>NC_142869.1:61377857-61688035 GCF_051225735.1 Oryctolagus cuniculus | reverse complement strand
AGAAATCGAAAGGGAAGCTGAATAAATACCAGAGCAGAAATAAATGAAACAGAATCTAAAAAATACAAAACACCAATGACACCAATGAAATGAAGAGTTTCGTTTTCAAAAAGCAAAAAAAAAAAAAAAAAAAAAAGCAAAAAAAAACCTGATAAACATTTAGCTAGACTAAGAAAAAATGAGGCAAGATAAAAGCAAATACAATTAGAAATGAAAAAGGAAATATTTGAACTGATACCACAGAAACACAAAGGATTATTAGAGACTATTAGGAACAATGAAATAGCTGAAACTTGGAAAAATTAAGAAAATAGATAAATTTCTGATTGGTAATGCATCACAATTGAAACATAAAGGAACAGAAAACCAGAAACAAAATTGAATCAATAATCAAAAGCATCCCTACAAAGAAAAGTACAGGCCCAGAGAACTTCACTGCTAAATTCTTCCAAACTTTTAATAATGAAAAAAAAAAAAAAACACCAATTCTTCTTAGACTATTTCAAAAAATGGAAATGGAGGAAACCTTCCAAACTCTTCCTACTAGGCCAGCATTACTTTGATTTCAAAATAAGACAAGAATGTAACAACCACAATAATGTATCCAACAATATCCCCGAATGACATAGATGCAAAACTTCAACAAAATATTAGCAAACAAATCCAACAAATTGAGAAGATCACTAATTATGATCAAGAGGGATTTATCCTGGGGATGCCAGGGTAGTTCATTGTATGCAAACCAATAAAAGTAATGTGTCACATCAGCGGAATGAAGGATAATAATCATACGACCATTTCAATAGATGCTGAAAAAGCATTCAATAAAATTCAACATAATTTTTGGGGAAGTTTTTTGAAGAAATTTTTGAGAAAAAATCCCAAAATTTAGGTGTAGAAAGAACATACATCAAAATAATAAAGGCTATAGATGACAAACCCAAATCAACATCACACTGAATGAGAAAAAGCTATTTCCTCTAAGATCGGGGATCAGAGAAACTTGCCCGCTATTACCACTTTTATCAGTATAGTACTGGAAGCTTTAACCAGAGCAATTTAAGCAAGAGAAAGAAATAAAAGGCATACAAATAAGAAAAGAGAATTTCAAGATATTCCTGTTGCACACAAAATGATCTTATATATAAAGAGACAGCCTTTACTAAAAGGTTATTAGAATCAATAAATGAATTCAGTAAAATTGCAGGACACAAAATCGATGCAAAAAATTAGTAGCAATTTTATACATTAATAATGAACTCACTGAGAAATAAATAAGATCAACCTCATTTATATAAAAATATCATGGAATAAACCAAAGATATGAAAGACCTCTACAATAAAAATAGCAAAACACCAATGAAAGAAATTGAAGAAGATACCAAAAAAACAGAAACACCTCCTGTGTTCATGGATTAGAAGAATTAATATAATTAAAATATCTTTATTACCTCTAACATACCAGGGGATCCCAATTCAATCCCATCAAGGTGGCATGTACCAATGCCATCTCACTAGTCCAAGTGATCAATTTCAGTTCACAATTGATCATAATGAAAGGACTAAGAGTCAAAGGGAGCACATAAACAAGTCTAGTACCTGCTAACACTAACCGATAGAATAAATAAAGGGGAGAGTGATCCAACATGGGAAGTGAGATACTCAGCAGACTCATAGAATGGCAGATGTCCTAAATAGCACTCTGGCCTCAGAATCAGCCCTAAAGGCATTCGGAGCTGGCTGAAAAGCCCATGAGAGTATTTCAGGCATGGAAAGCCAAGACACTCTGGCAAAAAGATCTCTGTGAGTGAGATCCCAGTGGAAAGAACAGGTCTTCAAAGAAGGAGGTACCTTTCTCTGAAGGGAGGAGAGAACCTCCACTTTGACTATGACCGTGTCTAAACAAGATAAGAGTCGGAGAACTCAGAGGGCTTCCGTAGCCTTGGAAACTCATGACTGGAGCATAGGGAGGTTACTGATGCCATAGACAGGAATGTCAATTGGTAAAGTCAACAACAGGAGTCACTGTGCACTTACTCCTCATGTGGGATCTCTGTCCTTAATGTGCTGTGCATTGAGATTTAATGCTATAACGAGTACTCAAACAATATATTTCACTTTGTGTTTCTATGGGGGTGCAAACTGTTGAAATCTTTACTTAATGCATACTAAACTGATCTTCTGTAAAAAAAAAAAAAAAGAAATTATCAATTCCCAACTTGACTCTCACTGGGATTAAACATGACAATAGGTCTGATCTGATTTCATAATCATTTAAAAAATCATCTATTATTTTTCACTTTATGTTTCTGTGTGGGAGCAAACTGTTGAAATCCTTACTTAATGTATACTAAGCTGATCTTCTGTATATTAAGATAATCGAAAATGAATCTTGATGTGAATGGAAGGGGAGAGGGAGTGGGAAAGGGGAGGGTTGTGGGTGGGAGGGACGGTATGGGGGGGAAGCCATTGTAATCCATAAGTCGTACTTTGGAAATTTATATTCATTAAATAAAAGTTAAAAAAAATAAAAATATATATCTTTATTACCCAAGGTGATTTACAGATTCAGCTCAAGTTCCAACAAAGTACTAATGAGACTCTTCACAGAACTAGAAAAACAGTACTAAAATTCATATGGTTTCAAAAGATCTTGAAAAGCCAAACCAATACTGAACAGAAAGAATGAAGCTGGAGATATCACAATAACTGATTATAGCATACTACAGAGTTATTGCAAATAGAACAGCATGGTACTGTCATCAAAACTGACACATGGACAAGTGGAACACAATTAGAGATCTGAGAAATGAATACACACATCTATAGCCAATTGATTCTCAACAAAGGTACCAAATCACACACTGGAGAATAGACAGTCTCTTCAATAAATGGTGCTGGGAAAACTGGTTGTCCATGCACAGAAGACTAAACCTGGATATCCTGAACCCTAAATAAAAGCCACTTGCAAATGGATCAACCGGTTGCCCCTCTTCCAGGCCAGCTCTCTGCTGTGGCCAGGGAGTGCAGTGGAGGATGGCCCAAGTGCTTGGGCGCTGGAACCCATGGGAGACCAGGAGAAGTACCTGGCTCCTGCCATCGGATCAGCATGGTGTGCCAGCCGTGGCAGCCATTGGAGGGTGAACCAACGGCAAAAGGAAGACCTTTCTTTCTGTCTCTCTCTCTCTCTCACTGTCCACTCTGCCTGTCAAAAAAAAAAAAAAAAAAAAAAAAAAAAAAAAAAAAAAAGATCAAAATCTAAACGTGAAACCTGAAACTGAAACCACTAGAAGAAAACAGGGAAAACACTGGAGGACGTTGGTGCAAGCAACAATTTTATAGATAAAACAAAAGCACAGAGAATGAAAGCAAAAATAGATAAATGGGATTTTATCAAACTATCAGGCTCTGTAATGCAAAGGAAGCGCTCAACAGAGTAAAAAGACAATTGACAAAAATGGAGAAAATATTTGAAAAGTATTCATCTGACCAAGGAGTAATATCCAGGATATATAAAAATTTGAATATATATTTCTTAGAAGAAAAAATAAATTTGGCCCACGAATACATGAATAAATGCTCAATATTAGTAGCTTTCAGGGAAATGCAAATCAAAACCACATGAAGTGTCATCTAATCCCAATTAGAATGGCTATTATAAAAAAAAAGGGAAAGTAACAAATGTAGAGAAAAGGATGTAGAGAAAATAGAACCCTTATGTACTATTGGTAGGAATGTAAATGAGTACAGTCATTGTGGAGCAAAATTTCTTAGGAAACTAAAAATAAATCTACCATTTGACTCAGCTATTCCACTTCTGGGCAGTTTCAAAGGAAATAAAATCAGTCTGTCAAATAAATACCTGTATTTCCATGCTCATTGCAGCACTAATCATAATAGCTAAATATGGAATCATCCTATGTGTCCATCAGGGGATGAATGGGCAAAGAAAATGTGATATATATACACAGTGGAATATTATTCAACCATAAAAACTGAAACACTGACATTTTCAGCAAAATGGATGGAACTGGATATCAATGTGTTAAGTGCCACATTCGGACATGGAAACACAAATACTGCATGTTCTGTCTCTTCTGTGGAAGTTTAAAAACGAGTCATTCTGCATTTGGCTTAGCAGTAGTAGAGTGTGGGAAAGGTGAGGGAGGGGATAGAGGCAGCCTGGAAACAGGCTGCCAAACCTCAGGGAGTGGAAGTAATGAATTCTGGTGTTTCACAGCACAATGGGCAGCTACGGTTCACAGCAACATGTACACACTCTATGACGAACTGGAGGAGAGGACTTGCTAGGCTCCAAACACAAAGAGATGAGAGCAAAATGGAAGGGTCAGTTGGCTGGCCTGGTCAGCTTATACTGTCTGTTTATGTCAAATATTACATGGTATCCCATAAAAATCTACAAGCAGTATGTGTAAATTAAAAAAAATTGAATAAGTTTAAAAAGAACTGAAAATACTCAAAACATACATTAAACAGCAGGTTACACACAGGTAAAGTCGTAATAGCAATCTTGAGCGGAAAAACTCAGTGTTTGAGTGCTGCACGGAGACCCAAAAAGAAGAAAAATGTTAACTGGAAAGAAAGGGATGTAGAGATTACAATGGAAAGGACAATACACAATACTGAATAACAACATTCTTGAATGGCTTTTTAAAATGATAAATTCTCAGATTGAAGAACTCTGAGTTGTGACCAGAATAAGTAGGACAAATTCATCCAAACACATTGTGGGAAAACTATAGACTACAAAAGAGAAAATTAACCTGGGCAAAACCAGATGCTGTTTATAAAGGAATGAAAACCTGACAGAGAACTGGCTTGTCAGCGACAAAAGATGCCAGAAAAAAACTGAACAGAATTTTTACAAATCTCAGGAAAATTTTCTGTCAGTCCAGAATTTTATACTCAGTGAAACTTTCACTCAATATAACTCAATACATAAATAGACTTTGAAAAACAGAAAATATATTTCAGGAAGAAATTAAGTCCTAAAAAGAATGAGCACAATAGAAAAGCTGAAGTTAGGGGTCAGCACTGTGGTGTAGCAGGTAAAACTGATGCCAGATCTTATATGGGCTCCAGTTCCTGTCTCACTGCTCCACTTCTGATCCAGCTCCCTGCAAATGGCCTGGGAAAACCGTCAAAGATGGCCCAAGTGTTTGGACCACTGCTACCCACATGGGATAACTGGATGAAGCCCGGGGCTCCTGGCTTCAGCCTGCCCAGTCCTGGCCATTGCAGCCATGTGGGGACTGAAACAGCAGGTGGAAGATCTCTGTGTGTCCTCTCTCTGTAACTCTGGTTTTCAGAAAAATAAATAAAATATTAGGGGAAGAAAAAAGCAATGCTTAGCAAATAAAGTGGTAAGTCTAAATTATCTCCAGCTAGAAATAACAAAGAATGATTGAGACTAAAATGCTAGATAACAATAAAGTAGAAGGAAATAATTTGGCACTATAGTATTCCAAGGTCCCTGTAATGCTGGAAAGGAAGACAGAGATTTTTATTAACTTTGGATTTTGTCAACAACAACAAAATCAGACAAGCGGAAAAAGCAGCACAGACATAAAATGTATTCCTCCCAAGCCAGTAAAGAAACAAATTAATTCAAAGGTCTCTAGCAACACAATAGTAAAGAAGTAAAGGAGGGGCAGGAGTTTGGTCTAGCGAATAATACGTTGGATAGGATGCCTGCAACCCTCTGGGAGTGCCTAGGTGCAACACCCGGCTCTGCTCCTCATTCCAGCGTTCTCCAGTGCAGACCCTGGAGGCAGCAGGTGATGGCTCAAGTTATTGCTTGAACCGCTGGGCCATTGTGGGCATTTGGGGTCTAAATTCTAACATACAAGAGCAGTCTCTCTCAAATTAGTAAATAAAATTAAAAAAAAAAAACTAAAGGAAAGTAAAAGAAGGGAAATTCAGTTAACAGAAATGAAAGATGGAAATAAATTCAAATGTGTCTGTCAATGCAACAAAATAGAACATATCTTCTCTCAATCTTAGCCAAAAGGCCGAGGAGCAATTAAAACATATCTTTAATACGATAAATATTGGGGTCCATGTTTGTGGCACAGCAGGTAGAGCTGCTGCCTGACATGCCAGCATCCCCGATGGGCACTAGTTCAAGTCCCAGCTGCTCCATTTCTCATCCAGCTCCCGGCTAATGCATTGGGGAAGGAGTGAAAGATGGCCCGAGTGTTTGGGCCTCTGCATCCATGTGGGAGACCCGGATGCAGTTCCAGACTCCTGGCTTCACCTTGGCCCAGCCCCCACTCTTGCAGGCATTAGGAGAGATAGAAGATCTCTCTCTTTCTGGATGTCTCTGTCTCTCTGCCTTTCAAATAAAATGAAAGGAAATATATAAAATTTAGTAATATACTCTTAAAAGACAAAGTAAAACATGAAACTTGAAAGCAAACAAATGGAAAAAGATTCAGCAAGTAAATTCCCATGAAAGACAGTAGTAATGCTAACACCACACTAAATAGACTTTAAGACCACATGTTGGGCCGGCGCCGCGGCTCACTAGGCTAATCCTCCACCTAGCGGCGCCGGCACACCGGGTTCTAGTCCCGGTTGGGGCGCCAGATTCTGTCCCGGTTGCCCCTCTTCCAGGCCAGCTCTCTGCTGTGGCCAGGGAGTGCAGTGGAGGATGACCCAAGTACTTGGGCCCTGCACCCCATGGGAGACCAGGAGAAGTACCTGGCTCCTGCCATCGGATCAGCGCAGTGCGCTGGCCGCAGCGCGCCGTCCGCGGCGGCCATTGGAGGGTGAACCAACGGCAAAGGAAGACCTTTCTCTCTGTCTCTCTCTCACTGTCCACTCTGCCTGTCAAAAAATAAAAAAAATAAAATAAAATAAAAGACCACATGTTTCATGAGGTTCAACATTATGTTTTTAATGACAGAAGGAACTTTGACAGAAGTTAAGTCTCAGCTTGTGTGCACCTAAGGTCTCCGTCCTCTGTGTAATTTTTACAGATTTAATGAAGATTAGGGACGTTTAATTACCTTTCATTTGATGACTGTAATCATGGCTACTTTCCATCAGGCTCCTGGCTCTTAAGAAATGGATGTCATTACTAGAAGGCTGATGACGGAACTACTCTTTTTCTTTTTTTTTTTTTGGACAGGCAGAGTTAGACAGTGAGAGAGAGAGACAGAGAGAGGAGAAAGGTCTTCCTTCCATTAGTTCACTCCCCAAATGGCTGCTATGGCCAGAGCGCTGCGCCCATCCAAAGCCAGGAGCCAGGTGCTTCCTCCTGGTCTCCCAAGCAGGTGCAGGGCCCAAGCACTTGGGCCATCCTCCACTGCACTCCAAGGCCACAGCAGAGAGCTGGACTGGAAGAGGAGCAACCGGGACAAAACCGGCGCCCCAACAAGGACTAGAACCTGGAGTGCTGGTGCCGCAGGTGGAGGATTAGCCAAGTGAGCTGTGGCCCCGGCCCGGAACTGCTCTTAAGATGAGAGGCTTGTGGTCAGCCCCACTGCTGGAGAATGGATCTCTAGATACTTAGGAGCTATTGTGGTACTGAATAATTGCTACTTGGAGTTTTCTTCGGGAAGTAACATGCGCAGGGACTGCAGAAATGGACTTTCAGCAGCAGCAGAAATCCTAGTAAATGATATGGTGCTGAGAAAGGCTAGTGGTTGAGAAAGTCTGCCAGCTTTGAGGCTCTAAACTGCCTGGCTCCTGGCCAAATATTCCACTGCTTCAGAGACAGCTTGGGTCAGGGTGCTTAAAGAAATGCTCCATGTAGGCGTTCAGCCTAGAAAAGCGGTGACAACGTCTCATCCAGCAGGGGACAAGAGTGTGGCCACTGGAGCCCTGAAGCTCCTGAATTCCAGCACTGAAGAGTGAGTGGGATTGGGACGCATACAGTAAGGGTACCTCGGACAGCAGCAAGTACGGCAGATATTCATCCTCTCCTCCTGAAGTGTGACTCCTTGGTAAAAGCCTCAGCCCTGGGGCCAGCGCTGTGGTGTAGCAGGAAAGCTGCCGCCTGCAGTGCTGGCATCTCATATGGGCTCCACTTCTGATCCAGCTGTCTGCTATGGCCTGAAAAAGCAGTAGAAGATGGCCCAAGTCCTTGGGCCACTGCACCCGTGTGGGAGACCCAGAAGAAGCTCTTGGCTCCTGGCTTCAGATCCGCCCAGCTCCAGTCATTGCGGCCATCTGGGGAGTGAACCAGAACTTGGGATGTGTGGAACAGCCCCAACTGCACCTCAACTGTGGTGAAGAGTGACACGACCTAGAGCTGTATGGAAAAAATGGGATCTTTTAAAAAGGTTTATTTATTTGAAAGGCAGAGTTACAGGGAAAGAGGGAGAGAGAGAGAATTTGATCTTCCATCTGCTGGTGTGCTCCCAAAATGGCCTCAATGGCCGGGGCTGGGCCAGGCTGAAGCTAGCAGCCAAGAACTCCATTTTGGCCTCCCACCGGGTGCAGGGACCCAGACATTTGGGCATCCTCCAAGCTTTCCCAGGCACATTAGTAGGGAGCTGGACAGGGAGTGAGGTAGCTGGGACTTGAACCGGCCCCCATATGGGATGCCAGCATTGTAGGCAGTAACTTAACCTGCTGTAACACAATGCCAGCCCCAAGTCATTTTTCAGAGAGGGTTTTAGGAGGCCAGGGTTGGATACTGATGTGTGGCCACGGAAGTCCTCTTTTTCAGGGCTGCCGTGGGTGTGGGGTGGGCATACTTGAGAGGAATCTGAGAAGGTGAGAACAGGAGAGGAACCACAAAGAGACATAGGGAATTCACCTCTCTGAAAAGAACCAGAAATATTTCACTGAGGCACAGAGTGTTCCATTCACTGGATGTTGGAATTTTGGCTGGGAAGGAGGGTTAGTTGTTTGCTAATATATCTACCAGGTGTGGGCCCAGAGAGGAAGACAGAGATGGGACAGAGTGAGATACTCCAATGTGCGTGAATGGAAGTAACACGACTATGTCGCTTTGTTTTCCAGCATGTAGTATATATGTCATCAGAGTTCATTTATGTCCTTGTCCCAATAACCCTGAAATGTAAATTATTTTACCCACTTCTTATTTAAAACAATTCAATTCTTTAGCCTTTCAGCACGAATTCTGTATTCTAATGCTTTCTCTATCTGCCCTAGTCGCTTTCCTTCTACTTTCTTCAATTCCTCATAATAAGTAGAAATTTGATGACTGTAGAAAGATAATTAAAAATTAATGCTAGGTCTTTGAATAAATAAGGAAAATACCCAGAATAACAGGAGACTATCAGGACTGGCTTCTTGATTTGTGAGGCTCAGAGCAAAATGAGTCCCTTGTAAAAAAAAAAGCCATTAAATGATTAATGGGGGTGGGTCAAGACCCCCACATCCCACATTGGATTATCTGGGTTTGATATTGGGTTCCACCTCCTGATTCTAACTTTCATAGCAGAACCTGTGAGACAGCAGTCACAGCTGAAGTAACTGGGTTCTTGCCACCCACGTGGGAGATCTTGTTTGCATTCTTGGCTGCCAGCTTTGGCCCCAGCCCAGCACAGGCCATTGCTGGCACTTGGCAAGTGAAGCAGAAGAAGAAAGTGCTCTCTCCATTTCTCCCTGCCTATCAAAACAAGCAAACAAAAAATACTAATGTACAGAGCTGTTATTTAAAAGCTATTCATTATAATATGTAAAAGGGATAATCATTTTAAGAAAAATTTAAAAACTTAAGTGATTAGCACAAATTTTACCACTTATCGTTGTATTGTGCATTACCAATTCTAGTGAGTATTAATATGTATGATCATCAGCATTTTGTAGTTAATACATGCATACGTATTTTATTCTTTGCAGAACAGTTTAGAAAACTGTTTCACTCACATCTTGTTATGGGCACATTCTACCAGCACCCTCTCTTTTTGCCTTACTGGTGAGTAAGGAAGGCCAGAAAGGGAAGGAACTACAGGTTTTCTTCTTTGCTTCTCTTTTGTTTTATATCATAATCATTAGTATAAGTTTGAGCTAATACAAGGGAATAATGTAAATAAGCAAGACTAGGAGAGGGTTATTTTTATAATCATAATTCTTAGGACATGATTATTTCCTTTGTTCAAAACAAGTTCTGGTTCAAAGGAGAAGCATGGCCTCTTTGGGCTGTCAGAGTCCCCACTTAGAGTCTTGGATGCCCGTCTCACCACATTCCTTCATGACTGTGTGGCAGCAGAGTTGTTCAAGGGCTTTTAAAAATTCTAGTTGCAAATGACACGTCACTTTTTCTCATATTTTAATAGTCATAGAAAAACACCTAGCGATGACTAACCTAGGGTGGTTAGGATCTGTCCTAGTGACTACTCCTGTCTGTACTCAGTATATGTTATTAAATAAAGTTTAAAATAATTAACTAGAGTTCAATATTTACATTTTTGAGATAAAATTCACTTAAGTGAAAAAATATCTTAAGTGTATTGTTTGATCCTTTGATGAATTTTGACAAAGCCCTAAACCTGTGTCACCCAAACCTCTATCAAATTATGGAATGCTACTTATCATCCCAGACAAGTTCTGCCTTTTCCCAGCCAATTCTGGCCATGACCCCCAAAAAGCAGCCACTGTTGTGAAAGTTTTGCCACCTTAGTTTTGTTTGTTCTAGAATGTCAAAAAATAGAATCATCATATTTATTCTTTTGTTTCCAGTTTCTTTCACAAAGTATAGGGATTCTCCCTTTCTAAAGTTTTAGGGTGGAGTAAAGATAACTGTATTTTTGTATATTTTAACCAGCCCATCCTTATCCTCCCCTCCACCCATAAACAGTCTACTTCCTAGTCCCTGGTAACCACTGTTTTACTCTACTTCTGTGAGATCAATTATTTTAGCTTCCTATAAGTGACAATGTACAATATTTTCCTTTCCATGTTTGGCTTATTTCATTTAACAAAATGCCCCCCAGATCCATCCATGTTGCTGCAAATGTCAAGATTCCATTCTTGTATCTTACTGAATAATATTCCATCGTGTGTATATATCACATTTTTATTATCCATTTTTATTATCCACATGTTGATGGACACTGTGGTGGATCCTATAGCTTGGTTACTATAAATAAAATTGCAATAAACATGTGAGTATGGATATTTCTTTGGCATACTGATTTTAATTCTTTTGGATGTGTTCCCAGTGGTGGGATAAACAAAATGTTTTTAACATTCATGCATGTTGTTGAGAGTGTCAATACCTTGTTTGTTTTTAATACTGAGTGCAATTATGTCATTTAACATAGTTTGTTGATTTATTGTAAAACTGCAGAGATTCTGAGCTATTTTCAGTTTCTGACTGTCATATATAAAATGGCAGAGAACAGTCCCATTAAAGTCTTCTTGTGGACATTAGCTTCTCTTTCTCTCAGTAGGTACTGGGGGCTGAGATTGCTAGATTACAGGGTAGGCATATTCAATTTCTAATAATATTTCCAGGCTTTTTCCCCAAAGTTTAAGCACCACTTCACACTTCTACCAATAGTATATGAGAGTGTGAACTGTTCTATATCCTTGCCAACATTTAGTGTTGTCAGTCTTTTTAACCAGCCGTTCTGGGAGAGGTGGTCAAGTGTAGCTTCATGTTTGTTTTATAACATTCAGGAATCTCTGCATTTTCAACCTGAAGATGTGTTTTCATCAGTTCAGCAGTCATTAGCTCTTCAGAGATCATTTCTTTCCGATTCTCCATCATTGTGTTTTGAAATTCTTATTAGATGTATGTTGAAACCTTCCTTCTATTCTCCACATATAATTGTACTTTTACATTTCCACCTCCTTATATCTCTATTTTGGATTCTAAGGAATTTTCTGAGATCTGCTTTCTAAATTACTAATTTTTAAAAACATTTAATTTTTTTGAAAGGTAGAGTGATAGAGACAAAGGGAGAGACACAGAGAGATATCTTCCATCTGCTGGTTTACTCCCCAAATGCCTGCAATAGCAGTGGGGTAGGCCAGATCAAAGCCAGGCTCCAGGAACTCCATCCTGGTCTCTCATGTGGTGTGGCAGGAACTTTGGTAGTACTTGGACCTTCATCTGCTGCCTCCCAGGCACATTAGCAGAGATGGATCAGATGCACCAAATAGTAGGAATTCAAATTGGCACTCTGAAATATGATGTGAATATCCCAAAGAGTAGCTTAACTTTTTGTGCCATAAAATACACCCAGTTCGTAATCTTTATTCAGTAGCATCTAATTTATTATTTAATTCATCATTGGATTTTCTCCTGTTTTGACTTAACAATTTAAAAAATACATAATAGGGCCAGCGCTGTAGCTTAGCGGGTAAAGTTGCCACCTGAGGTGCTGGGATCCTATATGGGTCCTGGCTGCTCCGCTTCCAATCCAGCTCTCTGCTATGGCTTGGGAAATCAGTAGAAAATGGCCCCAGTTCTTGGGCCCCTGCACCCATATGGAGACCCAGCGGAAGCTCCTGGTTCCTGGATCCGGATCAGCACAGCTTCGGCTGTTGCAGCCATTCTGGTGAGTGCACCAGCAGATGGAATACCTCTCTCTGCCTCTCCATAATTCTGCCTTTCTAATAAATAAATAAATATTTAAAAAAATACTTAATATGGGGCACCATAATTACACAGCAGGTTAAGCTGCTGCTTGCAAGAATGGTATCCCATATCACAGCTTTGGTTTGAGCTCCAACTACTCTGCTTCCAATCCAATGCCCTGCTAATGTGCCTGGGAAGGCAGTGGAAAATGGCACAAGTACTTGGGGCCCCTGCCATTCATGTGGGACACCAAGATGGAGTCCTTGGCTTCTAACTTTGGCCTGGCTAAGACCTGGCTATTACGGTCACTTGGGGAATGAACAAAGCAGAAGGAAAATCTTTCTGTCTCTGTCTTCACCTCCTCCACCTTCATTACCCTGCTTTTTAAAATATTTCTTTTTTAAAATAAACTATTTCTTTAAAAAAAAAACAAGAATTTAAAAATAGATAGCAAAACAGTGCTGCTTGCCAAAAAACACAGAGGATCTTTCTGGCATGCAACTCTAATACACTATGACATTTTTGTGAAGGTTACCCAACCTGGTCTTAGTGGAGGAGAAAAGGAGTGAGTGTTATACTGAGTTATTCGTAATATTTGCTTCATTAACTTTCCTGTTATTTTTGAAAAAAAAAAAAAAGACTATGTCTCATGATTTTTATATGCCTATGGCCTACTATGGTTTCAGGTGCCTGTCATGTACCTTCCAAGTAACTAGCATTTATGCAATTAGTAAATAAACTGAATTAGTCTAATTTGGAAAAATATGTAAACCACATTGTTTTTAATCTCATTTTATAAAGACATTAGAAAATTAACACATTTTACTAGGCTATAAAATTTATATAGCATTGAAATAAATTCTCCCTGACATACACTTAACCATCTAACAATGAATAGTGATATAGTACAATTTCAAGTGTTTTATGAAATAAAACCACAAGTACTCTTTCTCATCCTCTGGATTGAGTCTTGAATTGCAATGCAAGTATGCTATTCCTTCATCTAAGGGCAATGAGGTTAGCCACATTCCACCTCTCTATTCCCAGGGAAAAGGTGTCACTTTAAGCTGTGATGAGTTATTTTTCACCAGTATGGATGGGCTTCATATCCTTTCCATGAAGTGGTTTGTTTGATAAGAAAAGGTGGCACAGTAGGTTAAAGCACCAGACTGTAGCACTGGCATCCATATGGGCACTGGTTCAAGTCCTGGCTGTTCCACTTCTAATCCAGCTCCCTACTAATATGCCTGGAAAAGCAGCAGAATATGGCCCAAGTCCTTGGAACCCCTGCACCTACGTGGGAGATCTAGAAGAAGCTCTTGGCTCCTGGCTTTGGATCAGCCCAGCTCTGGCTGCTGTAGCCATTTGGGGAGTGAACCAATGGATAGAAGATATTTCTCTCTCTCTCTCTGTAACTCTGTCTTTCAAATAAATAAAATGAAAAACAACAAAAGACAAAGGAAACCTGAGGATGTGAATGGAGCTACTAAGGACACTCATTGCCTATCAATAGTTTAGTTGAAGAGCTGGTTCTCACCCTGTTGTTAAAAATGAGGCAGCAAATGATTCTGTTTACTGTTTATACCTAGTAGATGCCCATATGTTTGTCCAAATGAAACGAAGAATACCCATTTCCTTACCAAGGTGGCTGCTTGCTTTCCTTCATTATAAAGCACCCAAACAAGGGGAAACATCTGTTTCACTGGAATATCTGAGGAGAACAGTCAGAATGTGGCAGAAATGCTGTGGAGCACCGAGACACACAATGGGCTTACACAAGAGGCAACAAAGCATGCGGCATCTACCATTGTGTAACTTAAGATCAACCCCGAACCAAGAGGGACTCTGCTTGGCAGGGAAAGAGCAAGCAGGAGGCTCTAAGCAGTCCCCACTCATATCATAGGCATCTGAGGAATTTATCACTAGAGATTCCTGCAGCCTTTGCAGGCCCTGAGCCCAGGTTGGAGAGCTCCTGGGGTATTGATGCCATTGCACTACCCTGGAGAATGAGCCCCACTCATATGGTGTCCTCCTATGCCAGGCTCTTGCTGCAGTGAGCCATCTGTATACCCCGTCCACATGGGATCCTGTGAAGCAGTTGGGCAGCTCTTCCTAGCAGCTCTGCTAACCCAGCCCTGCACATCAGCCAGGAGACACCCCTATCCCCAAGGCCCTGAGGGGCACCTGTGTAGCCCACTGTAAGTGGCTCAGCCTGCTGAAGACTTCAGAAAACAGTCATATAAACCTTTCTACCCTCCCACTACTCTAGGAGCAGTCAGATAACCCTACTCAGGCACCACTGTCTCCTAGACAAATCTGAGTAATCCTACCTATTCCTTCTTAGCCCAGGAAGCAATTAGAAAACCAGCCCTGAGCAATTCTGCTCCCCCCCAAGACTCCAGGGATGCATTCAGGGTGCTTCACCCACTCTTGGCCTTGGAATGTAGCCAGGCAACCTTTCCTGAGAGACTGGGTGTACTGAGGCCCCCAGGAAGAAACCAGGCAGCCCCATCCACCCTGCTGTGGCCCAAAAAAACAGTTGAGCATCCTACTTTCAGGGGTTTGAACCTCTGAGGCCCTGGGAAGCAGATTCTCAGCCTTTCTGTCACATCCACAGCCCTGGGAAGCAGCTGAACAGATCTCTTTGAAATGGATGGTCCCCAGAGACCCTGCAAGTTTACCCATGCAGCCACTGGACAATGACAGGTGACCCATCTGGGACCACTGCTATGGCCCATCCCTCTTGTGGCCCTCAGTCACTAATGTGTAGATAATCTATCACCAGACATGGTATACCGCCCCCACTTGTACGCACTTGCATGGTTCCATCAACACATGACCTGTGGAAGTTGATGGGTGTCCCACACTTGCAGCCAGCTATGCTATACCCAGATCTGTCAGTTAACCTGCCCCATCTAAAGGAAATGTACTCCAAATGTGGTATAACTCAACAGCCCTTCAGTCTAAGTCACTGAGACATTCCTAACATTGATTCCAGCTAAAGAAGCTATGTGGCTACCTGGAACCAAAGCCAGTGAAGCACATCCAACCAGACAAATCACTGGCAAGGAGTCTTCTATTACAAATGACACCCTACAAAATTGGTAGAAACAACTGACTCACTAGATGCACAAATCTCAATTCAGGGACTTGAGAGGAGTGAAGCAAAGGTAATATGATGTCTCGAAGACAACATGATAATTCTGCAATGATAGTCTAATAGAAAAGGAAGTCAATCAATTGCCTGACAAAGAATCCAAAAGAATGATTTTAAAGAAACTTGACAAAATGCAATACAGACAGAAAATTCAATGAAATCTAGAAGACATATTGTGATATGAATAGGAAAACATCATATATGGAGATCATTAAGAAGAACCAATAAAAAATCTTGGAGCTAACCAACTCATTAGAATCCTTTAAACATAGTTGAGAGCCTCAACAGCACAACTAGTCAGGAAAAAGAAAGATTTTCTGAGCTTTAAGACAAAAAGAACTCAGATAATGTAAATAAATAAAAGAATGAAGAAAGATTTTCAGACACCTTTCCAGTAAGGGAGCACTCACTTCATGGGTGTCCCAGAAGGAAAAGGAAAAAGGCAGAGAGAACCTGTTCAATTAAATACTTGCTGAAAACTTTCCTAGATCTAGATGTCTATCACTTTCCCAAGATTTGGAAACTCAAAAGGATCCCTAATAGATTCGACCATAAAAGATCCTCTCTGGGGCATATTACAGCCAAACTGTCAAAACAAGATGCAGAAAACATCAAGGCGAATGTGTCAAGTCATTTAAAAGGGAACCCCCGTTAGACTGATGGTAGAATTCTCAGCAGAAACTTTATAGGGAGGAGAGAATGGAATAATATATTAAAAGTTCTAAACTAAAACAAACATTAGTCAAGAATGCTAAACCCAACAAAACTCTCCTTCAGAAATGAATGAGAAAAACTGCATGACATGCAAGTCCGAGAGAATTTATCACCACCAGACAAGAAATCCTAAGTGAATCCTACACAAGGAGCAAAAGGATGACTCCTATAGTCACAAAAACACACTTGAAGTATAAAACTCAATAGTAGAGCAGACACATAAAAGAGAATCAAACCATATAAATTCAGAAATCACCAAACCACAAAGATGAACAGATAAGAAAAAAGGAACAGAGAATACACAAAATAATCAGAAAAATGAACAGAATGATAGGAATATGTTTTTACTTTCCAATAAAACCCTTGAATGCAAATTGGTTAAATTCCTCAGTTAAACAATATAGACTGGCTGAATGGGAGGAAAAAGCCAATTATATGTTGTGTGCAACAAAACTTATTTCACCAGTAAAGACACACAATAGGTCCAAAGTGAAGGTACAGAAAATATATACCATGCAACCAGAAGCCAAAAATGAGGTACTGGCCTTGTGGCACAGCAGGTTAGGCTGCCACTTGTAACACTGGCATCTGTATTGGAGTGCCAGTTTGAGAAACCAGAATGGAGTTTCTAGCTCCTGGCTTTGGCCTGATCCATCCCTGACAACTGTAACCATTTAGGGAGTGAACCAGCAGATGGAAGACCTCTCTCTCATTCTCCATCACTTTTGAATAAATAGATGAATCTTTTTTTTAAGATTTATTTATTTGAAAGTCAGAGTTACGCAGAGAGAAAGAGAGGCAGAGAGAGAGAGAGAGGTCTTCCATTCGCTGGTTCACTCCCTAATTGGCCACAATGGCCAGAGCTGCACAATCCAAAGCCAGGAGCCAGGAGCTTCTTCCAGATCTCCGATGCAGGTGCAGGGGCCCAAGGACTTGGGCCATCTTCTACTGCTTTCCCAGGCCACAGCAGAGAGCTGGATCAGAAGTGGAGCAGCTGAGACTAGAACTAGCGCCCATATGGGATGTTGGCACTGCAGGCGGCAGCTTTACACACTACACCACAGAGTCAGCCCAATAAATGAATCTTTAAAAACATCTACAAGGAATAGTTATATCAGACAAAGTAGATTTTAATTAAAGGATTGTAAAAACAGAGAAGGTTACTATAAAATGATAGAGATCAATACAACCAGAAGAGATAACAATTGTAAATATATATGCACTCAACACTTGGCCACTTAATTATAAAAAGCAAACATTAGGGGCCAGCACTGTGGCATAGTGGGTAAAGCTGCTGCCTGCAGTGCCAGCATCCCATAGGGTGCCAATTCGAATCCCAGCTGCTCCAATCTGATCCAGCTCTTTGCTATGGCCTGGGAAAGCAATGGAAGATGGCCCAAGCTTTTGGGCCCCTGCACCTGCATGGGAAACCAAGAAGAAGCTCCTGGCTCCTGGCTTCAGATTGGCCCAGCTCCTGCCATTATGGCCATCTGGGGAGTGAACCAGTGGATGGAAGACTTTCCCTCCCTCCCTCCCTCCCTCTCTCTCTCTCTCTCTCTCTCTCTCTCTCTCTCTCTCTGCCTCTGCCTCTCTGAAACTCTTTCCAGTAAAATAAATAAATCTTAAAAAAGAGCAAACATTATTAGATATAAAAGCAGACATAGACCCTAATACAACAGTAGTTGAGGACTTCAACATCTGATACCATCAATGGTCAGGTCATTTACACAAAAAATTAACAAAGAAGCAAACTTTCTTAGGATCAAATGGACCTAAGAAACATTTATAGAACATCCCATCCAACAGCTGCAGAATACAGCATATTGAACATTCTCCAAGATTGACCACATAATAGGCCATAAAACATGTCTCAAGAAATTCAGAACACTTGAAATCATAACATGCATCTTCTCTGATGACCATGGAATTGAAATAAAAATCAATAACAAGAGGAATTTTGGAAATTATACAAATAAATGGAGGTTAAAGAGCATTTTATTTATTTTTTGAAAAATTTTTATTTAATAAATATAAATTTAATAAGTACAACTTTTGGATTATAGTGGCTTTTCCCCCCATAACCTCCCTCCCACCCACAAACCATCCCATCTCCCACACCATCTTCCATCCCATTCTTCATTAAGATTCATTTTTAATTAGCTTTATATACAGAAGATCAACAGTATATACTAAGTAAAGATTTCAACAGTTTGCACCCACATAGACACACAAAGTGTAAAGTACTGTGAAGAGTAGTTTTACCATTGATTCGCATAATACAACACATTAGGACAGAGATCCTCCATAGGGAGTAGGTGCACAGTGACTCCGGTTGTTGATTTAACAATTTGACACTCTGTATTTATGACGTCAGCAATCACCTGAGGCTCTGGTCATGAGCTGCCAAGGCTATGGAAGCCTCTTGAGTTCACAAACTCCGAACTTATTTAGACAAGGCCATAAGCAAAGTGGAAGTTCTCTCTTCCCTTCAGAGAAAGGTACCTCCTTCTTGGATGGCTTGTCCTTTCCACTGGGATCTCACTCACAGAGATCTTTCATTTAGGTCATTTTTTTGCCAAAGTGTCTTGGTTTTTCATGTTCACCTACGGGTTTGTGGACCATGCTTGCAGATCATCTGGCCTATGGGAGTGAAGATGCAAGGGGGCAGCTTGAGGAGTTTTTCAGACTTGATTGGTTTGTTACATTTTTAATGATTTTTATTCCATTGATAGATTATGCATAGAGTCAGAGCTGATCTTTTCAGCCAACCTACTGCGCTTAATTTGGAAATTAATATGTCAGCAAAGGGAAGCTATATCTTTAAAAACAGTTACCTGGAATATGTAGCCCAGTAGCTAAAAATTGAGAAACTTCATCAAAACTTTTAGAATTTTCCTGCAAGTAGATTTACTAATTCCTTAGCTGGAGATTTTTCAATTCATCCATCAATACTGCATTAATGGAATGGACCAAAATCACCTACTTTTCTTGCTTAAGGGGCTCAAAGGATTATTTCATTACTGAGATTCTAGACCAAGGATTGGAATTTTCTTCTTAAAGAGCTAGGTAGTAAATATTCTAGACTTTGTGAGCCAGGCATCTGCTTTTGCAGTTATACAACTCTACTAGGGGATAGCTTGGAAGCAGCTGTAGAGAATATGTGAAAGAATGAACGTGACTGCATTCTAATAAAACTGTATTTACACACACACACACACACACACAAATAAAGAATACCAATTTCCTCTAAAAATTGAAACTTTTTTTTTTAAAAGTACTTTGGGAATGGGCAGGTATTTGGTCTAGTAGTTAAGACATCTGGTCCCATTTGAGAGCCCGAGTCTGATGCCTCTCCCCAATTCCTGACTCCAGCTACCTGCTGATACAGAACCTGGGGAGCACTGAAAATGGCTCAAAGTAATTGTGTTCCTGCTACCCACACGGGAGACCTGGATTAAGTTCCTGCTTTCAGCTTTAGCCCTTGGTCTGTTTGGGGGCATCTGGGGAATGAACTACCAGATGGGAGTTCACTCTCTCAACTTCTTTCCATCTCAAATAAGTAAAATTTAAATATATATATATATATATATATTTAAAAAGAACTGATTGCTTTTTCAGAAAGAACATGGTGTGGATTTTTAACTCTTTTTAAAGATTTTGGTAAAATATGTAGCATAAATGTACCTTAAGTGTATAATTCAATGGCATTAAATATATACATATTGTGTGGAACCATCACTACATCAGAAAATCTATCATCAGAACTTGTTATTTTTATTAAGAGACAGAGAGAGAGAGAGGCACACACACAGGGAGAGCTCCCGTTCACTGGTTCACTCCCGCAAATGCCTGCAATGACCGAGCTGGGTCAGATAGAAGTTGGCGGGGGCACTCAGTCCAGGTCTTCCATGTGTGTGGCAGGAACTCAACTGCTTGAGCAATCACTGTGCCTCCCAGGGTCTGCATTAGCAGGAAGCTGCAGTCAGGAGTCAGAGGCAGCACTCAAATCTAGGCATTGCACTGTGAGATGAGGTCATCTCAACTACTAGACCAAATGGGTGACTCCATCTCTAGAACTTTTTCTAAAACTCTGTATCCGTCATACAGTAAGTCACCATTCCTCCCAATCCCCGGCCCTTCACAACCCACACCATTCTTTTTTGTTTCCCTATGAATCTGATGACTCTAAGTGCCACGTGATGTCATAGCATGTGTCAGAATTTCCTTCATTTGTTAGGAAGACTAATATCCCACTGCATGAATACAATTTGTTTACCCATCCACCCAGTGAGGACATTTTGGTTGCTTTCACTTTTGGCTGTTGTGAATTATGTGAACACAGGTGTACAATACTTGTTCATGTTCCTGCTTTCAATTCTTTGGATATATAGCCACAAGTAGAAGTGCTAGATTATATGGTGATTCTTCTATGTTGAGTATTTTGTGAAACTAACAATCTGTTTTATCATCAGTGCATCATCATGTTTTTATCAGAAGTTCACAAGGGTTCCAATTTTTCTATACTACATTCTTACTAACACTTGTTATTTTCTGTGTTTTAATGCAGAATCAAAGTAACATATTTACATAAGAAAATCAAAATATTTGTTGGTATCTGATGGTGAAAGTTTGAGACATTCTTTTAACACTTGTGTGAGTGAAACGCTGAACTCTTTTTAGGGTCTGAAGTTCTCGCAAACAGGTTTGCTGCTGGTAGCCTCCAGGGGGCGCTAGCATATTGTGGGTTTGCTTACTCCAGTTTTGGCCTGCAGAGGTTGGTAACAGACTCCATAAAGTAGGGAGTTTGAGGACAGAAGCAGCTTCAGGAGTTCTTGTTAATTCTTCTGAGTGACCTCAGGATCAGTTAGAAAAAGTATAATTCTCTTATGTTATAAACTCAAACTAATTCAAGAGAATGACCTGGGGGTGAGCACACGGCACAGTAATTAAGAGGGCATTTTGCCTCAGAATCAGCCCTTAGGGCATTTGGATCCGGCTGAACAGCCCATGAGAGTATTTCAGGCATGGAAAGCCAAGACACTCTGGCAAAAAAAAAAAAAAAAAAACAAAAAACAAAAAACAAAAAAACAACAACAACAAACCACAAAAACCTAAATGAGATTTTCGTGTGTGTGAGATCCCAGTGAAAAGAACAGGTCTTCAAAGAAGGAGGTACCTTTCTCTGAAGGGAGGAGAGAACTTCCACTCTGACTACGACCTTGCCTAAACAAGATAAGAGTCGGAGAACTCAAGGGGCTTCCATAGCCTTGGAAACTCATGACTGGAGCATAGGGAGATTACTGATGCCATAAACAGGAGTGTCAATTTGTTAAGTCAAAACAGGAGTCACTGTGCACTAATCCCCATGTAGGATCTCAGTCCTTAATGTGCTGTACATTGTGATTTAATGCTATAACTAGTACCCAAACAGTATTTTTCACTTTGTGTTTCTATGTGGGTGCAAACTGTTGAATTCTTTACTTAATATATACTAAACTGATCTTCTGTATATAAGAGAAATGAAAATGAATCTCGATGTTAATGGAAAGGGAGAAGGAGCGAGAAAGGGGAGGTTTCAGGTGGGAGGGAAGTTATGGGGGGGGGTAGCCATTATAATCCATAAGCTGTACTTTGGAAATTTATATTCATTAAATAAAAGTTAAAAAAAAAAAAAAAGAGGCCATTTGGGATGGCCTGCGTCCCATATCAGGGGTGCCTGGGTTGGAAGCCTGGCTCAGCTTCTAATCGCAATTTCCTCCTACAATGCAACTTGGTGGGCAGCAGATAATGCCCCAAGCACTTGGGTCTCTGCCACCCATGTGGATGACTTGGCTGGAGTTCTAGTCTCTCAGATTCGGCCCGACCCTGCACTGGTTCTTGCAGGCATTTGAGGAGTGAACCAGCAAGTAAAAACACTTTCTGCCTCATAAATAAATAAAAATAAAAAGATTGCATAACCTTAAAACTTCAGGGCTCCAGAATCCAGGTTATAGAATTTTTCACTACAGGGCCAGTAAAGGAAATAATTATTATGTGTTAGGTATTGGGTTAGTTTTCAGACAGTAACTTATAAATCATGATTATTTTGATTTCCTAATAAAATGAAGTAATTGATGGCCATACAGCCACTAAGTGCCAGAGGCAGAACTAAAAGCTAGATTCTGTTCTAAACCATGCTAGCCCTGGAAATGACTATCACACACTGGGCATAATTATGGTTACTTCTACTACATTCCTATTAATAATGGAAAGAGATGATCTTCACAATTCAGTTTAGATGACACTGACATCCTATCATGGACTTTTGAGACACTCTAAAAACAAGCTAGTTGAGAAATGATGCTGAGCCTGGCTTGATGTTTATTAAAAACAAGTAGCTGGGAGTTCTATGATTTATTACAAGTGCTTGAGCTCATCCAAGTTGCAGAAGTCGCCTTGACATGGCCTTGTTTATTAGAACTGGGTCCCAGGAAATGTAAGCCTCAGAAAGAATTGGATTTTTAGTTTTGAAACTCTTTGTGTAGTGAGTGTAACATAACCAGGTGGTGCAAGCCAAGGAGAAATTTTATCAATGCTTACGGGTTTCTGTTCAAGCAGTACTCTACTCCCCAACCATACAAGACGACCAAAAAAAGGCAGTGAAAATATATTAAAAATATAAAACACGTCCTCCCGTAACTCTCAATGGCTTGTCATGTGATAGCAGTGCCCAGAGGCACCTTTTAGGTTAGGATTTCACAGCGTTTTATACACTCATTAACTTACAACCCATCTGCTGTACTCTATTCTATATTAGAAAAATGGAAGTGCCATGGAAATCAAGCAGTATGTTGGTGCAGTTTTTTAATAGGGGATTCTTCAAATTCTGAGTATCCTGCCCACTCATTCTAGGTTAATGTGAACTACCAGATACAGGGAGCAAAGAGTATAATGGCTGATATAATCCAGAGTTTATTAAGTTTATTTATTAAGTTCCATCTTCTGTACTAAATATTTATAAAGATGTATTTGTTCACTTAAGTCACTAAGAATTCTATGAGATGGAAACTATCACTATCAGAGGGAAAAAGTGGGGTTCAAAGCAGTTACATGCCCTCTGTTCACAGCAAACGATGGAGCCAGGATTCAAACCAGGAAGAGGTCATATTCTCACTCATTGGGTAACACTGCCCCCTCAATACATAATTGGTTTTGGTCTTTCAACATTTGGGACCTTAATGGTTACATGGAAAAGTTATTTTTCTCTGATGTGTTTGATGCTCGGTATCACATATGAATTCCTTGGGTGCAACCAAACAGGAACTGACACTGGGTGATAAAAGGGGGAATGGGATCATGTTGGTGGTGTACGACAGAACTATCCACACAATCAAAGAAAAGATGAGTCACTGGGTCTTGGGAGAGACAAGGACAAAAGCAGTTTCATGAATCTATGGAGCAACAACTTGTGAACAGTGCCTCCAAGATACCACTGCCCGATGAAAAGAGTCTAATCCTCTCCATTTCTCCAGATTCCATTCCTGGGAGGGGCCCAGCCGCCTGAGCTTTCATCACATGCCCACCGCTAGCCAGGAACAGTTCAAGGACCGGGATTGATCCCAGAACCAAACAGCACCTCAGGTGGAGGTAGAGTTCCCAGGTGACATCCCAATGCTATTGCTAGAGGAAAGGGAACAGGTACTGGGCAGGACATGCACTTGACAAGATATTCCTGAGTCAGTGTGTAGTGTGAAGAGAAGTGTTCAAGACAGAGCAAGATGAGACAGAGATAAAAAAGACGTGATAACAGTTATTAATTATTGAAGGGAATGAGACTAAAAAGTCTCTATGGCTTTTCTATGTGTAAAACTTCCTGTAAGATTAAAAAAAACCTCATACAACTTCATTATGCAGACTGTATCAGTGATCAGTTTTCTTGATGGTTAATGAGCTATCATCTGGTCCTCTAGTTAGAACAAGGAAGCTCCGTTACTACGTATGCTTCCACATCTAGAGAGCCTTGACTTTCTAACTTCATGGGCTGTGTGAGGTACAGGTCTGGCCTCAGGACAAACTATCTGTTGCTGGCTTTGCTTATCTTCAGTGCACTGCTGGGGATCTTTGTTCAGCTGGTTTTTGGCAATAGCTCTGGGCTGACTGTTGACTATTTCAATCATCTGAATCAGATACTAGTGGCCTCTTTCATTTTGTCTCTGCTCTGAGACTCAACCAGTTTGGGCATCTTGTTTCTATGGCTGGTTCTCTCTGCTTCTCATATGACAGCTAATCTAGAAATCCTAAACACAGTTCCCAACCTCCAAGGGAATAGAAGAAGCAAAGCCAAGTTGTAAAAACTCCTTTAAATTTAGCACTTCTCCTTGGGGCCCTCTATGGAGACCAGACAGAGCACCTACTAGTTGCTCAGCTAATTGATGAGCACGTCCATAACTTTGGCCCACTCTTTCGGTCTCTGCTTGTTGATCTGTAAATTACGATGATATTACCCAGTCCTTCAGATGCACTGGATGGTGGATATGAGAACATTTACATGAAAATGCATTAAGGACATGGGTGTTTGGTCTAGCAGTTAGGAAAACAGGATGCACACCACCTGGAAAATGAATGTCTGGTTTTGATACCTGGCTCTGCTTCTGACTCCAGGTGCCTGTTACAGCAGAAACTGGAAAGGCATTGGTAATTCAGTCCCACCCAGCCATATGGGAAACCTGGATCGAGTCCCTAACTCTTGGCTTCAGACCTGGTGGGGGAGTTGTTCTAAGCACTGAGAGAATGAACCAGTGGATGGGAGCTATCTGTGCCTGTCTCTTTCTCTACCTCTCTAATAATAATAATAAAAATTAAAGTGCCTTGAAATGCAAACTTCCTGTGTGTTTAGTATCTATATTTTATAGAAGCAATACCTTTCTTATTTCTCCAACACAATAAATAAGTTGTATTTTGGACACCAAAGCAGTTGTAGTGGATATTGCAGTCTATGCAGGAAGTGAAGGAAACACTGACAACACTAGGAGACTGAAGTGAGTAGAGGGAGATATTTGAAACAGGAATGGTCTTAGTATTCTTTTTGGAAAAAAACAAAAACAAAAACAAAAACAAAAACAAAACAAAAAAACAAACAAAATAATGTGTTCCATTAAATATAATCCATTTGAAGGGCGAAGGGAGGGAGGAAGAAAGTGAGAGAGAGAAGGAGAGAGTAGCCTGGAACTCACTCTGAGTGTCTCACTTGGGTGGCAGGGACTGAAGTGCTCAAACCCTCACCTGCTGCCTCTCAGGGTGCAGATTAGCAGGAGTCTGGAGTGAGGAAGGAGGGAATGCAAGCAGCCTATGTGGCAACTTAGCGCTATCAAACATCCACCCCACCCCTTAACACTTTCACCTATCTGAAAGCTGATTATATAAGAGTCACTTACGTCACACCCAACTAAAATGCAGTCATGAGGCTAAGGAGAAAAAAACACTCAGATTGCATACGTCTGTTTTATTTATTTTATTTTTATTTTTTTACAGGCAGAGTGGACAGTGAGAGAGAGAGAGACAGAGAGAAAGGTCTTCCTTTTGCCATTGGTTCACCCTCCAATGGCCACTGCGGCCGGCGCACCACGCTGATCTGAAGCCAGGAGCCAGGTGCTTCTCCCTGTCTCCCATGGGGTGCAGGGCCCAAGCACTTGGGCCATCCTCCACTGCACTCCCTGGCCACAGCAGAGAGCTGGCCTGGAAGGGGGCAACCGAGACAGAATCTGGCACCCCGACTGGGACTAGAACCCGGTGTGCCGGCGCCGCTAGGTGGAGGATTAGCCTATTGAGCTGCGGCGCCGGCTGCATACATCTGTTTTAAATACTGTCTCACAACACCTACCCAGAACTGCAAGAGCCTAAACCCAGCTCCAGGATTGTGAGTGTTAACTAGCAACTACTCAGCAATGAGAACTCACCAGCTCCTGTAAGATGCTTCCATTATCAACAGACATCCTTCAAAATGGCTGGCATAGTGTTATCTTTCCCTGACAAAACCCTAACTTTCCTTCTTCTCTAGACAGATTAGATACTGCCACAATGTGTGTGTACTTTTCAAATAGCAACTCTACTTATATACTCATATAAAGCCCCTATGTGGAGCTTCATCATTATATATTTCAGTTTGAAATGTTAATGGAAGAGTGGCTATGATCCATGTATAAACTGAATGACTGAATTCTGTTCATGAGCAAAATAAACTAATTAAGAAATTATAGACACATTAGACAAACCAAACGCTTCAACCAACATCTCTGAGTATCAGCTTCCTCATCTTCTCTCAGCCAACAACTGAAGAATGCAATGATTTGGCCCTCACAAAATGAAATTTGTAACCATATTAAACAAGTCTACAAAAGACAAAACGGAGTCAGAAAAGATATATAAGAGCCAAGGAATGAAAAGATTAATATTTGTATTGATGGAGCAGTTCTAATGTACCAAACATGGTTCTAAACTCATGTGTAGATTCATTCAATCCTCATAGAAATTCTCTGAAGGAGGAATTCTACAATTTTACAAATGAGGAAACAGAAGCACAGAGGCGTTAACCCTTTGCTGTGGGTGAGAGTGGTAGAGCTGGAACTTGAACTCCAGAGCCTGCCCTGTTAAGCTCAATTAAATGAGAGACAGTGCTTTGTGAGTATCAAAGGTGCCTGCAAAAATCAAGGTGTTATGATCATGATTATGATTTGAGTCATGGTATTTTTGAGAACAAAGTACATTCCAGATAGTTTAGCCAAACCCCTCATTTTTCACCTAAGGAAACAGGACAAGCTCACTGACCTGCTCAAGTTCACAGGTGGGCTTAAGCAGAATTGAAATTTATACTATCTCAGGGATGAATATTATAAGCCCCCCTGACACTGCTCCCCCATTAAAGAGAGAGCATAGATTCTAATAATATTGTCGCAATTCTGTTTCTGGCCAATGCCTTTATAATGTAGTTCAATGCACTGAAAGAAAGAAAATGTTGCTCACTGAAGTAGGCAGTGAGATAAATGAATATGGAAGTACAAAGACAACAATATTTCAATTATTGAGCCTGCTTTTTGGGGTAGATTTGTTCCTCAGATTCAGCAGTTCAGGTTGGCTTCCTGACACTGTGGGCTTTCTACATGTGATTCCTGCCTCTTGTCCCACATCTACCACCAACAAACCCAGCTAGCCAGCCCCCAAAGTGCTCTCACCTTGGAAACACATCCACCCACCTGGCCATACCTCTCTGTCCGGAGAGTTCTTGTGCACAGAGATGCCAGTTTCAAAGACTACTCTTATCTGTTAGGTATGATGATGATATCAAAGGGAAAAAGTAGGAAAACATTTAGTTTTGATAAACCGACCTTTTCCAAGTTCTCTCTGAACTCCAGAAGTGCCCCTGTATCTTAGACTATTGCTGTCCAATACAAAATCTCAAACAGTGTTCAAAGGAGGTAACTACTGGGTATAACCAGAACACCCGTGGGCCTCCCCAAGCTGTGTGTCCAAATGAGAACATATGACACTGACACATTTTTCTGGATGGTGTGGATGCCCTGCCCTGTTGGAGTTCCTTAGCTCCCAGGGCTTTGATGAACTCTCATACGAGTGTTCCACATATGTGGCACCTTTGTGGCCCCTGAGCCATGCCCCTGCTCAACTGGGCATGGATGCTCAGTGCTGGTGGCTATCCTGTGAGAGTGTGGGATGGAGCTAGTGGGACCAACTCCTCCTCCTTGTAATTGAACTCAGACACAAGATAGCAAAGCAGTGTCTCTTAGAGGCCAGATGCTACAGAAATGAGAACAGCAGCCTTCTCTCTGCCCAGGACTTGTCCCAAATCCGGGGCACTGGGCTGCAGATGGTAGGGGATAGGCTCCAAAGAGTCTGCGAATGCCCCCAGAATTGTGGAAGAAATGTAGTGATATAGGTGTAACTTTGTGGAGAAGGTCAAACACTTTCAGTAGGTTCCCAAAAGTGTCCACAAACCAAAAATATTCACTGTTCCATCGGCCCTGGCATTGTGTACAGCAGTGAGGCTGCTGCCTGCAACACCAACGTCCCATAGGAGCACAGCTTCAAGTCCTGGCTGCTCCACTTCTGATCCAGCCCCCTGCTAATGCACCTGGGAAGGCACAAGATGATGGCTTGTTTTTGGGCCTCCGTACCCACGTGGGAGACCTGCATGGAGTTCTGGGCTCGTGGCTTCCGCCTGGCCCAGCCCAAATCATTGCTGCCATTTGGGGAGTGAACCAGTGGATGGAGAACCTCCCCTCCCTCTCTCACCCCACCTGCCTCTAACTCTGCCTTTCAAATAATAAATAAATCTTGAAAAAATTTTAAAAAAGAACTGTCTCCTCCTCTGTGACCAGGTTGAACTCAATCCAGAGCTTTTTCTTCCCCTGCACTGCAGGGCAGACGGCTGTGAGAGGAAGCCATTTGCTGCATTCTGCACACAGACAAGTTCTCCAAATACAGTCAAATACGCCTTGACGTCGCAGAAGACTACGGCTGCAAAAGACAGCCTTGCTACATGAGTCTCATTACTTTTAGAAAAGGGGAATTTACATATTTGATGCCAGTCGCCCTGCATTTGTACCAGAGGTTGTTACCATTTTAAAACAGTCTCAGGGGAAAAAAATTCCTTGCTCTTAGAGGGACAACTTATTCTGGAGAAATGCGCAGTAACAGAGTGTTGATTTCATTAGTTTTATTGCCTATCTGCTTTGCCTGGGAACAGGTAAAATAACCAAATAAAATGATACCATTTCCTTTTCACGCGCCTCAGAACCAAGTCAGGAGGAATTGACTAAGCTGTGGAAGCTCCAGAACAAGGCACAAAGAATGCTAACCAGACTTCGGAGTGCTGGGATGGAGAGGCACTCCTTTCATGGGTCCACTGACAGCAGAGGCTGATGGAATTCAGGGCATTGGCTTAAAGCAAGGGACTGGGCCTTGTCTGGGGGAGGACAGCTTCAGGCAGCAGTGATGAGAGGAGGGAGGAGGGCCTTTGTGAAGTCTGGGGGAGGTGCTGGCTGTAGGAACCTCAGTTATATAACTTACATTGATTGCACCGAGTGCCATTCTTTTGCTGTTTTTTTTTTTTCTTCTCCAAAGAGGCTCAGTTCATTAAACGGCCTGTTTACCTCCTCAGATTCATGTCCCAGAACATCCCATTTCCCTCCAAGAGTCTTTGGGGACAGAGGAAATTGCTCCCCACTTACTTGTAGGAGCAGTGAAACCACAGGCTTGCTTCTTCCTCCGGCTCTTTCGGTTGTAATGGTTCCCATCTGCTCCCTAGAGAAGGAAAAGGAAGCTGCCTTGCATTCAACACAGGCGGAACCAAGATTCCACACTGATTGTTGCAATTAGAGCCAAGCACAATTGCAGATGCTCCAGCCCGGCCCTTTATTGACTCAACTGTCCCTAGCTGTGTCGAGAGGTCAGGCCTCCCAGAGTCAGAGCCATTGCTCTACAGCAGTGTCTTCTTTGCCCGTGGAGAATGACTGGTGAGCCTCCTCCCTGCCAAATTGGTTTTGCCTCGGAGGACTTTGACTTATCCCACATTGCCAAGTTCCAGCATTGCCTTATAGCTTAGCTCTGTGTTTGCCTTTAATGAGCACTATTTTACCTACTTCGGAGGGAGCAGGAGTGGGTGAGCATGGTATGTGGAATCCAGACCGAGTGGAGACACCTGAGGGATGTCTCAGTCGCCAGCAAGTCACCCTCTACAGCTGCTGGCTCTGCACAGCTTTCATAGCAGCTACACCTGCTTCAAAGCATCAGGCAGCTCACAGTCGCTGGCTTTATTGACTGGGTCAAAGCCTGCTCTCGCCTCTACATCCGGGCAGTTACAAATGACAGGTCTTAGTTCATGGAAGTGAGGGGAGAAACATTGTGCAGGGAACTTCCATTAGCAGTTGGGGTCTCTGTTCAGTGGTGACTGTGGCCTGAAGATCCTGGTGAACAGGATTGTGTCTCTGTGAAGTGTGTTTGTAGCTTTGTTTTAGAAAACATTGCAAGAGATGCATGGGGCCAGTGTTGTGGCATAATGTGTTAAGCTGCTGCCTGCAGTGCCGGCATCCCATATGGACCCCGGTTCCAGTCTCAGTTGCTCCACTTCTGATCCAGCTCCCTGCTATTGCACCTAGGAAAGCAGCTGAGGATGGTCCAAGTGCTCGGGCCCCTGCACCCATGTGGGAGACCCGGAAGACCCTGGGTCTTGGCTTCAGATCGGCCCAGATCCGGCCATTGTGGCCATTTGGGGAGTGAACCAGAGAATAAATGGAAGATCTCTCTCTCTCTCTCTTTCTCTTTCTCCTTCCCTTTCTCCCTCCCTCTCTCTCACCCCCTTCCTCTCTCTCCCTTTAATCCCCCTCTCCCTCCTTCCCTCTTTCTCCCTTTCTCTGCTTCTGCCTCTGCCTCTCTGTAACTCTGTCTTTCAAAGAGATAAATCTGAGAGAGATGCAGAAAAAGGATTCACCCAAATTCCTCTGTGACACTCAGGGTCATTGCACAAGATCTGAGCAGGGTGCCCCAACTGAAAAAGCCTTTTGCTGAGGATTTGTATCTGGCTAGCTAAATTCAAGGAAGGAAAGAGAAACGAGGGAGAACCATCCCCCAAACCCTGGCTTTTAAAATAGAACTCTGCTTCTGTGTTGTCTTCGGGACTAGTGGTGCCGATGGCTCTGTGCCATGTCCCCTTGCACTCACTTTGTGGAATCGGCTAATGGGATGAAGCCACAGGGAAGAAATCAGGTGACAACACTACATGGGGACGTGCAAAACCACAAGGGGTTTATTTATTTATTTTTGTGTACCTTTGATGATAAGTTTGATTTAACAAGTGCAACTTGTTAATAACCAACTTTGGTTATTGTGGGAGATAAACACTATTTGAAAACATGTTCTTCTCCACAGGAAAGCATTAATCTTACCCAAGAGAAACCTGGCCTTTTCTCCTGTTCTGGGACGTGATCTCTAGGCCCCTGAACCACCCTGTTTGATAGGAGTGTCCTTGCTTGCCTGGTGGCTGTGGCCACCAGAGCTTTAACCGTGTGATTTGTGATGGAACCCTGTGCCACACCCCATCAGCTCTGACACCAGAGGAACTGGAGACTACAGGTATTCACCCCAACTCCAGAAGAGGCTACAGACTAAACGTCAGCTACACAGGCTCTATGTGAATGAGCTCAGTAAAACCTCTGAACATCAAAGACATGGAGGAGCTCCTCAGGTTGACAAACGTCTGTGTATATTGTTGCATGGTGTGTCTAGGAGGAGGTAACAGCATCTGTTACTCTGTGGGTGGGAGAGGCTTCAACAATCAGTTCTAATATCCTTGAGCCCCCAAACATACGTCATGGTTCAAAAGCATCAGTGTCTCCAGCCATCACTTACCACTGTTTTTTAAGAATGTAGGGTCGGCCGGCATCGCAGTTCACTAGGCTAATCCTCCGCCTTGCAGCGCCGGCACACCGGGTTCTAGTCCTGGTCGGGGCGCCAGATTCTGTCCCGGTTGCCCCTCTTCCAGGCCAGCTCTTTTCTGTGGCCAGGGAGTGCAGTGGAGGATGGCCCAAGTGCTTGGGCCCTGCACCCCATGGGAGACCAGGAAAAGCACCTGGCTCCTGGCTACGGATCAGCGAGATGTGTCGGCCACAGCGCGCTGGCTGCGGCGGCCATTGGAGGGTGAACCAATGGCAAAAGGGAGACCTTTCTCTCTGTCTCTCTCTCACTGCCCACTCTGCCTGTCAAAAAATTTTAAAAAAATTAATAAAAAATTAAAAAAAAAAAGAATGTAGGGTCATCTTTCCCCACTCTACTTAGCACCAAGATACAGCAAATGTGTCTAAGGCATCCAAATAGGGCTATTCAGGTCATCCTGACCTGAATTTAATTCATGTCAAAGTACTACAGCAATTTTTTATTCTTGCCAAGGGCAACCAACCATACGAGAATGTATGGATTGCAGGTAGTTAATTAATTACATTTTGTTCTAATATTGAATACCTAACAGATTACTCTGTGTTGCTTTAGGAATTTTATATTTATTTATTTTAAATATTTATTTATTTGAAAGGCAGAGTAAAAGATATAGAGGGAGAGAGGGAGGTAGGGAAAGGAGAGAGAGAGGAAGAGAGAGTGTATCTTTCCATTTGCTGGTTTACTTCCCAAATGCCTGCAAAAGTGGTGGCTGGGACAGGCTCACGCCAGCAACCTGGAATCCATCCAGGTCTCCAACATGAGTGGCAGAAACCCAGGTACTTGAGCCATCATAGGCTGCCTCTCAGGTGCATAATCAGGAAGCTGGAGCAGAAGCTAAGACAAGACTCAAGCCCAGGCACTCTAATATGAGATGCAAGCATCCCAAGTGATGACTTAACCCCTGCACTAGGAATTTAATATTTGGATAAATAATTTTAGGAGATTAATTTACAGAGCTTTTTTCTTTTTCATCAGAAGTTTAGTAAAAAATAAAATTCTTCTCCCCACGTCCTCAACACTGCAGTGCCAGGTGACAGTTCAAATGATCTGTAGGTCCACACATGAATGAAATTAGAAGATGATTAGATAACAAACAGCAAGCCATCATTCAGGCAAAACATGGCCCGCCCCCCACCCCACCGCCGTGGAAGTTGGCTTGTTTATTACCTCCATCAGGGAGGAGGCACATTTTTCCTCAAATAGAAGAGAGCTGGGACACCACCACACTCCCCTTGGATTCATGTTTCGGGATCCCTTTTCAGCTCTACAGAATGGCGGTCTCCAACCCTCGATGACTGAGTCTGCGCATTGAAGCACTACGGGAATCTATTTCCCTGTCCGTGTCAGGCGCTCTGCTCCCGCTGACCTGAGGTCGAAGGCGTGGCTGTGGGGTTTTGAAACCTCCCCAGGTGATCCTCAGCCACACCGAGCGCCTCCGGATTAAGCTCATCTCCGTGTCATCAGAAGCAGAGCCAATCAACTCCAGGTAAAGCACACAGCCCGCAGCACGCCTGTAACCCCACTATCCCTGTGCCTGGCGTGCCTTTCTTTGAGGGTCCGTCAGGGCCAGGTGGGGACCTCATTTACTTTACTCTTCTCGGCACCGGGCCTGGCACATTTTGGTTTGTACAATGAATGAAGATCGTGAGTTATTCTCGCGTAGCAGTAGTGATTCCCAATACATTTCCAGAAATCATTGCTATGACATCCTCAGCTTACAAACACCATGGAACTCCTGAAAGTAAGCCGGGGGAGGAAGGCTGCTATGCAGCTAAAGTAGACATCAGAATGACTAGGAAGGATGCTCGTGCACTTGATTCCTGGGGACATCCCTCAGGCTGCGCTGTTCCTATTTTGTACTCCACTCTGTCTTGCCTCGCTGGGTTCTCCATTCTTGGAAACTCAGAGGGTGAGGAGGGTCTGGTTTGCAATTTTCACTAGGAAAATGGGAGGACCAGGTTCCATGCTGGTTGCATGCATGGAGCTGACACAGGTGAACCCTTTCACTGAGAATCAAGTAATAAACCTCTATCTCCAGGTCCCTTTATTCCCGCCCTTCAAACACTTAAGAATGCAGTAACAGTGTGCTGCTGCTGCTGCCTGACTTCTGCACAGCAGTCCTTGTTGTACAAGGGATTTTACAGATTTTATTGCTGAGGCCCTAGTTCAGGCCATCCTGGTGGCCTCATAACTCTCTCTGACCCATATAACCTCCTCAACCCCTCCGTTAGGTTACCAGAAAGGTCTCCCCAATAAGGATCCAATCCTAATACTCCCAATTCATGCTGTCTAATTGCTCCCACGAGGTACAGGTTTCAGTCCAGCCTAATGAGTAAGGTTCTTCTTGCCCGATCCACATCCACCGCCCAGCATCCTCCTTCCCGCCCGCGTCTCACGTTAAACTCCCTGAACGCCTCTCCCTTCCCGCCCTGTCCTCCTAGTTCATGCCATTGCTTCCCTTCGGGAAGCTTTCTTTTACTGGCCATGGTGCTACCCTTTCTCCAGGAAGTTTTCTTTGGCACCTACCCACCTTCCACTAGTGCCACCCCCATGTGTGTCTCCCCTTTGCTTGAACTGTGTATTGAACTAACAGTCCTGTGGGTTTGTCTTCATGGTTGTCTCTCTTCTCGGCTGCCTCCTCCCCCAACTTCCAATCCGTTTAAGGAATCTGAAAATGGGAATTCTTCTTAGCCATTACTGTCTTCCCAGGGTCCGACCTAAACAGTGAGTGATTACCGAACAGTAATGAACTGAAAGCTCCCGCTCGTTCATTCTCCCATTTTTATGCCGCAGATGTGAGGTCTCAGCAGGAACCTCCGTAAGTTGTTCAGCGGCTGTGTGCCTACACACGGTTTACAGGATTTGGCTGTGGGCTTGGATGCTCTGACACTGATGCAGCATCGTGAGGGGAGCAGCGGCGATGGCAGGAGGCTGTCTGGGATAATGACCGTCTCTGTGAGCCTCGCTTCCTGCTCTTTTTCTTTTATATGTAAGGGCCAGACAAGCCAGTAACGCCCAGCTGTAATCCTTCCACAGTTTTAGGAGCATAATGATACTTCCCACCCCACCCTCCCACCCCTTTTCCACCTTGCCTCCTCCTTCCTATTTTTCTTTTTTCAATGGCATGCATTCAATTTACTTTATAATAACCACAAGTTTAATCCTCCATTAAATAAAGAATTTAACATGTAGTAAGTGGAAAAACCACTGTTTCTTAAGAGTATAGAAAGGAGGCCGGCGCCATGGCTCACTTGGCCAATCCTCCACCTGCGGCACTGGCACCCCGGGTTCTAGTCCTGGTTGGGGCGCTGGGTACTAGTCCTGGTTGCTCCTCTTCCAGTCCAGCTCTCTGCTCTGGCCCGGGAAGGCAGTGGAGGATGGCCCAAGTGGTTGGGCCCTGCACCCACATGGGAGACCAGGAGGAAGCACCTGGCTTCAGATTGGCACAGTGTGCCAGCTGTAGCGGCCATTTGGGGGGTGAACCAACAGAAGGAAGACCTTCCTCTCTGTCTCTCTCTCTCACTGTCTAACTCTGCCTGTCAAAAAAAAAAAAAGAGTATAGAAAAGGGCTATAAACAATAATCAAATCTCAAAATGTCAATTTCACTCATATATTACATTTTTTGGTACTCTGTGTATTAGTTACTACAAATCAGGGAAAACATGATATTTGTCTTTTTAGGACTAACTTCCTTCACTAAGCATAATGGTCTCCAATTGCATCCATTTTGTTGTGAAAGACAGGGTTTCACTCTTTTATGGCTGAGTAGCATTCCATCATGTATATATATACCGCATTTTCTTTATCCAGTCATCAGTTGATGGTCATCTAGTTTGATTCCTTAGCTATTGTGAATTGAGCAGCTAAAACATGGGGGTACAGATAACTCTTTCAATATTCTGATTTTGTTTCCTTTGGGTAAATTCCCAGGAGTGGATGGCTGGGTCATATGATAGGTCTGCTTTCCTATTTTTGAGGGATCTTCATACCATCTTCTATTATTGTTGTACTAGTTTATATTCCCACCAACAGCATATTAGGGGACCTTTTACCCCTATATCCTCATCAGCATTTGTAATTTTTCGATTTTTGGATGACAGCCATTCTAACTGGGGTGAGGAGAAACTTTGCTGTGTTTTTGACTCGCATTTCCCTGTTGGCTAGTGATCCTGAGCATCTTCATGTTTCTGTTGGCCATTTGTAGTTCATCCTTTGAAAAATGCCTGTTCAAAAAAAAAAAAAAAAAAAAACAAAAAAACACCTAAATGAAAGATCTCTGTGAGTGAGATCCCAGTGGAAAGAACAGGTCTTCAAAGAGGGAGGTGCCTTTCTCTGAAGGGAGGAGAGAACCTCCACTTTGACTATGACCGTGTCTAAACAAGGTAAGAGTCAGAGAACTCAAGGGGCTTCCATAGCCTTGGAAACTCATGACTGGAGCATAGGGAGATTACTGATGCCATAAACAGGAGTGTCAATTTGTAAAGTCAACAACAGGAGTCACTGTGCACTTACTCCTCATGTGGGATCTCTGTCCTTAATGTGCTGTACATTGAGATTTAATGCTATAACGAGTACTCAAACAGTATATTTCACTTTGTGTTTCTATGGGGGTGCAAACTGTTGAAATATTTACTTAATGTACACTAAACTGATCTTCTGTAAAAAAAAAAAGAAGAAATTATCAATTCCCAACTTGACTCTCACTGGGATTAAACATGACAATAGGTCTGATCTGATTTCATCATCATTTAAAAAAAAATCATCTATTATTTTTCACTTTATGTTTCTGTGTGGGAGCAAACTGTTGAAATCTTTACTTAATGTATACTAAACTGATCTTCTGTATATAAAGAGAATCGAAAATGTATCCTCATGTGAATGGAAGGGGAGAGGGAGTGGGAAAGGGGAGGGTTGCGGGTGGGAGGGACAGTATGGTGGGGAAGCCATTGTAATCCATAAATCGTACTTTGGAAATTTATATTCATTAAATAAAAGTTAAAAAATTTTTGAAAAAAAAAAACAAAAAAACAAAAAAAATGCCTGTTCATGTCCTTAGCTCATTTCTTAACTGAATTGTTTTGCTGCTGTTGAGTTTCTTGAGTGCCTTACATATCCTGGATATTAATCATTTATCAGATGTATAGCTTGAAAATATCTTCACCCATTCTGTCAGTTGCCTCTTTAATGTGCTAAAGTGTGTGGTAGCTTTTTAGCTTAGTGTAATCCTGTTTGTCTATTTTTGCCTTTATTGACTGTGTTTCTGGGGTCTTATCCAAGAAGGCCTTGCCTATGCCAATGTCTTACAGTCCTTCCCCTATGTTTTCTTCTCATAATTTGATGGTTTTAGGTCTTAGCTTTAGATCTCCGATGTACCGTGTGTTGAGTTTTGTATGTTGTATGAGGTAGGAGCCTTTCTTTTTTAAAGGTTTATTTATTATTTGAGAGATAGTTACAGACAGAGAGAAGGAGAGACAGATAGAAAGGTCTTCCATCCACTGGTTCACTCCCCAAATGGCTGCAATAGCTGGAGCTGGCTGATCTGAAGCCAGGACACTGGAGTTTCTTCTGGGTCTCCCACGCAGGTGCAAGGGCCCAAGCCCTTGGGCCATCTTCTACTGCTTTCCAAGGCCATAGCAGAGAGCTAGATTGGAAGAGAAGCAGCAGGGACATGAACTGGCACCCATATGGGATGCTGGCACCACAGGCAAAGGCTTAGCCTACAATTCCATAGCACTGGCCCCAAAGGTAGGTGTCTTGTTTTATACTTCTGCATGTACAGATGCAATTTGGTTAATACCTTTGTTGAAGAAACTGTTCAGGGGGTGATTTTAGCTTGTTTGTCAAAGATTAGTTGGTTGTGGCTGTGTGGATTAATTTCTGGAGTCTCTAATCTGTTCCACTGGTATATATCTATTCTTGTGCCAGTACCAGGCTGTTTTGATTATAGCTGCCCTGTAATATGTCTTGAAATCTGATATTATGATGCTTCCAGCTTGTTATAAGTTTATTGAACATTTACGGTAATCATTTTTATTTTATTCCACAATAAATTTGAGTATATCCAGGATAAGCGGTACCGTTTTCATTTTATAGAAAAGGTTATTGAGTTTCAAACAGATTTAAGGCAACATGCTCAGTACCTGTAGGCACTGTAGACCAAAAATTAGGAATTCTCATTTTTAGTCAATTGTTCATTCTATTACTGTATGATGCCTACATATGTGTTACAAATAATGCTATAGCCAGTATATATCATGCTTAAGAAGGCAGAACTATAGGTAGTAGGGGCTGGCGCTGTGGCATAGCAGGTAAAGCCGCTGCCTGCAGTGCCAGCATCCCATATGGGCCCAGTTCGAGTCCTAGCTATTCCACTTCCAATCCAGCTCTCTGCTGTGGCCTGGGAAAGCAGTAGAAGATGGCCCAAGTCCTTGGGCTCCTGCACCCATGTAGGAGACCTGGAAGAATTTCCTGGCTCCTGGCTTCAGATCGGCACAGGTCCAGCCATTGCAGCCATCTGGGGAGTGAACCAGCAGATGGAAGACCTCTCTCTCTCTGCCTCTCCTTCTCTGTGTAACTCTTTCAAGTAAATAAATAAATCTTAAAAAAAAAAAAAAAAGAACTATAGGTAGTAAGTTTTTTTAAAAGGTTCCATCCAAAAGTTTAAATAAAACCAAGAGAGATATAGTTCTGAAGGGACTATGATTCATGTATATGAAAAATAAACTTATGCTGGATAATGTATTCCCTCTGCTTTTTTTTTTCTTTTAAGGATTTACTTGTTTATTTGAAAGGCAGAGTTACAAATAGAGAGAGAGAGAAATATTTTCATCTGCTGGTTCACTCTCCAAATGTTCGCAACGGCCAGAGCTGGGCCAATCCGAAGCCAGGAGCTTCTTTCAGGTCTCCCATGTGGGTGCAGGGGCCCAAGGACTTGGGCCATCTTTCCTAGGCCATAGCAGAGAGCTGGATTGGAAGTGAAGTAGCCAGGACTCGAACTGGCGCCCATATGGGATGCCAGCACTGCAGGCAGCAGCTTTACCCGCTATGCTACAGAGCTGGTCCTGCATTTCCAGTTTTATAAATCAAATATTATTGTAGCCAAATTTTTAATATGATAATAGGTCTACTATGAAATTAGAATTATTGGATAGAGGTGTTGTTTGAGGTGTAATCTGATTATTCTCCTTTCTATGATGCCATGACTTTTAGAGACCTTGCTTTGAAAACTACCCTTAGTAATTCTCCTCTTACTTTTCTGGAATTGCTACTTAAGATCCAGGTTAAATATTTCATAAACATCTAAAACCACTTTATTCTTACTTAAATTAGGGGTAGCCTTGTTCCTCTATTTTTCTTGATCCACTGGGTCCTGTTCCATTTTACAAACTACTTCTTAAAACAAGGATTATATGTTTGTTTGCAACAGGAAGAAACAGACTAATTGACTCCTAGGGGAATTAAAAAATTTGTATTGCTTACCAAAATGTATTTGGTTGCTTGAAGATGGACCCCCTTGGAATCCTAGGCTGAAGCTTACTCCACTCAATGACATCTCTAGAAATATTTCCTGCTTTAATCTGGACCACATATGTAACTCTGCATAAACTCGTGAGCCTGCTGGTACTCTGCCTTACCCACATTACACTGGGAGAGGACAGTCTAAACACAGAGTTCTGGGAGCCACTCACCATCCTGAATAAGGCTCTGGAGAGGGGCCCAGGCTTTTGCATTTAAGGCATCTTCTGAGTGATCCTTCTACATACTACTTTTTGAGAATCTGTGATCAGGGTTGTATTTCACACCTCAGTGAAGATTCAGTTCAAGGTATTTTGCCCGTAGACAAACCCACCAACCACCATTGCCTGCTCTCTGGTTTGAGACCAGTGGTGTTTTTCCACTGTTGCTTGGTGCTTTGCTTCCAAACTAATTTCAGTGCTTAACTGCCCACTGTAATTGGTTTAAAATGGATTCAACCATGTTGGGAATTCTGAGAGTCAAAGTTAACCTTGTGTTTTAACAAGGGCATGAACTTGGCCAGAAGCTATTTGTGATGACATAGCATCTCTTAAGAGCCTCCAATTACCAGAAGCCACAGGGAGGAGTCTACTGATCTTTATCTTGGAGAGCCAGCAATCAACATGCAAAGCATTTCTTCACTAGAGGCTTTTCCTATTCATCATGCGAGCTTTGATTTTATTGCTCAGTCCCATATGTGCCACATGCTTATATTTAGTGAAAAGTGAAACAATTACTGGCATCCAAATAGTGATTTCTTTTAAGAAGGGCATCTGGATGGGATTCCACCTCCTTGACAGGGAAGAGAGGCTGTGTTTTGCATCATTGTTGAATCATGTGAACTTTCTCAGCTTCGTGGTTAAATGCTGTCAGTTGCTTTTCAAGTAAATTTTATAAGCTGTTCATTATTCTATGATTTGTGCTTTTTTCATCTCAGATGAAATATACCTAAGATGGTGGTCAGTTAACAGAAGGAGAGAGGAAAGCTGCTTTTTCTTTTAGTTGGTGCATATTCACCAAACAACGTCTTTTATAGTAAAAGTGCACTTCCAATCAATGGTGAAAGACAAATGTATTTGATCCAACAATTATGTAATTCCTAGATAAACAGATAACAATTTTTCAGTTTGAAATCTGAGCTGTATGAATCTATGCATTAGTTCTACAGTTCCCAAAAAACTGGGGTTTAGTAGTAAAAAGACATCCCTTTGGTTGGACAACAGCTGAGCCCAGAAGATAACAGAGAGCTAAGAAAATCCATGTGAACAGCATTGAGTCATAGACCTCCAGAGGCCATTTGAGTCATTTAAGCAAACTGAGTGCTTCCTTTTTCAATGTAACCTGATTACAGTTTATCAACATGACAGAAAAATAGCTAATCAAGGCAGAAAAAAAACCTAAAGTAACACTAAAACTCCTTGCCTTTTAAAGAAAAGGTTAAATTTTAAAAATTAAAATTTTAAAGCAAATTTTTTTAAATGTGTATCTATTTTGAAAGAGAGAAGGAGGGATGGAGGAAGTCGGGGGTGGGGGGAAATAGAGAAGGGTGGGCTGGACTGATGCCAGGAGCTGGGAAGTCAGTCTGTGTCTACCATGTGAATGACAGGGGCACAGCTACTTGAGCCCTCCTAGGGTCGCAGCAGCAGGAAGCTGGAATTGGGAGTGACCCTGGGGCTTGAAACCACTCCAATATGGGGTGCAGGCAGTCCAAGCAGCATCTGTCTCCTGTGCCTAATGCCTCCTCCTTTTCTTGCTTTTCAGTCATCATAATTAACTATTCTTACTTGATACTTATTATACATTTATTTTCCACTTATAATTTATTGGAGTCCTTTGAAATTTTCTCTCAGTCATTAAATAGTAGAGCTCATCTGTTTTCATTATTATAGGACAACTAGGTTTTTGTATAATTCTGAAACCGACAGGTTCATTGTAAAAAGTTCAAACCAGACCAAAAATTATTAATGAAATGTAAAGGCATAAATGAAAACTGACAACCCAGAGACAACTTCTTTTATCAGTCCGGATAGCCATTGCTTATCAGATATCGCTCCCTATGTACAAATGCACAGATACAGTTGGCTGGGCTTGTGGCACAGCAGGTAAGGCCACCACCTGTGATACCAGCATCCCATAAGTGTGCCAGTTTGTGTCCTTGCTGCTCCACTTCTGATCCAGCTCCCTGCTAATGACCTGGAAAAAGCAGCAGAAGATGGTCTGAGTGGGAGACCCAGAGGAGGCTCCTGGCTTTGGCCTGACCCAGCCCCATTGTGGTCATTTGGAGAATAAACCAGCAGATGGAAGATCTCTGTCTCTTCCTCTCTCTGTAGCTCTTTCAAAGAAATAAACAAATTCTAAAAAACATTTAACAGAAATGAGATCATACTCAACATGCTGCTCTGTAACCTCCCCAGCCCCGACCCTTGCACACATAGCATGGACATCTTTTTCATGTCAGTAATTAGAGAACTGTGTCATCATTTTTAATGGTTGTGTTGTTTCACTGCATATTGGTTCCACAGTTTATTGACTCTTCCCCCATAGAGGGGCATCTTCCCACTGTTTTGAGACATACTCATCATGCATGAATCATCTTTTTGCATTGATAGGGTTAAACGCCTTAGGAGAAAAACTTGGACACAGACTTCTTGGACCAAAGGTTAGTGATGATGCTTATGACAACAAATCCAGGAAAATTGGCACAGCTTTTATTACTGCAAACAGTGCATGAATATGTCCACTGTGGGGAGCAACTGGGAGCAACTCGGACTAGACTAAGTTACTGGAATTAAGACTTATTCTATGCATCTGTTCTCCCACAATATGGCGCTGGGAGAGGAGGCAACAGCTTCTACCCAGCTGCCTCTCACCAACTTGACAAGCTGCAGGACCTGCTCCTGATTGGAGGAGAGCAGCGTACTCGGCGTGTGGGCAGCCGAGTTAGGATTGGCGGAGGAGGACTATAAAGGAGGAGAGAGACGGCATGCACCAGGAACATCTAAGGCGAACATCTACCTGAGGAACACCTGTGCAGCCCCCGAGAGAGCCGGCCGGCGGTGTGCCGCTCCCCTGTGGAAGTGGGGAATGTGGCCAGGGGGAACTGCCCTTCCACGGAGGTGGAAGGGACAGTAGCCAACCCGGGAAGAACCAGCAGCAAACCCGGGGAGGGCCAAGCAGACGAAAGAACAGCGCAGGGTCCTGTGTCGTTCCTCCACGAAGAGGGGGAGCGACAGTCCACTCCTCTACCTCACTGACAACATGTGTAGAAAATTTATTAAATGTTATAAATATGATAAAAAATGTTGATATGAGAGACTTTACCGAGAACAAGCACATTTTCATACTTATCAGGATTTTGTATATATTTTGGTGTTTTGGGAGGTTATCTTTTTTAAAATTTTTATTCATGTAAAGAGAAAATATTTCATGTATCCATAGCTAAAATTATTTTTAAAAAATATTTATTTATTTGAAAGGCAGAGTTAGAAAGAGAGTTCTTGCATCCAGTGTTTCATTCCCCAAATGGCCATAATGGCCCAGTGGGCCAGGCCAAAGCTGGGAACCAGGAACTCCATCCAGGCCTCCCACATGGGTGCCAGGGACCCAAGCACTGGGACCATTTTCTACTGCTTTTCCAGGTGCATTACCAGGGAGCTGGATCAGAAGTGGGGCAGATGGGACTCGAACTGGCACCCATATGGGATATTAGAGTTGCAGGTTGGTGGCTTACCCTGCTGTGCCACAACTCTGGCCCCAATAAAACTTTAGGAAAATAATGATATTGGAGTGATGCTGTGGCATAGCAGGTAAAGTTACTGCCTGCAGTGCTGGGTGCCTATCAGTTCCCAGGTTGAGTCCTGGCTGCTCCACTTCTGATCCAGCTCTCTGCTATGGCCTGGGAAAGCAGTAGAAGATGGCCCAAGTCCTTGGGCCCCTGTACCCCCGTGGGAGACCCGGAAGAAGCTCCTGACTCCTGGCTTTGGATCAGCCCATCTCTGGCCATTGCGGCCATTTGGGGAGTGAACCAGCAAATGGGAGAGCTCTCTCTCTCTCTACCTCTGCTCTCTGTAAATCTGCCTTTCAAATAAATAAAATACCTCTGCCTCTCTATAACTCTGCCTTTCAAATAAATAAATAAATCTTTTTTTAAAAAGAAAATGATATTTCCTTCCCCTCTTTCTTTTAATTTTTGCAATAGCATACTTTCAATTTACTTTAAAATCACAGGCTTAGCGGTCCACTAAATAAAGAGTTAACAAGTAAGAGACAGAAAGACCACTGTTCCATGGGAATAGACAATAATCAAATCACAAGATGTCAATTTCACTCATATGCATGTGGGTTTTTTTTTTTTTTTGGCACTCTCTATATTAGCTGCCACAAATCAGAGAAAACATGATTTTTGTGTTTTTGGGTCTGGAAACTGATGACTGGATAAAGAAAATGTGGCATTTATATACATATATGTATATATACATAAATAAAGTAAAAACTTGTCTTTTACAACAAAATGGATGCAACTGAAGACCATTATGCTTAGTGAAATAAGGAATAAACATTTTGCTTTGTTTATTTTGTATGCTTAAATGCTCTGTATAGTATTTTTTAGGCTTTGCACAACAGAAAGACCTCTTATTTCTATTGCCAGGAACTGTGATTTTTTAAATAATAAATTTGGGGCTTGATACTGCATTTCCTTATATGGAATACAAGACGTATAAAATTCAATTATACTTGATAAATTGGCTCTATTATCTTGGTGTTACTTCTGTTTGAAGTAATTGATAATAGGAACATAAAATTAATGAATTTGCCATTTCTCCTCCATTATAGACATATTTTCTCTGAGTCTATGTCACCATAAAAGACATAAAATTGGCTAATTTGGGAGAATCTTACTTAAAATTTAGAAATTTAAAGAAAATTATTGGTGTTATTTATTCACTTATTATGAAAATTTAGATGGTATGCCACAAATTACAAAAAATGTTCATGTCTAATTTTACTGGCTTCTTGAAATCTCCTTGTTGAGTTAAATATCGTTATATCTGTTTTCCATGTATATGAAAATACTAAGGCTATGAGAAAATAGCAGGTTTCTTTTTTTTTTTTTCTGACAAAATCACAGAACCAACATGTACAAGGCATAACCAGGATTTGAATTCAGGCTTTTTGACAGCAAATTATGTTTTATTCTATATAAGTCTCTCCTATACTAATTTTTCTTTTTCAGGATAGCAGAAATGACATGAAAAATAGGAGTTTTATGGCAACCATTTAGAGATAAGTGACTCCTTCAAGTGAAGAAATAAAGATATTTTCACTGCACTTACAGAAGAAATTGTGTTGGACAAGCAGAAGTTTGATGCATTTTGAGCTAAAGCTAAGAGTGAAGAATACATTCTATTGTTACTCTGGCTTTGCTGTTGTAGCCACAGAGATGAGGACAATTCCTAAGCCTCACTTCAGAGGTGCTGAGAACCTGCAGGTCCATAGCCCTGATCAATCCCCCAATGAAGCTAATTACCTGGAGAAAGGGAGGGAAGAAGGGAAGGAGGGAAGGAGGGAAGGAGGGAAGGAGGGATGGATTAGCATTCCCTGGGGAACTGCTCTCGCTTTCACATCTCCTCCTCAGCTCACCAAGGAATCAGACACTGAGATTTTCCCAAAGTGGCCATGTTACCTCTGGTATTGGGGGTCACCATATTAACAAAAGAAGGTTCTGATGGAACATTGTGAAGCGATGCCAGAGTCCACACAGCTGGATTACCTGTGCTAATCTGGGGTGTATGTCTGGACATCAACTTAGTCTTTGCCTATCAAATGCCTGGCCACCTCTCCTCTCCTCATGAGTTAAGCTACTAACTTGGGATGGAATCCCAAAGAGAGGTACCCATTTTTCAAAGGGTACCCAAGTGCCTTTGGGGATTTTAGCACAACAGGACTTCTGTCTGATGCTCCATCAGCTCTCCCCTTGTTTTTGTTCCCAATGTTTCTTAGTGGCATTAAGTACTCTATAGTTTTCTTTAACATGCATTCGGAGACAAGAATTCTACATGCCCATATGTATTTCTTCTCTTGAAAATCAGTTCTTTTAATGTAAAGGACAAAATCAAAAGTCGTATGTTTGGTGCATAATGCAAATGAAAATTTTGTTTTCTCCTTTTACAACAGTTCAATTTTGTTACACAGGTATAGGTGTAGTTTTAAGTAGAAGGCATCTGTAGCCATATTTCCCCTGTCCTATGTCTATCCAATACCAATATATCATGGAATTTTTACATAACCCAAGTCCCTTCTGTCTATTTCTGAGTGTATTGCACAAATGTACCTTTTTTTTAAAAAATTTATTTGAAAGGCAGAGTTACAGAAAGAAAGAGGGAGAGAGAGGGAGAGAGGGAGAGAGACAGAGGAGGGAGGGAGGGAGGGAGGAAAGGAGGGAGGGAGGGAGGGAGAGAGAGAGAGACAGAGAGAAAAAGACAGGTCTTCCATCTGCTGGTTTACTCCCCAATTGGCCGCAACGGCTGGAGATGTGCTGATCTAAAGCTAGGAGCCAGGAGCTTCTTCTGGGTCTCTCACATGGGTGCAGGGGCCCAAGGACCCGGGCCATCTTTCAGTGCTTTCCCAGGCCACAGAAGAGAGCTGGACAGGAAGTGGAGCAGCCGGGACTCTAACTGGCGTCCATATGGGATGCCCGCATTGCAGAGGGCAGCTTTACGCGCTACACCACGGTGCCAGACCCACAAATGCACTTTTTAGAAAGGCTTATGACTTAGTTTTAAATACCCAAGAGGTCACTTCCATTCTGAAGCTTCATGGTACTCAAGCTGAGGAGAGAGTTCTTGAGAAAAGGGTTGCCAGATTTAATGAAGAATTTCAGATAAATAAGAAATTCCGTTAAGCTGCATAATGACATCTTGGTTAATGATGGATAGAAAATGTGCTGGCGGCTCCATAAGATTCTAATGGAGCTGAGAAATCCCTATGCCTGGTGACACTGTGGTCATCAGAAGGTCATAGGGCAATGCACTACCAACATTATTTGTGGTGAAGCTGGTGTAAACACACTCACTGCAGTCAGTCACGTGAGAACATAGCTCATACAGTTACACACAGAGCAGAGCTTGGCAATGTGGCTGTAATCTTTTACTATATCTCAAGTATTATCTATAATCTTTTTAATAATCAAGTATTACACTTCTACTTTGTGGCAGTATCACTCTCAAGAATAAAAATAAAAACAGGTATTTCCCTATACAGTTACAGTTATATTTGCAATTCAAAGTTAAGTGAGCATTTAATATTTTTCTCTAGCAGCCTTATCTAAAGGCCAGTTTTTAGATTCTGTAGAGACTAGATCTGGACTGCGTCAGAGGAAGAAGCCTGTATTTCACAATACTGGAGTAGAGTAGCAATCTTCACCCATTAGAAATGTCACAGGAACAGGAATTAGTTTAAACATGTGCACCCTCTAGGGGTTGACTCTTGTCCTCAAAATCAGGATGGATAAGATATATGTCTTATTATGTTTTCCAAATCATTTCTTGAAGCTACTCACGGCTTCTTTTGGTAGCATGCATTTTAATTCACTGCTACTCTTTTGTATTCCCTCCCTTAAGTGATTTTAGAAATTATAATTCTATAAATCTAATCTGTAAATTCCCAGGCCTATTTAAATATTGACATTTTATTTTTGTAAGGTTTTATGAGATGTCAGTTAATATAAGATAAGTCAAATATAATTGCCCATGAAGTCTATAAAAATAAAACTAAAGAGCTCTCCAAAGTGTTAAACTGAACACAAATCTAGTACAGTATCTGTAAACCACGTCTGAGGATTCCACAACCATGAGGTGTAACTAATATTGTCTGGAGTTCAAATGAGTCATATTTTTAAAAACTATCCAGTTAAGACTATCACACTGGAATCCTACTAGCCTCTAAAAGTAATCTGATAATAATCCTAAAGTGTTAAGGTTAACAATTTTCAAACAGTAGAATAAACCCTTTGTCGGAGAAGTCTATCACCATGCATCTCAGCTATACTGCCATCTAGTGGCCTTACTTTTTTGGAAATAAAAATTTAAGTCATACCCCCAAACCAATTTTTCTCATTTAAAAAACTGACATGGTTTGTGCTTAACATGGGAAGACAGAGGGTTTGTAATAGTTTTGTTCCCACTCTCCTCAAAATTCTTTAACGCTGCAGTAGGTTAACAAAGGTGGCAAATCTTTGCTGTTCTTCACATTGAGATGTGACATCTAATTTTCTTTCCCTTGAGTCTAGATTGGCCTTGGTGACTTTCCGATGGATGGCATGCAGCCTAAGTGAGGTAGTTTTGAGGCTATTTCATTAAAAAAAGGAACAAAACAAAACAAAAACCGAAAAACAAAAAAAAACTTCTTGTTCTCTCTACCCTGGGCCTCTTAAAAGTGCTCTTTCTGGTACACTTACCTACCTGAGAGGGGAGGTCCCATGGCCCCCTGGTGGCTTGTTCTGGAAGAGTTCAACCTTCCAGCCATTTCCCCCTGGACAGATGTGAGGGCAGCCATCTTGGGCCCTCCAGCCAAGCCCATCCGCCAGTTGAACCCTACCAAGAGATTTCTACTGATGCCATGGAAAACAAAACCACCCAGCCAAACCCTGCTTGGATTTCCGGCTGTGAACTCCTGGCGTAACAGAATGATTATCTTATGCTACACGATTTTGGAGTAGTTTGTTTGTTAAGCAGCAGCAGGTCACTAAGAAAAACAGCACTAAGAAAAACAGCAACAACCAGTGATGTGTTGATAAATTCATAGAATGAAGTGGGAGAAAAGAGGGAAGACTGATTGGAAAAGGAGAAAGGGGAGAATAAAGAGACCATAATAGTATGGACACCAATAAAAGATGAGCTAGGGATTCAGAGGACATGCAGCTATTTAAAAAAAAAAAATCATATCTACAAACTCACAGCAGGCTGCCACCATGACTTTGGGCAATCTTGCAGCTTTGGCCAACTTCTTAGAAACTCAGAAAACAGCAGTGAAGTTTCACCTCATGCAGAAACTGCAAACAGCAACTAATAAACATGACAAATAAATACGCTTCAAGTAAGAATGAAAAATGTAGACTATGTAAAAAGCAATGTTGTTCCTACTAAAAATCTTTTGTCAGGTGACTTCACAGTGGAGGTGTTTCAGGAGAAAGTCACATTGAAAATGCACACAGATTTTTTATTTTTTGTACTTTTATTGAAAAGGTACATTTAAAAAAATACACAGACATTTTACCATTTACAGATTGCAGATAAAGATGCTCTAAAAGAGTTCACTCTATTTTGTTGATTTATGATACCTCTTGCCCCTGATATCACAAACATTCCAGTCTTGTTGATATCAGCTTAGAAAGGGGGGCATGGGAGCATGACCTGCAACATACTCAGTGAACAGAAAGACAAATTGTTCAATTATAAATGTTTTTATCTCCTGTACATTATTGCATTAGGGAGCCACAAAATTATGTAGCATCATTACAAATGAAAACAGATTAAAAATGAAGATAATTACATAGAAATACATGGATTCATTGTCTTCTTGCAGAATGCACAAGAGGTGCAAAAATGTGCAATTAGGAAGCTCTTTTTCTGTTTGTATACATTTGCTTAGCAACTCAAACTGGTGAGGAAGCTACAAAATAAGTTAAAGAAAAATAGCAAATAGGTAGTAATTATAGCTATGTTATATGGCTTTCTATTTCATTTAAATATCTCCAAATAAAATGTGAAATAAAGAAAATACATATCTTTTTGTTCTCTTAAAGAGAAAATTCAAAGCTACTTTGCTTCCTAACATTTACACAGCAACTAAAAAATGTTGAAATCAGACAAGAAATACAGAGCTAGTACTACACAGGATACAACAGTACTTGGGTCTAAAACAGTACACAATCCCTGTCAACAACAGTACACCAGAAAGCAAATGTTGTGATCCGTCAGTCAGATGGTACCCACAAGGAAGCACTCGTGCGCATCGATTTTTCCTCTGCACTAGACTAGCCCGCTTGGATTCCAGAGATATTTACAGACACTTGAGGAAGCTCCTAGTTTTCAAGTCTGTCAGGAAAAGATTCCACGTCGTTTCTAAGCCAGATCACCCCCCATTGAAAAACACAGAATTTTCTTGTTTTCTGACTGATACATTTTCAAGAAACCAAATGTCGCAGATACACAAATTGAATGGGGTCGGGGCAAGGAATAGGCAGATAAAGACTATGCTGCTCAGATTCCTAAGTTGCAGGAAGGGTCCACAGAAACACTCTCGAATCTAGTGCTCTGTTCTTCTTTGGAGCTGGGGCTTGGGGTGGCCGGGGGTACTTACTGCAACACCAAATGCTTAAACGGCCGAATCCTTTTGGCTTTCCTTCTCAACTTCCCTACTGGCCTCGGCTGTCTCGGGACTTGCGGGCGTCAGTAGGGAGCGAAGAGGATGGAGGCAGGGGTGGTGCGGATGGGCCCGTGCCCCGGCCTCAGGAGGGCTGGCGGGATGGCTGGAGCCTGGAAGAGCGAGGCCGACGGCCGGGGAGGGAGCGACAGCGCAGAGGACACGGCGGCCGCCGCCGCCAGGGGCGAGGACAGGAAGGCAGGGGCCAGAGGCTTCATCATGTCTTTCTGGAATGCAAGTTTTGCCTGATGGAGGGAGCACATGAGGAATGGGGTGAGCACCGCCGACACAGGTTCATGAGTAAGACCCCTACACTGAAAGTCTGACGTTTGAACAATCTTTACTCTCACAATCAAGAACTGCCTGTTTTCACAAAGGCGGTGGCAATGGCTCAAGGCACAGTTTTGCCTTGATTTGTCGCCCTGCCAGCTCGGATTTGGATTTGGTGGCCCTAGCTGCTGGCAGCCAGGGCACAGTGAAGACTCTGGGAAACAAACATGCCTAGAGGTGCTTGCTTAGGGCCAGGGCCTCCCCAGACATCCACCAGGGAGTGTCTGTTTGCTGTTACAATCTGTGTGACCATTCACCTCCCTTCCCTCAGATAAGCTGTGCTGAAGTTAGGGACCTGGGGCTCAGGATCTTACAGTCCCATGAAGAGGCAAAGAAAACAAAGCCCATTGACACCACTCTTGCTGGCCACTGAATGATTCTCCTTGAAGTAACCCAGCTAAATCGAAAGTTCTGTCATTGGGAATGAGTGTAAGTGGGCTAGAAACTTTTGCACTTAAAAAAAAAAGTGCCAGAAAACAGGAGGACCTTCAGTGGATGGATTTTCGTTTTTACAAAAGCAATCCCACTTCCCAGGCTCCACACAGTGCAGGATTCCTCAGGCACTGCTGGTCCTAGCTCCTGAGCCTTCCCTTCCCTTTACTTGTTAAAGAAGGGAGTCTTCTGGGAAGGTCTTGGTCAAGAGTAGGCTTTTAGCTCTGAAAGACATTCCCTTTCTCTTTTCCAAGGGCGCTTTCTTCAAGATGTCAAATAGCAGGAGGCAAGCATCTTGGCAGGGCTATTTAAATTCAAAACCTTGCGGCACCATTTGTCCCTCCCTCCTTCCCTTCAGCTGCTGCCCCACTCTCTAAGGCTGTGCCCCAAAACAGGCGAGCAGGTGATGTAAACTTACTGCTAGAATGCTCGGGCTCCGCTGCAGCTTGTTGTAGGGGCTGTACTTCGGCTTCAGTGGTTTCCCAGCAACTCGATCTTTATGCCTTCGGCTAGAAATGTGCTGAAAGAAGTTTGATGTATTAGTCGAGCTCCTCTAAGACATACTTTCTCGAGGCAGCTGGGTCTCCATTCTCAACTCGTGGTCCATAGCTCCAACATGGAAAGGAGTAAAATCACCACCCTAAGACTGGCTCTCCCCAGTCCCTCTCCTGTCTGTAGCCCTTATTAGGTTTGGCCTGAAGTTAATGCTATGATGGACAAGTCTGTCTCCTAAACTGGCTTTTGGGCGGTTGGATGCATGAGCTTACCAGAGGCTCCTGCTGCACAGAAGCACCAGGTGATGGGTGTGCTCACCCCTCCATCTCTAACCCCAGTCTGTAACCTGACATATAGTGTAACAGATGCTCAAATAGTTCATCCCGGCCTTTTCTCTTATGTAGCAGTCATATGTTGCATATTTTATGCATCCTATAAAGGTTAGTAAACTTCACCTTGAGCAGAGACAACCATTCTGTAGATGGGAGATAAACAGGAGCCCAACATAATGAGTACTAATTCAGGATACAGTACCTGTTTGAGTTGAATTTCTGAATTAACATGGACATCACAGATTTCACAATGAAATGTCTTGTTCTGTAGTCCTGACCCCTTACTGCCATTCTGCATCTTTAATCTTGATCCAGGTCTAGGGTAGGACTTAATGGGACCAGCCCCATTACGAGCTTCAACCATGGTCTTGTGTTTAGATCCTGAGATAGGAAGAGATACTCATTATATAGCTACTTAAGAACGATATGGAGTTCTTTGTTTTGTCATCTTTGAGAAGTCTGTCTTCAAGCTGAAGATCCTAATTATCTAAAAGATCATCTTAATGTGGATTATAAATTTAACAGATTTTCATTATAAAAAATGGAAAGATGTAACAGCATATAATAAAGGAAATATGGAAAGTATACAGAAGCCTAAGAAAATAAAGATGACCTTACCACCCAAGGTAACTACTGTTCTCTCTTCAAGGTAACTACTGTTCTTTCTTTGGTATATTAAACAATATCTTCAAAACTGGGATCACACTAAGTATCTTGAAAATGTTACATATCAGATCATGTACATATTTTCTTACCATTATATTTTAATGTCTGAGTAATGTGTTCTATCACATTGGGTTGCTATAATTTGCTCAATATTTCCCATGATGAACTTTTATGCTATCTCCATATTTTTTCTCTTAAAATTGTGCTGTAGTGAACACTGTGCATGCATATTTGTCTATATCTCTGCCACATCACCCAAATGAGTTTTCAGAATTTTAGATGCTTTTGAGGAAATCCAGGCTAGAAAAAGTTTTCTCTCCAACCTGCTTTTGCCTCACCATGAGCATTACCAAAGTCATTATGATCCTACTTTCCTAAAATTACTCCTCTGAATTAAAAAAAATAGGGAAGACATTGAACAAACCCAATGTCTGAACAGCAAAAGACATGGTATTCTAATGGGAAGAGTTGGGTTTTGCTAGAAACAGTATTTAAATTCAGAAGAGAGCTGCTCACCTGTGTTGTGTGCCTCTAGCTGTGACAGAGAGTTCACAGCCACTTTGCATAGTGAACAATAAAGTAATTTTTTGGCTTTTTCTTCCTCTGACTCAGCAACAGGACCAGGAGCTCCATTTGTGCTCTTGGCGGGAGAAGTGGCTGCTCCAGGTGGCAGGGCTGCTGTGCCAGATTTGAGGAGAAAGGAGCCACTTTCAGAGCTCGATGGCTGACTGGAACTGCTGGCTTTGGACTTCCCTTTATCTTCTAAGGGAAACACAGGAAAATGTTACTATAGCCTAATGTATCATGTAAACATGGAGGAACAACCATACAGGAATCAAAAACAGAAACCTGATTTCAATATGTAGCTTGTACTACAGCACAGATTCTGGTTTTATAGAGCTTGGTTCAAAAGAATTTCATGACGTCAGTTTCCACATTAGGACACCCGGAGTTCAGGAAGACTTAGGAAAAATGGTCTTGTTCTCCAGCGTGGAGCAGGTAACTTTCAGTCTGATATCCCTGAGTTGTACATCATGCTCCAGGGAAATCCTTAATATATAATGAGCCAGCTACCCACCAATATGATCCCAGGGTATGCTGGTAACAAGAAAGAAGTCATTAGGCAATATTAGTTTCACTCGACTACTCAAATTTTAATCCTGATGGATATGAAAGTGTAAATGTTTTACACCAAGTTAAGATTTTAACTTTAGGTTGTGGGCAGAGGGGAGGGCAGAAACATGATTAATTTTGGTTATGATTAGTTAAGTTTTTGGCACTCTGTGAATGGCAATGCAATTTACTCAAAATATGAGATGCAAGGATTCCATTCATTATGCTTATTAATTACTGCCAGTCTACATCAAAAGGTTTAAATAATGACATTAATCACAAGTATAATATGAAGACTAGTCAAATCAATTAAAGACATCCTGGCATTTTGGTCACGTCATTACTAAATGCTTAGAATCCTCAAGGCCTGTGTGCAGGGTATGAGGGGTCAGAGTAACTTTAACAGAATCTAACTCATGGGAGTTCATTTGCTATTCAAGACAGGCTGTGTTCAGTGAGTCCTCTGGGAAAGAAGCTAGAGCTCTGTAGGCAGGAGCAAAGTCCATCCCACATTTAATCCTAATGGAGCTGGTACTCTCACAAAATGCCGACAGATATGCTGATGAACTCTCATTAAACGAAGAGGGGGAGAATCTGCAATTCATTAGTTACCCTAGGTATTTAGCAATGATATACACTGGCCTAGATGACCAGAGAGAAGGAATGAGGAGAGCAACAAGGTGGTGTGTGTTTCTGTCACACAGTGCTGCATATGAGCCAATCAAAGCTTTCAATCAAATAGTACAGGATCCTATTTCTATTGAAACATAAAACAAAGCCCATCTATCCAGGCTAAGACTAACAAAGCAAGAGAGCTACAGATTCCTTCTTCGTCAATGCGGGGCTGGCACTGCGGTGCAGTGGACTAAAGCCCCAGCCTGCAGCCCTGGCATCCCATATGGGCACTGGGTTCAAGTTCTGGCTGCTCCACTTCTGACCCAGCTTCCTGCTAATGTGGCTGGGAAAGCAACAGAGGATGGCCCAAACCCTTGGGCCCCTGCACTCACACGGGAAATCTGGAAGAAGCCCCTGGCTCCTGGCTTTGGACCAGCTCAGCTCCAGCTGTTGTGGCCATGTGAGGAGTGAACCAGTGGATGGAAGACCTCTCCCTCTCCTCTGTGTGTCTACCTTTCTCTAACACTGCCTTTCAAATAAATAAAATAAATCTTAAAAAAAAAGAATAAATGAATTCTGAGATCTTTTCTTATCCATGGGTTGCACATTCTATACTTCTTGTCAGCAAGTTATTAACACTTCAGGAAGACATGAAATATAATAGAAAAGGTCTTGGACTTTTATTAAACTGACCTCAATAGTATAAGAGGAGAGAAAATAATTTTTTCCTAATTGGTAATAGCAAATTACATTGGAGGTAAGTTTAGGTTCAGAACTCTTTCATGTATAAGGATCCCTCAGACTGAATTAATTCACAATCCTTCAGACCCCAAAAAAGAGCAACATAATCCAGTGATTTCCCATTCACCTCCTTGGAATGACTCAGTTTCCGGTGATAGAAACTTGCTGCATACCAAAATCTTTCCTTGCTTCACACATTTCACATGTCCTATAAATTTAACCAAAATGGATCTGACCTGTGTCAGCTGCTTACTCACCTATTCTCTGTCACATTACTATTTTAATGTTCCCTTTATTAATGCCCCTCCTATAGCTTTCCATTTCTATAGAACTTTATAGCTTACAAAAGCGCTTTCACTTACATCTTCTTATCTTTCACAACACACTTGTGGAACAGTCAAGGCTAACACTGGCTACTCCCATCTTTAAGATGTGGAAACTGAAGCTCATCAAAATCAGATCACGTCCCACAGATTAGCAGGTGGCTTCAATGAGAGTGATGATTTCTCTCATTGATCACTGCCATGCACTAATCTTCCTGCATATAGGAGGGGCTTTCCATCTCATCACTATAAAAGCACACATCATCGCCCCAGATATGAATTAGCTGCTATTTTGTATTATACTTGCAGTTTTGCCTTACAGCATATTTGCCTCAAATGAAAATATCTAAAGTGTTCAACAATCATCTGATACGTTATACTGAGAAGATATATTAAATTACATATATATATATCTATTTCTTTCAGAGAAGTTGAACAGATTTCCCCTTTACTCCTTTTTCAAATGAGGTAACTTACCATTAATAAATGAATATTAAAATACGTTAATATTGCTGATCATGTTTTGGGTCCACAAGAGGATACTAAATAAAGGAGGTACAGATTTTAAGAAAGTTATGGTTTGGTAGAGGAAATGAGAGAGCTATTCAGAGACCTCTAATTTATGGAAGAAACTGGCAAGAGGCAGGAGAGCATGGAGCAGAAAATGATTACCTCTGCTTGGGAGGAGACAGACATTTTTCATTATGGAGCGGTATTTTGAAGGTTTTGAAGGTCAGATTTAGATAAGCATGGAATAGGGGTGAAAGGGAGTGGGAAGTGAACAGTGAGAAGCAGAAGCACGAAATGCTCAGGTGTCAGAAACCCACGAGTGTTCCTGGTGAACACTGGATGTCTGAGCACAGAGCTGGCAACAAGTGTAGCTGTCCATTGGGCCAGAAGGCAGAGCTGGTCTCAAAAATGATGCAAATACACACCAAGGGTAGACATTTCCCTTTTAAAGTATATTGAAAGATGTGATGTGCTTAATATATGCATGATTGAATATTTATATTATATTATATTTTAATCTACCCTCCCCCACCCCGGCATATAGGCCCGAGTCTTAATCTTAGAAAATATTAGGGGAAAATGTCCTTGGAAATGTGTAAAACCACATTTAGGGAATTCTGTTATTGTATCGATACCAGCTGGTCAACTGAACAAATCCTAAAACCAGGAATGTCGCTAGTATGTTTATATACTCAAATTGTGGCATTTCTTCTGTATGTGCAAACTTAGAAACATCAAAGTCTAGTTTTATTATTTCTCAACTCAATTGCTTGATAGTTTAAATGAAAACCAGTGTACTGTTTCTTTTTCTTTACTGGCATTTTAAAAGCCTCTCTATTTTGTATTTGGAAGTTTAATTAATGAATGTTTACTTTTGTTTCTTTTAATAAAGATGCCTGTCATCAGGAACTTCTATTTAATACACATTCCATCTTCAAGTATTCTCTCACCTAATGTTAATTAGCAGGTCTTCTGATCATCTTAATTATTTCCTGATTATTCAAACACCTTTTTAAAGGTTTTACCTTAAAACCTTTTTTAAGGGTTCACCCTACAGGATTTCGGAGCAAAATTTTCTGAGCTACATCAGAATTGTCCTTTGTAACAAATATCCACAATTTATGCAACCAAGTGAATTTACTTCTTTAAAGTAGCTGCCTTGGGAGATTCTATATTGATTTGCTTATTTTCCATAGCTCAAAATATTGAAAAATTCTTCTTATTGGGACTGTTTTCATATTCAGTTGATCAACCATGGGATGTATCAATGCTTGTCATCCATATTTCTTTACTCCAAAACTTTTACTTGAATCAATAATGCACTCCATTCATCAAACACAAACTGAGAGGACTAAAGTACTAACAGAAGATAAAAAGAACGCACCAGGAGAGTTCTAAAAGCAGTTGTAAGAAACTAATCCTGTTGTTAAATGGACATGTCATATGAATATATAGATCTAAATTTAAAAAATCAAAAGAATATTTTACCTACAATGTAGGCTGTTTTCCTTTTTTAATGAAATTTCTTTGAATGTCAGTTACAGAGAGAGAGAGACAGAGAGAGAGAGAGAATCTTCCAACTACTGGTTAACTACCCAAATGGCCACATGGCCAGAGTTGGGCTAGGCTGAAGTCAGGAGCTTCATCCAGGTCTCTCATGTGAGCTAAGAGCCTAAGTACTCAGGCCACCTTCTGCTGCCTTCCCAGGCCATTAGCTGGGGACTGGATCAGAACTGGTGTGTGGCAGTCGGCAGCTTCACCAGCTTTGCCGCAATGCTGGCCCCACAATATAGGTTTTATTTCTTGAGTTAGAACATTAGGACCTATAATAAAAATTTTATCATTTGATTTATAAGATTTATTTGAGCTTAATTTTACCAATGTTTTTCTAACTAGATTTTCAATGGTTTAATAAGTTATATTTTTTATACATTTATGCTCAGCTTAGAAAATTCAGACAATAAAAGCAAACAAAGATTTTCAAAAATTAAAATCATCAAAAATTCCATCACCTCAAATAAGCTGGCGAACATTTTCTGTCATGCTTCACATGCATATCTCTTAGGCTTTGCAACAGTGCAGTCTCTGTTTCAACTACTCAGTTTTTCTAATTTTTAGCAGAAAACAGTCACTGGCATGACTGTGATCCAATAAAACTTTATTTATAAAAATAGGGGCAGGGGCCAATGGTCATGGAGTAAGCTGCTTGCAATGCCAGCAACCCATATCAGAGTGCCAGCTGGAGTCCCAGCTACTCTGCTTCCAATCCAGTTTCCTGCTAATGAAGCTGGGGAAGGCAGCAGAAGATGGTCCAAGTGATTGGGCTCCTGTCACCCACAGGGGAGACCAGGATGAAGTTACTGGCTCCTTGTTTTGGCCTGGCCTCAGACCTGATGGTTGCAGTCAGTGGGGAGTGAACTAGTGGATGGAATCTCTCTCTGTGTCTCTTCCTCTCGCTCTTTCAAATAAATAAATAAATCTTAAAAAAAAATAAGTTGCAGGTCAGATTTAACCCACAAGCAATAGTCTGACCTAGCATGGTTATGTTTTGGTATATATGACTCTATTCTTTTATATAATAATAAATATGAATATACAGAACCATATTATTCTATAACTAACATTTTTCACTTAGCAAAAAATCAAGAATATTTTCCAGGTCAGTAAGTATTAATTGGATTGTAATTTCTAACACCAATAATACTTACATGAATATACCATATGTAACTTGTATTTTTATACTTAATTATAGTTTGGACTATTTATTAATGTTAAAAGGATATTGAATAGGACATCTCTTGCCTCGATGAAGGACATAATCCCAAACTAAAGCAACTGGTATTTAGAATCATAGCACGCTTTAGAAAGCTCCTCAGACACATTCCTGTAGGATTCATAAGAGGTGGTAGAACCTGTCCTGCTACCAACACCCTATCACCCATCTGACCAGTTTACATAATAGCCTACTGATTGGAAGCTTCTGAATCTAGCCAAAGGAGTAGAGCTAGAAGTGCATAGGTAAGAAGGGGACACTGGTATTTCATTCTGCAGTCAGTGTGCTACATCTGCTCCTCCCGCTGAGTGAACTAGGGGAATGGAAGGTTGCAGGAGATGGGACTGGATCCAGAAAGGGTCAGACGTGGAAGAATCTGTAGTTGTAGTTTGGCACATCAAGGTTGAGCAGGTTTTCTTTGAATCCACAGGATGCCCTGACCTAAGGTCAGGCTGGAAGCATGTTAATGGCCAGTGCAAGGAGGCTGATCCCCAGGACCCTGAAGCAAAAGGCTGAGGAGTAGTCTCCAGGGCAGCTGCTGAGAGAGGCCTGGAAGAGGTCAGTGAACAAACCCCATGAAGACCTAACCCATGGGCCCTGAGAGAGAGAAAGCATGCAGAGGGCATACATGACTGTTATTAACATTTGCTCTTCTGGAGTTCCCCCTTCTATGCCTAATAGTAAAAAGGGCAAGAATCAGAAAGGAAGGGATGCGGAAGAAACAAGAGCAGACCATGTCCTTTGCCATGGTTCAGCCTGAGTCTGGAAGAAAAGTGTGTTCAACTGAATGAGAGACTAAAGCTTCCGGTAAGGTCAGACTTTCTTTTTTTTTTCTTTTCTTTCTTTCTTTCTTTTTTTTTTTTTTTTTCTGACAGGCAGAATGGACAGTGAGAGAGACAGAGAGAAAGGTTTTCCTTTTATCCGTTGGTTTACCCTCCAATGGCTGCCGCGGCCGGCACGCTGTGCTGATCCGTAGCCAGGAGCCAGGTGCTTCTCCTGGTCTTCCATGGGGTGCAGGGCCCAAACACTTGGGCCATCCTCCACTGCATTCCCGGGCCACAGCAGAGAGATGGACTGGAAGAGGGGCAACCTGGACAGAATCTGGCTCCCCAACCGGGACTAGAACCCGGTGTGCCAGTGCCACAGGCAGGAGGATTAGCCTATTGAGCCCCGGCGCCAGCCTCAGACTTTCTGATATCTGACCGTGTCTTTGAGGAACTGGACAGGGCGATTCAACAGAGCACATAGGTAATCATGTGGTACCCCCACTGACTTCATATATGCGGTAAACTAGTTATATAAAACAACAACGTTGTGCACTGATATTCTATAGATTTGTCTAATAATTTCCTCAGGACATAAACTATGAAGAGGAATTGCTGGGAAAAACAGCATGTACATTTTTTAGCTTTGGATACACACTGCCAAACTGCCCTCCAGGACAGTTAATGCAAGTCAATATTCTTAGGACCTGTGTAAGAGATTTCCGGCTTTCCTGTTTCCTTACCAACCTAATCATCACTGTCTACCACCCAACACGTGAACTATGTGTCTCACTGTCAATTTGCTTTGCATTTCTTTTACAACTAAAGCAGCTGAATATTTTTGCATAAGATTAATCAAGATATGTATTTCAAAGTGAATTTTTAAAAATTCTTCTTAATTCTGAAAAGGAATAAAAGTCTTGATTTAAATGCATTTCGGGGATTTAAAATTCTACACTAAATAAGAAACAGTTTAATAATAACAAAATTTTTATTCACAACTATAATGTTAAGTTGATTTTAGCATGGTCATTAGGGCTGAAATCAGACACAATCATTATTTAGGGAAATTTGCCTTATGCATAGCAAAAATGTTAGCCTAATGGTTGTCCTAGGCAATTATATCTTACAATACTGTTATAACTAATAGTAATAATCACAAATCAATAGATAACATCAGTTGAGCATTCACTATGTACTGAGACTGTGCTAGGAACTAATACCCATTTTATCATTTATTTTTTTAAACACTCTCCAAATGAAGTAGAGACTGTTACTATCTGCAGTTTTAAATTTCTTTTTGATTGAGTTATAACTTCATGCTATAAATTACATAATTTTTTATAGCACAGATCTGTGTAAACAGCACATATCAACACATAGAATGCTCCTACTACCCTGGAAGCTCCCTTTGAGCCCCCCAGTCAATTGACACCCTCACCAAAGGCAACCACCATTCTCATCTCTCTCAGCTTAGCCCTGCTTTACCTGGTTTCAGACTTCATTTAAATGGAATCACACAATAGGTATTAACTTTTGAGTCTGGCTTCTTTCATTCAATGCAATGTCTACGCTATTCATCCTGCTATTACATATACAAAGTTTTTTCATTACTGGATAGTATTTTTATTATATGACTATGCCATGATTTATGTATTTATTTTGCTAATGATGAACATGTGTAATGTTTTTAGGTTTTTGGCTATTTTCAATAATGCTACCATGAACATTTTTATACATGTTTTTGGCTAACAAAAAATACTCATTTAAGTGTGTGACATAGAATTGCTAGACCACAAGGTATTCACATATCTAGTTGATTCTGGAAAGTTTTCTAAAATGGTCACACCAATTTATGTTCCTATCAGCAATGGATAAGAATTCCAATTGTTCCACAGCCTCTTTAACACATATCAGTATCATCTATCATCAGTCCTCTTGAATTTTATCATTCCAGTGGAAGTGTGATGGTGTCTCATGCGGTTTTAATTTGCATTTCCCTAATGACAGATGGTATCAAGCACCTTTTCATAGTGTTATTGGCCAGCTGCATATATTAATTATGAGTGTTTGTTCAAATCTTTTGCTTGTTTTTGAGAACTTGGTTGTCAAGTTTTTGAAATTATTTCTTTATAGAAATTCCTTTTACATACTTGAATAGGAGTCCTTTCTCAGATACATATATCACAAATCATCTCCCAGGCTGTGTGTGGTGTACTTTTCACTCTTTGAATGCTGCATTATGATGACTCCAATTACTTAAAAAGAAAAAAACAATGCAAGCTTAAATAGATTAAGCCCCTTGCACATAGTCATTTAATTACTAATGGTAGAGCATGTATTCAAACACAGACTTTCTAAACCCTGAGTCAGTACTCTTAACGCTCTTCTGCTCAGTCTTTGGAATGGTTTCTTGAATGTTCAACATTATTGAATAAAGGTGAGTGGATGGTATCATCTTTGTATAACTAAGTTATACGATGCCACAGAAAGCATAGCACATTATCTGCAAAACTTGCTGAGAACTGGATGAATAAGTCTGCTTTTTAATACTGTTTCTTTAAAGGTTGTACAGGAGACCTGAACATGTCACTCTTAAATATGTGTTTCTGCAGTTATTCTTAAGTGTTGATACTCAACTGAAAAAAATGATCACTGTTAAACTTAAGAGTGGGAATAAGAGAGGGAAGAGATGTGCAATTCAGGACATGCTCAAGCTGACTTTCCCCAAACGGTGGAGTTAGAAACATACCAGGGGATTCCAATTCAATCCCATCAAGGTGGCATGTACCAATGCCATCTCACTAGTCCAAGTGATCAATTTCTGTTCACAACTGATCATAACGATAGGACTAAGAGCCAAAGGGATCACATAAACAAGACTAGTGTCTGAAAATACTAGCTGATAGAATAAAAAAGGGAGAGAACGATCCAACATGGGAAGTGAGATACACAGCAGACTCATAGAATGGCAGATATCCTAAACAGCACTCTGGCCTCAGAATCAGCCCTTAGGGCATCTGGATCTGGCTGAACAGCCCATGAGAGTATTTCAGGCATGGAAAGCCAAGACCCTCTTCTGGAAAAACAAACAAACAAAAAAACACCTAAATGAACACCTAAATGAAAGATCTCCACGAGTGAGATCCCAGTGGAAAGAATGGGTCATCAAAGAAGGAGGTACCTTTCTCTGAAGGGAGGAGAGAACTTCCACTTTGACCATGGCCTTGTCTAAATATGATCAGAGTCAGTGAACTCAGGGGGCTTCCATAGCCTTGGCAGCTCATGACAAGAACCTAGGGTGATTACTGATGCCATAAACAAGAATGTCAATTTGTTAAGTCAACAACAGGAGTCACTGTGCACTTACTCCTCATGTAGGATCTCTGTCCTTAATGTGCTGTACATTGTGATTTAATGCTATAACGAGTACTCAAACAGTATTTTTCACTTTGTGTTTCTATGTGGGTGCAAACTGTTGAAATCTTTACTTAATATACACTAAACTGATCTTCTGGATATAAGAGAATTTAAAATGAATCTTGATGTGAATGGAAGGGGAGAGGGAGCGGGAAAGGGGAGGGTTGCGGGTGGGAGGGAAGCTATGGGAGCGGAAGCCATTGTAATCCATAAGCTGTACTTTGGAAATTTATATTCATTAAATAAAAGTTAAAAAATAAATATGTGTGTCTGGCATAGGGTGATTTTGAGAAACAGCAGGCAGCCTGAAAACTGACTGGACGTTTCCCTTTTCCAAGTAAAGTTTGTATCTCTAAAGGAAACCTTCCTTTGGAAAGAAAGGAAAGGAGTTGTAACTCCCTAGAGATTCTTACCGATCAATGGAGAAGGCACTGATCTACAACAGTAGCAACCCTTGCCCATAACTGCTCTTCTCAGTGCCTTTTATGTGTTCCAGATGAAGATGGTATTTAAGCTTGAATTCAAAGTACACATATTAGTAAATTTCTATTTTTCTCTTGATTTAATCTGTCTTTTGTTACTGAGATAGATCCCAACCCAAAACTCAGGAGAGTGAAAATTATTTTTTTTCTGCTCTCTAGTCGCAACTTTGCATACTTTTCAAAAGTGGATCTCAGGGCCGGCGCAGCGGCTCACTAGGTTAATCCTCCGCCTTGTGGCGCCGGCACACCAGGTTCTAGTCCCGGTCGGGGCGCCGGATTCTGTCCTGGTTGCCCCTCTTCCAGGCCAGCTCTCTGCTGTGGCCAGGGAGTGCAGTGGAGGATGGCCCAAATGCTTGGGCCCTGCACCCCATGGGAGATCAGGATAAGCACCTGGCTCCTGGCTCCTGCCTTCGGATCAGTGCAGTGCGCTGGCCGCAGCGCCCCGGCTGCAGTGCCCCGGCCACGGCGGCCATTGGAGGGTGAACCAACGGCAAAGGAAGACCTTTCTCTCTGTCTCTCTCTCTCACTGTCCACTCTGCCTGTCAAAAAAAAAAAAAAAAAAAAAAAAAAGTGGATTTCAGGTAAAAATTGGTGTAGGTGTTTTCTCTGAGTTTTCACTTCTTGGCTAATTTTCCAGCAGGAATAATGGATACCTCAAAGAAAGTCACTGACTCCCCATAGGTCAAGTCAAATTTTCCTTGCATTTTTGTATTTTACATCATATGCCTTGATTTATCAAATTGGACAAATAAAAACCATTAAGAGGTTTAACTTTGTGTGTGTGAGAAATGGCAAAGATTTAAACATTACAGTCAGAGAGGGACAATAAGATATAGGCATCCACATATACTACTTGGTGAAGGTATAAAAGGCTCTAACCATTCGGAAACAACATGTGAAGTTTCTAGCATATCTCAAATAAGTATCCCAAGTATTTCCATCCTAATAATAATCAATATTATTCATTTAGCACCTATGAAGAAGGTATTTAAGTTTCAACCATCTGACCCTTCTTTTAAGTTTTATGTTAAAGCTGGCTTCCAGGGCACATGTCTCATTACTTAAACCTGTATACCTTTTCTCCTGTTGATCTGTTATCAGTTCATTTCAGTGAAAACGTGATCGGAGACTAGATCACAACCAGTCTGGCAGAGTAGGAGAGACATCTGGGTGTACTCTAACTATGATCACTGAGTAGGGAGAAAGGTGACCTGATTCATGTTTTCTAAGATCATTTTGCTTGTGGAGGTCAGACTGTAAAAGGATAAACACTGGGAGATCATTTGTTAGACAACTGCAGTTGTCCATGAGAGACCTGATAGTTGCTTGGGCCAAGGCGACAGTGGCAGAGAACACAGCAGTAGTTTCAGGAAATAATTTACATTAGAATGAGCCAGTCTGACTGGCAGAGTGAATGTGGGACATTAGAGAAAGAGAGGGACCAAGGGTCACAGCAATGGTTCTGGTGGGGACACCTGGTGAATTATGAGAAGTGCCACTTACTAATCTTAGATAACGGTATGGAAGATGCCAACCCAAACTGCTGACCCGTTAGCCAGGAAACTTGGCTATTCCTAGTTCTAATCCTAATGATCAATCTCAAGCAAGTGGTTAGAGGGATTGGTACCCTAATTCTGTCATGTACAAAATACTACCACTTTCTTATTGGCTGTATGAATGAAGAAGATCATAAAGTTAAGGTGAGGGCCTCAAGGGGAAGACAAAATGGAAAGTTAATAGTTCTGAGGAGTAAGCTCAGGTGATTTATACAGTACGGTCAATGTCATGGTTTCTGCTCCACACTCGGGAGCTGTGGGCTTCTAAATCCATGCCATTTATAGCTGAGGACTGAACAAGAATGTGGACCAGTCTTTATAAGCAACTTACCACAGTTGGACAATCCCAGCTCACGCAACCCAGACCCCAAAATGATTTTAGTTTTTACTTTTTGGGGGGGAATATTATTTGTCACATTATTTTTTATCATGGCTATTCTAAAAGGTAAACATTTTAGATAGCATTTTAATATCATATAACAAGTTCTCTGCTAACTATGTAATCATTTACTGTTTGTTCAAAAGAATCTTTGAAAAATGATGAGATTTGCTCATTGATACCTACTGATTTTTTTTTGAAGATAAGCATTCCAGAATAGTAAAGGCACCTTTAATTTGACATAGCCATGGTTTTAACAGAATTTTACTTTGTGATTTCTGACACTGAAGGTTGCTGCTTGCCAATTTATACAATTAATTTTTTCCCCTTTTTATACTTTATATTGCACTAAAAGAACTAAACAGCAGAGATTTGCAGTGAAAGGAGCTCTGGTCAGATTTTTTCCTGAATTCACAAGTAACTTGTCCAATTTCTCATTATTATTCCAAAAAACAAAGCAATGCCCATTTTACTTTTAACACTCATTAAACCAAGTTAGCTCACTTTGATAAGGAATGTGGAAATCATTCTTTCCTGCTTTATCTTCCTCCTTTCTGAATAAAAAGAAGTTAATGGGTGTCAGTCAGAGTACCTGCGCACCTATTTCCTCCCAATTGTACAGTCTCCTGAGAAATGAAGCTGAAAAGCTCATGGGGATCTACACCAGGTCCTCCCTCCCCTCTCCTAAAGAAAAGCCACTGCAAACCTCTCTGTATGTAAATCGGTTGCTGCAAAAGACTTTGTAAAGTCTTTGCCTTGTTTGTCTCCTTATCTACACATTTGACACAGTAGAGGTGATAGAAACCATCAAGTGATGACAGACCTTTGTAAGTCTGAAGTAGTATTCCATTAAAATAGTTAATGGCTTTGCAAAAAAGAAAACGAAGAAGCAACAGCAGCAACACTAAAGGTGAACAAGTCAATCTGACACCACGCAGTTTTTTGCAAAACAAAATATAGTACAGTAAGAGAGGTACAGATGTTAGAACATCATCACTGTATTTTTGGATGTACAAAGTGTAACAAAACTGCACCTGTTCACAGGCATAGGAAGAGAAGGACAACAAGGCAGGTAACTTCAGATACAAGAGTCAGTTTGTCTCAATTTAGTAGATGTTTTTATTTGTTAAAAATTATATTATTTATTCAAAAGGCAGAGTTACAGAGAGGGAAGGAGAGAGGGAGGGAGGGAGGAAGAGAGAGAGAGAGAAAGAAATCTTTGAACCACTGGTTCACTCCCCAAATAGCCATGACAGTTGGGGCTGGGCCAGGCTGAAGCCAGGAGCCAGAAAGTCCATCCTGCTCTCCCATATGAGTGCAAGGGGGCAAAATACTTGGGAGCTGGATTGGAAGTGGAGCAGCCAGGACTTGAAATGGTGCTCATATGGGATGCCAGTATCACAGGCTGTGGCTCAATCTGCTATGCCACAATGCCAGCCCCATTAGATGTTTTTCTGAAAGATTATGTGCTGAAAGATCTTGGATAACTTAGTAGTACTTTCAACTCACTATTTAAAAGATTTGTTTGGAAAGATGATCTTTCTTGGCAATGCAATAATCACACACAATTGTTTTTAAGTTCTAGATACATTTGATTAAATTAAGAACATACATTAGACCACACAGAGGGAGCACAATTACTCAGTTATGAAAGTTTTAGCAAGAGATGGTTCACTCAAACACATTGGACCATACTTCTCACTGTTTACATATATTCATCAACTAGGGTGCATATCAGTAAGGGCATTTATTTGGAGGAAAGTGAAAACATGATTTGTTTTACAAATTGTATCTGAAAACATGACCATGACATCTGAAAACCATGTTTTTTCTGAAACCCATAAATTACTGATTAAGGGGGAAAATGATTATACATGGAGAATACCTATACAAATATATATACTGTATATATTAGCATCTTAGTGGAAGCTTTATGCTTGTTCTTAAGCAACCCTGCAAACCTCTCCTGAGTAAATGTCAAGTCTCCTGTTTCTTCGAGAAATGGGGAAGCTGGATGATTTCAATTTCTTCCATCTGAAACCACATTCTTCACATGTTTGGGGGAAAGACGCATACTTCCCCTTAAACTCTCTGCAACTACTCTCTTGTACTTGATTCTCTCTCCGTCTACACGATTTTTACACCTTTATGTTCCAAGTCATTCCCTGACTCAGGTTTACTCAGGGAGTTTCCCATCTCTCTTCTCTAGTGTATGGAGTGGCCCTTTCTCCTTTTTCTCTTCCATCTTAGACTCCTGGAAAGTCCACTGGCCTCTCTTCAGTCTGCTCATGCACTGGGCACAAGTTCCCTATAGAAAATTTCCCCCTTGACCTCCACAACACCTGCCCCATTGATGTCCTTGACTGTTCCCCGAGGTCACACTAGGAACACGAGTGTGTTTCTGGGATTTATATGCTCTAATTCACTCCAATGACTTCCTCACTGCCATATATTCCTAAATCCACAGGCAAAATATCTACCTTCATCACAGGCTCAAGACACTTACCCCTCCCTTATAGTCTACAGAGTATTTATTTCTAGATGATTCATGAGTATTAAACTCAACTTGCCTGATGCTGAATGGATTGAGCTGTTCCATATAGGGGCCCTTGCAAGTACTACTTCTATCAATTACTACGTTAGAATGCCAAGAGTGAGTCTCAAATTCTTCCCTCTCTTATCAATATTTAATGACTAATGTTTGATTCAAATTTTCAAGATCCCTTCTATCAGCCTTGTTAACCCTTTCATCCTGCACACACTTATTCAGCATCTACCATGTGCCACTGCCTCATTTCAGACTCACTTGCTCTCTCTAGATTACCATAACACTTTACGGATCTTGCTACTTATATTCTGAACCCATCTCGTCTCTAATTCCCTACTCTATGCTGCTGTAACCTCCTTCGCACAATTATATTATGATCGTACATTAAATATAATCACTAATTATATTTAATTAATAAATAATGAATTAATTATTACCAGGATAGATTCTTGAGTCCTGTAACAATGTCTTGGTTTATCTTTACATCCAGTGTACAGAAAAACCATAGGTGGGCAAAATGTTAATATGCTTGCTGAAATACGGAATGCCCAGTCCAAGAATGTGTTCTATGACCTCACAAGTAAAACTGCAAGAAAAATTCACTGGTAATAGTTGACCAAACTAGCAAAAAATTTATACATAGAGCAGACAGATGAATGATTTATGTAAATAGATCTGTTGATTATGTAAGACACTTGTATTATTGTTGCCAGGGTTATACATTTGCAATAAATATTTGTTGTCAGTTGAAGCTGAAACAATTCTCATAATAATGGATCTCCTTGAGATGTAGTAAGACAGTCATGACAACAAACATTCCTTTATGCCAAGTCCATTATTTTGATGTTTGATAAGTGAACAAATCTCTTATTAGCTCCTTTACTGGGAATATTAAACAAACTTACAAATAGAAAAGCAACGTCATCCTGATGAAGACAGGTAGAGCATGTACTTCTGCCAGAAAGGTTAAAACACATGTGAAAACATCATTACCAGGGAAGTACAGCTGACCCTCTGTGCAACTAAGCGGGCATGCTGTTGTCCAGCAAGGATTCTCACAGAAATATAGGTGATGTGTTTGGAGTATCCTAGAGGCTTCTAACCCAACAACCCATCTCTGAAATGTTCCACGTCAACAACACCAAATTACATCATGCTATATTCATCTGAGTTACCAAGAATTACAAAATTGATGTATTTATGCAATAATGTTCTTTAAAAGATTCTAAGTACTATGGCCTGTTTTAATTTTCCTCACCCTTTTCAGTAACAAGTGTCTGTCACTGGAGGTATTATCAGGCTGACTTATCTCAAAACATCTACTAGTAAGTTTAGGACCTGTATTATTAGTCATAGCACTTCCCGTTGATGTCTAATTTCAATTCCCCACTCAACAGTGAGCTGCTGGATCAGTTTTGGAAACTGAGTTTTCCAAATGGCTTATGCCATTTTTCAGATAAGAAAAACAAAGCACAGTATCTTAAGTCCCAACTCCATAAACACCAAGTAGTCAAGGACAGATATGGAAATTAAAGCTAGCTTTTAAAATTCTCAGAGTGCTAAAATATTACACATTGGTCCCATCCCATGCTGTCAGGTTGCTCACATCCAATGCCACATTCCCAGCCTCCAGCTAAATTCCAGAAACTCTGCGTCTTTAAGCATGGTTGGCCACTGTGCAGCTTACTAATTCACTGTCAAGCATGTTTATGTCTGATTTTCATCCTTGGCCCTTGTATCAATCCTGAAAGCACGTAAGACTGTTGATAAATTAAAGTGACTCTTTACTGAAATAGAATCTATATGTCCTTACTTTCAAAAATAAGAACATCACAACAAAAGCTTATTCCTTTTAAGTAACTTCAGACCCTAATTGTGTGAGTTCATAATGGTCCCTGCACTACTTTCACATCTTTCAGTTGCTGGACTCCAATACTGATCTGGGAAATTGCTTCTCTTTGCATTTGAAAGCCCATGTCCATCAGGTTCTGCCTGCTGGGCTTCACCTGGCAGCTGTTTTGTGTTCCAGTGAAATGTCAGTCATTGCCCTCCTTGACTGTGCATGGTGTGGCAACTGCCCAGTTGTCCCCTGAACTACTCTGTTGTGGAACAGAAGCTGCCAGTCTCCGATGCACCGGTGGTGGCTCCGGATTTCTCTACGTGGAAAACTGGCAGCCTGCACTCTGTATCCATGAACCAGCACTGATATTTGCGAACTTGTCAGTTTCTCTGAGCAAGCACAAAAGAGGGTTGATTTGCTAGAGTTTGCATCTAAAGAACAGCTTTCTCTTATTTTGTGGCGCTTTCCAGCCATTTGACTTGCACAATAGAGAAATCATATTTCAACTCCTTTAGGTTGAAAAATTGCCCCCTTTCCGATCTGTCACCAAGAGATGGGAAACAGCTATTTCTGAGGCCGCTTTATTATGGAAAACAGACGAAGCAACTCATGTCGCTCAGATCACGTTCCACAGGGAGCAGGTCCAGCAGAGATTCAAAAGCTGGAAATAAGATTAAAAACTAATTTTCTAGGTGGAATGAGGGACGGCTTCTTTCTCTTTGAAGTGAAAGGTTCACTTCTTCACAAGTGAGACATTTGATTTCAGCTCTCCCCACCCTTCCTCTCTGGATGGAGGGAACAGTAAAGGGTTTAGCTTCAGCACTCCAGGTGGGGTGAGGTTCACACGGAGTGTGGAAAGGTTAGCCTGAGAGCTACTGAGGAAACCGAGTCTTCGTCTAGTCGGGGCAGAAAAAATTACTGTGCGTGGAGAAAAAAGCTTACTGTCTCAGGCTGCTCCAGGCAGGCAGGTACCAGGCTTTCACTTTCTATGAGCTAAGCAGGCACTGCCTGTTCTCAGGGGACCAAGCAGACATTTGGGGGCTGGAATTCTGGTCTTAGAAAAGCTACCAAGCCTTTAAAAATACATTACTCACATCCAACTGTACTTTTACTTTTCTAATCTAGCATTTGTGCCTAAATTCCATCAGCTGCTCTATTACAAAGTTGTCAATGTGAGCTTTATATTGAGATCTAGTGATTGCAGGGCAAAGTCACCTCTAAAAAGCGACCTGAGCCCCAAAATGGGATTGTCTTGGATTTCTTTTCTTTTGGAAATATTTGCCAAATGCAGACTTCCATTTGTGAGACTACGATCATAAGAGAATTGAGTGAGAAACAAATATGGAATTGCATTGCAAACTATGACCCTCATAACTACAATACAAAATATGGATAAGAGTTCTTTGTAGATAAACCTCAAGACATCAGAGGAAGTTACTACAAAAATAACACAGGATAACATAATCCTGTTACAGTAAACAGGAGTGAACTAGGGGTTATGTGAACCCCACTGGATCCTGTACTTGAACATATTTCCATATTTCCTTCCTTCCTTCCTTCCTTCCTTCCTTCCTTCCTTCCTTCCTCCCTCCCTCCCTCCCTCCCTTCTTTCCTTTTGACAGGCAGAGTGGACAGTGAGAGAGAGACAGAGAGAAAGGTATTCCTTCCGTTGGTTCACCCCCTAAATGGCCACTACGGCTGGCGTGCTGCGCCGATCCGAAGCCAAGAGCCAGGTGCTTCCTCCTGGTCTCCCATGCGGGTGCAGAGCCAAAGCACTTGGACCATCTTCTACTGCTTTCCCAGGCCACAGCAGAGAGCTGGACTGGAAGAGGAGCAACCGGGACAGAATCCGGTGTCCCAAACGGGACTAGAACCCAGGGTGCCGGCGCCACAGGTGGAGGATTAGCCAAGTGAGCCAGGGCGCCGGCCACTTGAACATATTTTCATTTCCATTGATCTTGAATTGAAATTTAGTATTTTCTTCCATTATAAATGAAGGCAACAAACCACAGTAGATTTAGCACAGCCTATAACTTTGTCACCAATAGAAACCAGATATTCATCAGGTATAGAGGGCAGAGAATACCTGGATATTGTTAATGCTTATCACCATTACGACAGAGGTTAAGACCTACTGCCAGTTCTACTTTAAAGCATTATTACTATATTACAACATCATAACAAAAAGTTGACAAATATATCTCATTATATTTGGTTTCTTTGTCAAGCCGTCCTTTCCATTTTGTGAATTTAAAACATAGTCTGCGAACAGCCTTCACTAGTTGGCCAGAGGACTCAATGGCACAAGAGGAGGTTAAGAACATCCGTGTTGTTGACCATCATTTCATTGTGACTTCATTTCTGTCCTTCCGCATTACATCAGCTACTCTCACCAACATCTTATGTTCCTCTCCTCTTCCCTCTACCTTCTCCTTGTCTTTCATGGTGTAAGTCCTGTGAAGTACCATTTCCTCTGATAAGAATCCCCTTCCCTACCACCCTCAAGCCAGGGTCCTTGTTTGTTGCCTAGCTTCTTGTCCACTAGTCACAGACAGCTGAAATCTCCTGCGTGGCCTCCTCCAATGTACCTTTCTTTTTCCTATCAAGCTCGTTACCACTTGTTCCATATCTACCCATCCAAGCAACAGGCTGCCACTGGGCAGGGCCCAAGTCTGTCTCATTCTCTGTCACATATTCAGTGCCCAGAACGATGCAGAGTGTTCCATGGTGGCTCAATAAATGATTCTTGATGAATACATCTGGTAACTTTTTGATTTAATATATTATTTGCTATTTTCATATTGCTCCTTTTATTTACATTAACGTTTCATAATACAAGTACTATATTTAAATTATTTCCCTGGTACTGATCATCTTGTTTTTGCTTTTCATTCATACAAACAGTGCTACAAAGGGCATCTTCGTGTATAACATTTTATTTTTCTTGCTTCCTGTTTATAGTTATGTCCCTGGCACAGAATCCAGGAGGAGGAATTAGCAGACCTAATGGAATGAACATTTTTCAGGTTCTTGATTTATTTTATAAAGTTGCCTTCCAAAAGTGTTCTCTCCATTTACAATGCCCAAGTCATTTAAGCAGAACAGCTGCTAATGAGTTTCCAAAGTACAGTGCTTAAAAAAATAACTTCTACTGGATATTAATCATTATGTCTTTTGCATTAGTCAAAGGATTGGGTAAAAATTTGGTTGAAAAGATAAGCAAATAACTTTTGCTAAACTTAAAATGCAGTCTATTAATTAAAATGCTGAGTAAAGTTGTTTTATTCGCTAACAGAGAACTGAGTTCAAAGATAGTTGCTGGGGAAGAAAAATTATGTTCACTTGGGTCCCTTTTGCTAGTTAAATGAGCAAAAGTCATAATAGACTCTGACAGAGTTTAAATATATCAAAGAAAGAAATAGTCTCTACTGTGGTAAGAAATTCAAGTAGGGGCCAGCGCTATGGTATAATGGGTAAAGCTGCCACCGGTGGTGCCAGCATTCCATATGGACGCTAGTTCAAGTCCCGGCTGCTCCACTTCCGATCTAGCTCTCTACTGTGGCCTGGGAGGGCAGTGGAAGATGGCATAAGTCTTTGGGCTCCTGCACTCATGTGGGAGACCCAGAAAAAGCTCCTGGCCTTGGGAAGGTGCAGCTCTGGTCACTGCAGCCATCTCGGGAGTGAACCAGCAGATGGAAGACCCCCCCCCCCCACTCTGCCTCTGTGTAACTCTGCTTTTTAAATAAAATAAATAAATCTTAAAAAAAAGAAATTCAAGTATTTGTACCATTTCATATGTAAAAAGAAAACAAAGCATATATTTTCTAGATGCTAAGTATTTAGTACCCTGCTGGAAACATCAAAAAAATCAAACATTAAGAAAATTTTTCACAAGAAGCTGAAAATAAAATGTATTGCCTTGGGCCAGCGCTGTGGCACAGTGGATTAAGTCGCCTCCTGCAGCGCCAGCATCACATATGGGCACTGGTTCGAGTTCCAACTGCTCCAGTTCCCATCCAACTCCCTGCTAATGCACCTAGGAAAGCTGTGGAAGATGGTCCAAGTGCTTGAGCCCCTGCCATCCATATGGGAGACCCAGACGAGATCCTGGCTCCTGGGTATGGCCTGGCCCACCTCCGGCCATTGCATTCATTTAGGGGAGTGAACCAGCAGATAAAATATCTCTGTCTCTGCTCTTTCTTTGTAACTTTGCCTTTCAAATAAATAAATAAATCTTTTTAAAAAAGGTACAACTCTTTTCTTATTTACTGACTTAAATATCAGAGGGGATTTGTCAGGTAAGGAGGCATTTCTCATTCAGATCCCACCCTTTCCCCTAACTCTCTGATGCTGGCAGTCAAGTCTGGGTGGGCTGCTTCTCCGTGGATGGCACCCACAGTTCTCTCTCATCACATAGGCATGTTCCTACTTTCAATCCTGTAGCTGTCCCAGGGCAAGCTGTGAACCTGCAAGGTGGCCATCCATCTTACTGAATACAAGAAAAAGTGCCTCCGGTGTCTTCCCAACCAGTCTGCCTTTTAGCAGGGCACCAGAGCTTCCTTCATTCAATTCCACTTAATGATATTCACTTAATATGTGCTAACTACGTGGCTACCATGTGCAGGATGCAGTAGCAGGAGCTACAGGGGATGTAATAGATGGGGCACATTCTACCAGTAGGAGGATAAGTACATGAAAAGACCAAGGAGGTCCTTCCACCTTTCAGATGTCTCCCTGGGAGAGTCAGGCTTATCAAGCCTTGAAGTCCTGGAATGAAGACACAAGTGCAAATAATTACCAAGAGGCAATAAAGCAAGTACATAAAGAGGAATCTAAGTGTAGGTCACTGCTGCACGCCAGCATGGCATGAAATGATCACAGAGCCAAAAGAAGGACTGGGCCTGGAAACTTCCTTGGATAAATGGCTGCTTTTTATAGCTACCGTTTATTGAGCGTCTGTTACATGGTAGGCATGGGGCCAGGCACCTTGCATTTATCAGCCCATTAATCCTGACAACAGCCTTAGGAGGTTGGTTTAGCACTCCCATTTTATAGATGAGGGAATAGCAGCCCAGTTGACCATGACTTGGTCAAGGTCATATGTGTTCAGTGAGAAGCAGAGCTCTTTTTACTATGCTATACGTACAAAGTGTTACTCAGGAATCATACTTTGGTTAAGAAATCCTTATGTAAAGCTACTCACAAGTTAAAAAAAATTATATAATAACTGGGCCAAAAGCAACATACCTTTCTGAGATGTCAATTCTGAAAGTGTCACATAGAGAAGAAAATCTCAAACAGCCTTCAGAAAGCATAAGCAGTAAAGCCTGGTAATCTCCATTCAGGTTTCCCTACCATGGTCATGTTGAGGGACAGCCTGGGGGAGACGCTGGTTTTGAAGTTAGATTTTCTGAGTGACTCTTGTCCGCTATTTTCCTGTCTCTAAGTCTCACTTTTCAGTGTTCTTCAGGGGACTGTTAGACAATTGTTAAATTAGCCAATGTACATAAAGAGTACTATAGGACACTACACATTACATTAGTATTGATGGGTCTTTGTTTTCTGCTGCTAGAAGAGCATACTACTAACTGGTTAAGTTACAAACAATAGCAGTTAATTTTTAACAGCTTTGGAGGCTGCTACTGGTCTCTGTGGGCTCCTTAGTGCTACAGCACGATATGATAGAAGGGCAAGCAATCACACAAGAGATGGGGAGAGGAGACGCCCTGTTTATGAGAAACTGACTCCCATGGTAACACACCAACTCACAGTCATGACTCTAACCATTCATGAGCTGCCCTCATGTCCTAATTACCTCTTAAAGGTCCCCCTTCTCAACATTACAATGGCAATTAAGTTTCCATAAAAGTGTTGGAGGGGACATTCAGACTACAACTTCTGTTCTGGCCACTCAAAAATCATGCTCTTCTCATATGCAAAACACATGAATTCCAGCCCAACAGCTCCCAAAGTCACAACTTATTTTAGCATCAACTCAAAATTCCAAAACTGATAGTCTCATCTAAACTGGGTATGAGCGAGTCTCATGGCAGGATTCATTCGGAGGCAAACTCTCTCTAGCTCTGATCCTGGGAAATCGAAACCAGTTATGAACTACCAAAATGCAATGATGGGACAAAAAGAATAGACATTCCCTATCTAGAAGGGAGAAACAGGTTAAGAAAGGAGTAACAGGCCCCAAGGAAGTTTAAAACAAAACAGGGAAAACAACATTAAACCCTAAAGCTCCAGGAATACTCTCACTCCATGTGCTGTTCCCTGGACCTACTGCAGGGTTGGGTTGAGCCCAGGGCCATCAAGGGTCACACCCCCACGGCTTCGTTGGATTCTCCCCAGGCAGCTGTCCTCATGGGTTGGGGTGATATTCCGGTAGTTTTACAGTGTGGGATCCTGGGAAGGGCTCTACTAGGCACTGCTCTAGTGGGGACTCTGTCGTGACTCCAACCCCCTAGTTCTGCTGGGTATTGTCAAAATAGGGGCTCTCTAAGGTAGCTCTGCCTTTCTGACAAATCTGTCTAGAACCCCGGGTGACCCTGTGAAATGTAGGTGGAACAAACCATGTCCCTAAAGCTCTTCCACTCTGCATACTTAAAAAGGCATCACCACGTGGACACTGCCCAGGCTCAGTCCTGCACCCTCCAGAGCAGTGAGTTGAGCTGCAGATGGGGTGGCTGAGGAACACTGTGCCAAGATGCAGAAGCAGAGACCTAAGGTGGCTCTGGATAGGGAGGCTGTGGAGGGCACCCCAGGCCTGTCTCCTGACACTATTCTGCTCTCTGACAGCTCCAGGCTTGTGATGGGAGTTACAGACTAGATTTCTGGAATGCTTTTAGGTTCTTTCTTTCCATGTCTAGCCATGGGAATCTCTATCAGATGGTCCCTTGCCACTCCCTTAGTATCTCTCCTGAACACGCTTTTTCACTCATTATACTCCTTATGAGTGTTCCACACTTGTCCATTCTGTTTTCCTTTTAATTACAAACTCTGTGTTTAAGTCATCCGTTTCCTCTCACATCTCACTGTGTTCAATGCAAAGTAGCTGCTTAGATACTTCTTTCACCAGATATCCCAGTTCATCATCCTTGAGTTCTGCACTCCATAATGTTCTAAGGTGTACAACCAGTTCTACTAAAGTTCACTGCAACCTCATACCAAGGATGCCCTTTAATCCAGTTTCCAATTCCTCACTGCTCGTTTCTGTCTGATACCTCTCAAGACTGACCTTTACTGTCATAACCACTTCAGTCATCCCTAAGAAGATTCAGAGTTTCCCTATAGCTCTTTTCTTCTGCTGAGCTCTGAGCAGAACTGCCCTCAATGCTCTACCCACAAGAATCTTGGCTTTTCCCTAATTGCTCTTCTGGGTTCTCTAGTTTCCACTCATCATCCGGGCCCAAAGCTGCTTCCACATTTTCACGTTTCTTACAGCAACAGTGTCACTTCTAGGTAACAAACTCTGCTAATCAGGGCTCCTCAGAGGGACTAAACCAATAGAACACACACACACATACTTTTTGAGAGATCTTCAAAAAGTTAGTGGAAAAACAGAATTAAAAATTAATTTTAGTGCAAAAAAACTTGAATCCATGCATACATTTTTCATCTTATGTATTTTCACTAACTTCTTGAAGATCTCTCACATACACGTGTGTGTGTGTGTGTGTGTGTGTGAAATACCTACTAGAACACACACACTCTCTCTTTCATGATGATGAAGTTGGTTCATGCAATATGAAGGCTGATCTCCCGTCAGCTCATCTGAAAGCTGAAGACCCTACAATGCCAGTGGCATGGCTCAGTCTAAGACCAAAAGCCTCCGAAGCTGGGAAGCTGATGGTGCAGTTCTCAGCCTGAGGCTGAGGGTGTGGGAGCCATGCAGCTGCTGCCGTGAAGTCCTGAGTGCTAAAGGCCACAGAGTGGAATCTGATGTGCAAATGCAGAAGGAAGCAACCATGTCACCTCCAGGAGGGAGCAAGAGCAAACCTTTTTGTCTCCTTTTCTGTTCTCTCTGGGTCCCCCAGTAGATCAGATGATGCCCATCTGCACTGAAGGCCAAACTTCACTACTCAGTGAGCAGACTCCCACTCCAGTCTCCTCTGGAAATACCCCAGAGACACACCCAAAATAATGCATTAGAGTTTTCTTGATATCCCTTGATCCAAAGTTAACTATCTCATGCTGTTAAAATGATATTTTACATGTATGTCTAACCAGCTTGCGTCTGCTTTTCCAGAACACAGCATCGTAGTGGCAGCATAATTGGAGAAGAAGAACACTGACGACTGTGAAGGGCAGCTTTCATTACTTACGACAGCAGCCTCAGGAGATGGCTTAAAGAAGGCACCACAGGAGTACCAAAACATAAACAAGGAAAGTGCAAGAGCACCAATGTCAAGCATTTCTCTCATAATGTCCATTTTCCAAACTTCCTTCACAACCATTTCATTTAATTCATATAACACATCTGTGATGTAGGGAGAGTATTATTTCTACTTTTACAGATAAGAGAGGCTCAAAGGATTTAATAACTTCCCCAGAGTCACAGCTAGTTATAGGAGCAAAGAGTACTGCAGTCTAGCTGTGTGCTGTACAATAAAGTAGCCACTAAGCATGTGCAGATACTTAAAATTCAGTACAATTAAGTGAAATATTCAGTTCTTCAATAACACATATGACACTGCAAGTGCTGAAAAGCCACATGTGTTGAGACATACTCATGTTGGACAACACAGATTATAGGCCACTTCCATGGTCACAGAATGCTTTGTTGGATGTTGCCAGACTACAGAAATGAGAGCATCAACCCACCACTGCATAATATTATGCCTGGCATTCATAACAATGAATGTGAGTCTCAGAGAAAGTAGTCAGGGAATAGGAAAACACTTTGGAAACTCTGCTATGAAAAACATCCAAACTTCATACTATGAAGCTAATGTTGTATGACATGAGACTTAAACATCACTGGAAATGAGTCCAGAATTCGCCAAATGCCTGGCACAGGTGCTGCTTGCACACGGAATGTGCATGTATTTGAGTAGCTCTATTTGATCATGCACCCATGTCAGAAAAACATGTCACTGAAAGACAATTCCACCCAAAGCAAATAAGTGGAATGTCATTAAAATGTAAGTAAATACCTTTATTGAGATCTCAAGGGCATTTATGATTATACATTTACCAAACTATTCAATGTGCATTTAAAGTCCTTTTATATTCCTGGGTGTTTTCAGTGCAGAAAGATTATAAGTAAATGCAATTAACAGAAATGGATACTAGTTAAAACAAATATATCTAGAGATGAGGAAAGTTTTTAATAGTGATGTAAGCTTAAAAAGGAATACTGCTTTTTAGAATGGCTTATAAAATATCCCTCATAAATCATAAATTAACAGATCCTTGGTAAATTTATAATTTATAATATAAAAGCCTGTGTCAACTTTTGATTCAATTTCCTTAGAATAACACTAGGAGACAAATGTCAAAAGTGGGGAAATGAACAATAATTCCCAGAATTATTTCAAAGCAATATAAAAAGTGCAAAGGTTTCTTAAGTTAGTTTCTGGAGGATGACAAACACTTAACTACCTGAGACTCCCCAGCCTTGCCTGATAGGATGCTGTTGTCAAATTCAACATGCATGGGCAAAGATGGAGGCAGTTCTATTTTTGAAATTGACTTTGAAAGTCCTGATGATATATGTACATTTCATGAAAATTTGAGCCTCTTTAGACAGATGGGACTCATTTATGTTCTACATGATTGTACCCCAGAACTTCAGACTTGAGATGTTTGTCATAAATATCGTTAATCTATTATTTTATGAGGGATATTAAATCTCAGCCTCCTGGATTTAGATAGATGTATGCTAAATTTATGATGGTGCTTGTCTGTAAATGACAGACGCTGCCAAAGCAGAAAACGACCACTTTCTTCTTCTCAACAGCACAAGGTCCTGTTGCTAGAGACAGAAAGGGAAGAAGAGACCATTAAGAAGACCTTGCTGGCTAATTGATGGAATCCTGCCGCAGTCAGCGGAAACGAGAGGCTGTCATTTGGAAAACTTGGCCCCATTTGTAACAACACATAAAAGCTATGGAGCACACAGGGGAACCCATAAAAGTGGCAAGGCAAGGGTTTCCGTTTGTATTGAGTATCTCTGGCAGGCAGAAAAACTCTTGGACAAAGTTGAAAATACACTTTTAGAAGGCAAGAGGGTGACCTTAAAAAGCTGCACAGCAACTTTTCCAAGGAAATAATACTGACTTACAAGTTGATAACTGCTCTGGGTTCACACCTCAGGAACTGCCACCACGACAAAGCACAACATGCTGAAAACGAAAATGAGCGGTTTGGAGGTGAGCCATTCTCTTTCCCTCCTCATGCCTTGTTATCTCACAGTCTCCATGCGTCATGGGTGTGGGGGATATAAAACCACCTTTCTGTCACCAGTGGAAATCTTTTGGTTAGAATCATTCAAAATGCTACTGAAAATATGTTCAAAATAACCCAACTATACCCCCTTTGGAGGCAGGGTAAGACTTGAGCCACACTGGCAAAGCCCTATCCCAGTGTTAATCCCCATATACACTTTCAGGTCTACAACTGTCAAGCCAGACGTTTGGGAACATGTGTCATTCATCATCTACCTGCAAGGAGTGTTTTCATTCAAATATGTTCTTGAAAAGATCTGTAACTTCTAATGCTTTATTCTATTACACTTAAACACTCCAAACAAAATACTACCCAGGAGCTTAGGGCTTATCCATAAAACAAAGCTTTAATGATCATTTCCCTGCCTCAGTTTCTACCAAAAGGTAACAATAGTCAGCACATAATTTAACAGTCAGCATGGTCACATGCACTCATTCTTTTATTTCAAAAATTATTATACTTACTAGACACACACACACAGACAGGGACAGACAGACAGACAGACAGAAACATCCTCCCATCTGCTGGCTCATTCTCTGAATATTCACAAAAGCCAGAAATACAATCAAGGCCTCACCCATGGGCGGCAGGGACCCAAGTACTTGAACAATAACCACTGTCTTCTGGATTCTGCACCAGCAGGAAGTTGGAGTCAAGAGCCAGAGCTAGGAATCAAACCCAGGCACTCCAATGTGGGATACAAACATCTTTACTGGCATCTTAACTACTAGGCTAAATACTCACCCCTGATTTGTTAAAAAAGTTGTTTAGTGGTTTCTGATATTTTATCCTGGGCTATTTGCATTTACTCTTCCAAGTCAGGGAAGTCTGTAAGCAATACGGGTAGTAAATATGGAACAAGAGGCTCTGAGTTCCTGTTCTGACTCTACTGGGATTTGAGTTGTGCAACCTTATAAAAACCATTTAATCTTACCATGACCCACGTTCTACATCTGTCACTGTTATTTGGGAAAAGCTTAAAGGTGATGATTATAGGGGCTGGCACTGTGGTGTAGTAGGTTAAGTCTATACCTGTGGTGCCAGTGTCCCATGTGGGTGACAGCTGGTATTTGATCTAGCTCCCTGCTAATGGCCTAGGAAAGCAGCAAAGGATAGTCCAAGTGCCTGGGCCCTTGCACTCACAAGGGAGACCTGGAAGAAGCTCTTGGCTCCTGGCTCTGGATTGGCCCAGCTCTGGCTGTTGCAGCCATTTGGAGAGTGAACCAGCAGATGGAAGATCTCAGTCTCTGTCTCTCCCTCTCTCTGTAACTCTGCCTTTTGAATAAAATATATAAATCTTTTTTTAAAAAATGATGATTATATATTATTTCTCTTTATATCCTTAATATCCAACATAGTAAACAAATACAACACCATAAGATTAGAAGCCACTTGGAGGGCAAGAAAATGTCCTTCTGTTCACTGTTGCACCCTAGTATCTGGCAAAAAATATACATATATTACGCTACTTCATATAGATAATGACTATCTGTCACATGAATGACTAAAGGATGGATGTTAATTTCAGTCCTCCCTATAACAGACTTTTTGAAAGGGTTAAATGAAAATTGAACAAATTTAAGTTGTTCCTATTATTATATTTCAATCAGAACCGGCTGGTTCCATCATCTTTGCTCTTAATTATACCTATAAATGTACCCATGGCATTCTGAATCTTCCCCTATGCTTTCATTTGTTTAGATAGCAACTGATGTACTAGAAATAGCTTTATACACTTTAAACTAGAAATGTAGTTTTCTCCCATCTTGATATCTAAGTAATTTTTAAAAACTTCAGTGCTAAAGCTTGGACATATGGACTATTGGGTTGCCTATCACAATACTTTATCATTAGGCTGACTATTAGAGTATTTTATTACTAGTAAGAAATAAGGTTCTTCAAATGCTCCGTATCTTTTGAACTTCTTATTGGTTGTAAAATGCTGTCACAGAACAGCCTTCAATCTGATGCACAGGGCATATTACTGCAGGGATATGTGCTGTCATATGGCATTATCACACTTGAACTCCAGGGAGAAATCTAAGAGTATCTGGCCAATATGTTCTAGCCATCCTCCTGATGCTGCCTAATGCTTGCTGTGTTTTGACCCTAATTCTTCCAAAGAACATTTCTCTTCCCTCCCACTATGCTACAAACTCCCACTGATGCATCATTAAAAGTTGGGTCAGATCCTAGGAGACCATAAAGCCAATTATTTGGAGTTTACATGTAGGTCCACCCCAACTTCTGAAACATAAACAAAACAGTTATTCTTAGTTAACTGCCTTTAATGAAACATATTTAATTTTGAAAATCCAGTAGTTAGTTCATATAATAAATGGAATTTCTGCTATTTTGGTTCAAACTCATTTTGTTTACTGACCTAAGATGGGAGAAAAAAAAAAAAAACCAGAAAGCTTGTCATGATACCCTAAAATTTTTATATAACGGAACTTCATTATAGAAAATGTCTTTGTAAATTACACAGCTCCAAATGAAACAGGGGCCAAATCACGTCTTCAAATACAACATAAAAGAAAGAAGTCTACCAAAACAGCAGGTGAGCAGGCTTTCCCAGCTCTTGGAAGACTGTGGATTACTTCTCCAAGTAAACAATGCGTGTTCTCAGGGGCACTGAGATGTCACCTGTGGCCCCACGCTCCTTGTCTGAGATCACACCTCACCTTCACTGATATTCAGCAAATCCCAGGAGGCTGCTCTCCCAGAAGCTCCCTTCCTTTTCAACAGGATAGGGCCTTTCCCTCAAAATTCTCCATCCTCGAACAGCAGTCTGTTGCGAAGCTATTGAAGTTAAAACCTGAACTAGCGAATCCCCTGCATATTATAACTGCCTGCAGGTTTGAAATCTGGCAGCTGAGGCACTGAGTGAGGAAGATTTTCACTTTTCATTCAAAAATTTCAGAATCACAGAGATACTGTTTAAGCCCACTTGACAAGAGCTCTTCATTCAGAAGAAAAAGACCAATACTAGGCAGTTTCATGAGATTTGCCAATCAACCATGCATTTCTACTATGACTGTTATTTAAAATTTTGGCTGCCTCCTTACAGTCAATGTTGTCTGAAATAAAACATTTCAATCAATTGCCTCAGTCACCATTCCTTTTCCCATTGTCTCCCTTGCTACATTCTACCCAGACTCGTTATGAAGAGCTGTTTTTTGTGTCTTTTGTTTTTCTAAAATGGGTTTTCAACTAAATGAAATCCAGCTGACAAAGCTATAGGAGCTTTTTAAGGATTTAGAAACAGGTAGCTAATAATACATTATGTATTACATTGCTTAGTCCAGATTTCCCATCTTAGCAAAGCTCCTAATTTTCCAACTTGACAATTCTCTAAAACAGTTGGAGGTGACAAAAGAACATATATCTATTTAGCAAATATAGCCCATTTTGTTTTATTTTATTTTGACAGGCAGAGTAGACGGTGAGACAGACAGAAAGGTCTTCCTTTTTTCCTTTGGTTCACCCCCTAAATGGCTGCTACGGCTGGCGTGCTGTGCCAATCTGAAGCCAAGAGCCAGGTGCTTCTCCTGGTCTCCCATGCGGGTGCAGGGCCCAAGGACCTGAGCCATCCTCCACTGCCCTCCCGGGCCACAGCAGAGAGCTGGACTGGAAGAGGAGCAACCAGGACAGAACTGGTGCCCCAACTGGGACTAGAAACTGGGGTGCCGGCACCACAGGTGGAGGATTAACCAAGTGTGCCGCAGTGCCAGCAGCCCATTTTATTTCTAAATAGTGCCATCGTAAATTAGACTTCGGTGTTTTCTGTGGGTGTAACAGAAGAAAATGTTTTATTAGTATTGATACTTCCACAAAACGTGGAGAAACAAGTAATGAGTTTTGTCAAAAACTTTACACGGCTTTTGCGTTAGGCAGCATGGAAAAGGAAGTAAACTCAAAATACAGTTGATTCCCATTACTTAGATATGAACAGTTACATGGTGATGGATATCAATGCTGTTAAGACCACAGGTGCCATGGAGAGTGGGTGGGTAGGGAAGTGGCAGAGGGAATGGTAAAGGCCAGATTAAAGACTACCAAGGTATATACTGGGAGATACTGGCTTGTGATGTTTATCATCGCTCTCACACTCATCCTTCAGGGTTCTTATTTTACATCCTTGCCATTACACTGCTGTACTTGATCCTGGAGTGTCCCAACTGCTCACAGGCAAACACAGTTGCTCTGGAAATCTCTATTGTTTCACTGAGTTTCAGTTAGCATTCAAATGTTGGAAGAAAAACCATGAATTGTTAAATTTTCTTTCAATGGATACTCAGGGGGCACCTTGTGGAGATAAGGCATGCTGTGAGTGTAAGCCAGCCCTTTGATTTGGGTTTTCCACTTCCATATTTTTCTTTCTCTGGTTCTAGTCTCTAATCTTTGACTTTTTTTTCCTACTTTATTTTCCTCTTTCCTCACCTTTCCTTTTTCCTTTCATGGTCTTCAGTTATTTTACTTATTTTTCCCTTACTCATCCTTCTCTAATTCCATTTTTGACACTTTTTCCTGCTCATTACTTTTACTACTTTCCCTAGAACCAACCCAACTCCCAAGATTAATATAACTTACATGGAGCATTGAGCACTTTCAATAGCAATGTTGGAAGTTCCTAGTACCTACCAACTTTTCTGTTAGCTCAAGTCACAAAATAACTAGAAAAAAATGGACTAACAGTAACCTCCATTATTATTTTATCATTTTCCCTATAATGCAGGTGATAAGATCTTTGGCAGAGTATTGTTTTATAGAAGCAACATGATCTTGTGAAAAATGAAACCTGGCAGGAAGTCAGGAGATGATGATCCTGTTTTCCAACCACCGGGTAACCTCCAGCAAACAGCTGCCCTAACGTGTCCCTCACCATGGTTTGTAATTTTGCAAAGGGAGGTGATTTTTAATGTCAACATCTGACAGATACAGGTTTAAGATTTGTCACATATGTAAAAAGATTTTTTTTCTATAGGAGGGGAGAAGTACCAACAATAATCTAGTATTTGTTGTCTAGTCATAACAGGAGTTTAGTGCATCTATGCCATAAGGAAGAAGAAACTTTTATTACCAAAGTTGGGTTAGCTCACCCCCTTTTGCTATGGAACTTTGGCAAACCAGACTTATGTGGCCTAAACAAGGACCCTTCTTAAGTAGTCTGTTCATCTGAATAGGTTTTCTGAAACTTCTCATAGTAATGATGGATTTCCTCTTTTCCAAAGGCCCTGGAAAGCCAGAGGAAAGTATTCTTCAGCCTTCTCCTCAAATTCTACAATGATTTAAAGAGCAGAAGCAGGTCAGAAGATTGTGTGAGTGTTTTCTGCAAAGAAGAGGTCCCTAAAAACAAAGTCATGTAAGGCAAAGAGACTTCTTGTTTCTGCCTCCTTAAAAAGACACTGTAGCTCAATTAGCCACTGGCATCCGTGGGGTAGAGGTGAGAATGTTCTATTAAACATCCAAGTTCACGGTCTCCAGGATTAAAAAAAAAAGACTTTTTTCTCTTTCCACTGAATGAACCAACTCAGAAATATTGCTGATTCACTGGGACTATGAAATACAGACTTTTCTTGATGTACTTTCACCAGCAGCTCATATCCAATTATATATAAAGTTCTTCTATTAATCAATTCATAACTTTATAAAGGTTGCCTTAAAATCTATGAGCTCATTTGTCACTCTGAGGGGAACTCTATGAAATTATTAAAAAGTCAAAATCTTTTATTATTTAACACATTTTCAGATTCATTGAGTAATGCCGCTCTCTCAGAAAACCTCAATCTTCCCCCCCGCCCCCGCTCAACTCACCTTTACTGGGCTAAGAATATAAAATACTTATAAGTTTAAGAATTCCTTCACTGAAAAAGTCTATGGTAAAAACCAAACATAAACACGTAGAAAGGAATATAATTCGCTCAGTGTTTTAGGAAGGTTTCTTGACAAAAGTCTAAATACACTGTTACCAAGTAGCCTCTACGTACTTTCATGCATATATACTTATATATATATATAGTTCATATACACATATATATATTTAAATGTATATAACAACATGAAATGGCAACATATCAAATGCTTAGATTCCATGCAAACACATAATCCTTCTTGTGAAGGCTGCATATTAATATTACAAAAATAAACCATGGAGAGTAGCATGCAACGACTAAGGGGAGAGGAGAAGGGTTGGGGCAGGGCAGAAGGGTGAGCACAAGGAATGCAAAGAACAAAAGTGTCATTGACCTGATTTGTCAGAGCTGTTGCCTGTGATTGGAGTGATGGAGCAGCTGGGGTTAGCCTTTGCGCTGTCCTTGGAAGAAACCATTTTGGGTTTATTTTTCGTTGCCTCTAGTGCTTTGACCTTCTTGGCATGTTTACTTCCTTTGTAGTGGGCCTCGGCCTGGCTCTACAAAGGAGAACAAATCAGGCTCATTTTTTTGCTACCTAGAAACACCACAATGGATGATCATGCAGGAAAAAAATACATTCAATCATAGGCACCACAGACATTTACAATTCGGCACTTGACGATGTTTCTGGCCCTTAATGCAACAGTAGACCAGCATATATGAGGTTTTAGCATACTGCACCCTTCAGTGTAACAGAGGACAGTAATGATCTTTAACAACCTAGATGTTAGATGAGTGGGCAACAAGGCTGGACACAATTGTGATGACAATGGGCTTTGTCATCAGTGCCCTCCTTCTACTGCTCATCCGTGTTACTTTTTAAACTTGTGGGTAGACACATGAGTGGATGTCCACGTGGATGGACACGACCATCCACAGATGTTCCCTTTCAGCTAAATACCTATCTGCCTTGTGTCTTCTTTCTTCTGGGCTCTGCTCTGAGACCAACTGGTATGACAAAAACATCATGTTAACAAGTGCTATTGACTGGAAACGGCAATACATTTTGGAGACATCTATGTGTGCTCACTGTGTCATTTTGATAACTCCAACTCCAACAGTAGATAACAGAAGCCAAAAAAAAGAGATGAAGACAATTCCTGTTTCTGATCTCAAATGTAAGCAGTTAGTGTTAAATTCATTTAAAACAAAACATGTAACTTCAATAATAGATCAAAAAGAAGAAAAAATCAAGAAAAAAGACAAAACAAGTAATAGCAAAGTTAGAAAATATTTAATTCATTTGCTGATATTTGGAAAACTCACCAATGCCTAAACAACAGGTTTTTTAGCTTTTGACATCTAGCACTAATGAACACCTTAATAAAAGAATCTAACTACATACACTTCAAATTCATCTTGCATATATCTGAAAAAATATAACATGCATTTGGCAAACAAAACAAAACATATATGATTTACTAACTTAGTTAGGAAGATGAAATGGATGACAAATATTAAACAAGATGGATTTTTGTTAGAGGATTTCTAACATAGTAACTTCTAAAAATACCTGTTTTCTTCATACACTTATATGTATCTAAAAATTATTCTATGCATTTTTCTATTCGGGTTCTCCAGGAAGCAGAACATGGGTGATAGGTGTGTGTGTGTGTGTGTGTGTGTGTGTAGAAGTCACAGTGGATGGAACAGGATTTTGTGTTTAGGAGGCAATGAGTTTTCATGAATGTATGAAGGAACAATTGTAATACAGGGCCATGCCTATGTGAGAGTCAGAAAAAACTGGGAAACATGCTGCTACAGGAGATACAGAAGAGGAAGGATCCGAGCAGAGCATTCCCATTGAAGACTTCATAAGATCAGTAACTTCTGGTGTGTATTTAAGGGAAGAGATAGGTGAATTGGCAGAGAAAAGTACATTTCTGGAAGGAGGATGGAGGCCTAAGAAAGAATTGAGACCAGGGTGCCACAGCAGCGGGAGGTGTGGCTGGAAAGGGACTTCCATAGGCCTCTTATTGGAAGATCTTCAACATAAGGCCAAAGAACCCAGATGCATCAACCTGTGCAGTAAGAAACCACTGAGATGAAATTCTTAGTCCAAGCCATGATGACGCAAATTTTTAATGGAGAGGATTCCTATGACGGCTACTTATGACATGCTTGTTGATTGAATATGACGGACAACAGGACAGACAGTAGGACAGCAGTGAGAATATGATTCTTTTGAGAAAATCAGTGAGTAAAGAGAATGAATATATCAAAAACTGTTGTAATGATATCAATTCTTGAAATCTTGGTTTTTATCAGTCCTGCTTCAGCCCTTTTTAAAATGAAACTACTTCACTGCTAACTACTAGAGATGAAGCCCCTAATAATGTGCCATGACTAGACTTCTGCGTGTTGCTGGCATGTGCCTTCCTGACTTTCTGGCTTGTTTCCCTTCAGCTCACCAGGCACACATTGCTTTGCTATCCTAGCAGGGCAACTGGTGATGAGCATAACTTCAATGGCAGCCACACTTTCAGCTCTCTGGGAGAAATAAACTCACTTTGTGCTGAACTCATGAATGTTGCTGAGGAGGTTATTCATGCCAAAACATTATGACTGACACAGCTACAAGTGTCAAGTGTCACGCTGTGAGTTAAACATTCTACTCAAGTATTCACTATCCCATCTGAGTGGGAGTCTAATGATAGATTCACGTCCCAGTCTGTTTTTCAGTGGTCTTTGATGCTGCTGTTATTTCTTGTGGCATGCAACATAATTAGGAGAACAATATATTGTATTTTGTATCAATGCAATCTAGGGATAGGGTTGATTTTTGTATGTCCCTAGTATATAACCCTAGTCACTGAAGCCTATCATGCTCACTGTCCCTAACTTACTGAATTCATTTTCATAAATATCATTTTGGATCTTCATTGCCTTATTATGGATTATGCTTGCGTTGCTCAGGGTCTTCTCGTGTTGTTTTCTGATTATTGAGTTGTAAAACAAAATAACTCCAAGGGGAAAGAAAAGTATAACATTATTTTAAGTCTTTTATTTACTACCAAGAATGATTAAATCTAGCTAAGATAGCTGGGTAATTATGAAGAAACTGTACACCTGAAAATTTTAGAGAGGGACACTGTGGACCTACGTGGAGAGTGTGGACACGCACAACTCAGGAACTCAGCAGCTGAGAGCCTCAGCACCAGCTTTGGAGAGTGAGGTGAGACCAGACTGCAGCAGCCCAAGTCACTGGTGATAAAGGTGTGGGAAGAGCCTGGCATGAGTTCTGCTTGGAGCCCAGTGGGGGAACAGTGTACCTGCCAGCCTAGAGAGAAAAAAGGTGGCACTTTCCTCTCTCCCCAACCACCCGGCACTGGCATCCTGTAACAGCCGAGAGGGTGGGTGCCATTTTGGATATACATCACAGCTGTGCCAGCTTGTGTCCATGCGCCCAGCATCCAGCTGAGAGGAGACGCCTGAGTCTGGCTAGGAGAACTGACAGAGGGCTGGGTGCTCGTGACTGTGAGAGCATTGTGTGTTGGGATGGAATGTGAAAACTATGTGGTTGTGTGGGAGGGCACAGGGTGTGGCTACATGGATCCTTTGTGTGGTTCCTATGGCAGCACAGATGAATACTGGCCACACTGGGACTAGAGCCTGGGCACTGGTCTCCTTGGAGGAGAGGAGGTGAGTGTGAGAATACACCAAAGCTGATCAAACCTTTGTCCCTGATTAAAAAAAAAAAAAAAAAAAGGAGATTTAGCATGCCCAACTTGGGTGTCACCTTGGATACTTCCTTCATCATGGAGCACTGAACAGACTTCTGGGCCACACACACCACACACCTCTGGATAGTCATGAAAAAGCAGATGTTCCACTAAGCCACAGAGGAACAGTCCAAAGATAAAAACCATGAGAGGGAAAAACAACAACAAAAACAAACCAACAAGTATCTCCACAAATGCTTAAAAATAAATGCAGCAATTGAAGAAACAAGAATAAGGAAGTCAACATAAAACTCCCAAGGGAACACAACAACACTTCAACACTAGAATATGAACATGAAGAGATTGAGGAAATGCCAGAAAAAATTTCAAAAAACTGATCATAGGATTACTTAAAAGTAATCAGAAGCAAATCCATGAAATAATGAAATCTACATGACATGAAAAAAAAATTTCTCCCATGAAATTGAGATTTTAGAGAAATCAAAATGAAATCTTGGAAATGAAGAATTCAATAAATCAAATAAAATATGCAGTAGAAAGCCTTAACAACAGACTTGGTAAACCAGAAGAAAGAATATCCGAATAAGAAGACAAATCCCTGGAAATTTTATAGTCAGACCAAATAAAACAAGAAAAAATTAGGGAACTAAAAAACAGTGTGGGAGATTTATGGGATACTATCAAACAACCCAACACTATGGGTGTTAGGAGCTCCTGAAGGCATGGAAAGAGAGAATGGATTAGAAGGCCTTTTTAGTGAAATATTTAGAGAAAACTTCCCTAACTTGGAGAAAGAAAGGGATGTCCAAGTATGGGAAGCACATATAACATTTTTTTTCCCAGGCAGAGTCAGGCAGTGAGATAGAGAGACAGAGACAGAGAGAGAGAGAGTTATAGACAGTGAGAGAGAGACAGAGAGAAAGGTCTTCTTTCCGCTGTTCACTCCCCTAATAACCGCTATGGCCAGCGCTGTGCCAATCCGAAGCCAGGAGCCGGGTACTTCCTCCCAGTCTCCCATGTGGGTGTAGGGACCCAAGCACTTGGGCCATCCTCCTCTGCCCTCCCGGGCCACAGCAGAGAGCTGGACTTGAAGAGGAGCAACCAGGACTAGTACCCGGTGCTCCAACTGGGACTAGAACCGGGGTGCCGGCACAGCAGGCAGAAGATTAGCCAAGTGAGCCACGGTGCTGGCCACATAGAACTCTTAATAGTCATGACCCGATAACATCTTCACAACAACACATTGTAGTCAAACTCTCCACAGTAAAACATACAGAAAACATTCAAAAATGTATACAAGAGAAATGCCAGATTAATTTCAGAGGATCTCCAATTAGACTCACAGCTGACTTCTCATCAGAAGCCCTATGGCCTAGGAAAAGAATGGCAAGATATACTCCTTGTCTTAGGAGAAAAAAAGTCAACTAAGAATACTGTACCCTGCAAAGTTCTCATTTATGAATGAAGGTGAAATAAACACGTTCCATAACAAACAGAAATTGAAAGAATTTGTCAACACTCATCAAGCCTTACAAAAGATGCTTAAGGATGAGCTACACACAGAAACACAGAAATATGGTCATCACTATGATAGAAGGTGAAGGCAGAAAATCTCCCAGTAAAAGTACAAAGGAAATCCAAAGTAAACAATAGGAATATTTACAGGAAAATGGCAGAGCCAAGTCATTACTTATCTATAGTATCATGGAATGAAAATAGAATCAATTACCAAGTTAAAAGATATAGACTCATTGAATGGATTAAAAAACAAAACCCATCTATTTGCTGCCTACAAGAAACACATCTCACCAACAAAGATACATGCAGACTGAATATGAAAGGATGGAAAAAGATATTCTGAGCTTGTGTAGCCATCCTATTAGCAGACAAAATAGAGTTTAACAGAAAAACTGTTAAAAGAGACAAAGAAGGGTACTATGTAATGATTAAGGGATCAGTTCAACAGGTAGATATAACTATGATAAATTTATATGCACCTAATTACAGGGCACCTGGCTATTTAAAATAAATGTTAATGGGGCCAGCACTGTGGCATAGTGGGTAAAGGCCCCTCCTGCAGTGCTTGCATCCCATATGGGTTCCAGTTTGAGTCCCAGCTGCTCCTGGCTCCTGGCTTCGAATCAGCACAGCTCTGGCTGTTGCGGCCATATGGGGAGTGAACCAGCAGATGGAAGCCCTCTCTCTCTCACTCTCTCTCTCTCTGCTCTGCCTCTCTGTAACTCTGCCTTTCAAATACATAAATAAATAAATCTTTAAAAAATAAAATAAATGTTAATGGATCTAAAGGGAGACATAGAGTCAAATACAAATAGTAATGGGGCCTTCAATACTCGACTTTCAGCAATGGACAGATCAACCAGACAGAAAATCAACAAGAAAACAACAGAGTTATTTGACACTATAGACAAAATGGACCTAACAAATATCTACAGAACTTTCCATCCTACAGTAGCAGATTACACCTTCTTCTCACCCATGCATTGAACTTTCTCTAGGACAGACCACATACTAGGACATAAAACAAGTCTCAGCAAATTCAAAAAAATCAAAATCATACCATTCATCTTCTCTGATGAAAATGGAATGAAGCTGGAAATCAACAACTTGGGAATCTCTAGAACATATGCAAATACACAGAGACTGAACAACATGCTCCTGAATGAACAATGGGTCAAATAAAAAAATAAAAAAAATAAAGAAAAATCAAAATATTTCTGGAAACAAATGAAGATGAAATATATCAAAACTTATGGGATACAGCAAAAGCAGTGTTAAAAGAAAAGTTTATAGCAATTGGTGCTTATGTCAAGAAACTGGAAAGGCACCAAATAAATGAGCTATCAATGCATCTCAAGGATCTAGAACAAATAACAGCAAACCAAACCCAAAAGTATTAGGAGAAAAGAAATAATTTAAATTAGAGAAGAAATCAACAAAATTGAAACCAGAAAAAGAACAACAAAAAAAATCTGGTTTTTTGAAAAAAATAAACAAAATTGATGGCCCAACTAACCAAAAAAAAAAAAAAAAAAAAAAAAAAAAAAGAGGGAGAAGAGCCAAATTAATAAAATTAGAGATGAAAAAAGAAATGTAACAAGAGATACCACAGAAATAAAAAGAATCAACAGAAATTTCTATGAAGAGCTTTATGCCAAGAGATCACGAAACTTAAAGAAATGGATAGATTCCTGGACACATACAACTAACCTAAATTGAGACATGAAGACAGAGAAAACCTAAACAGAGCAATAATCAAGATAGAAATTGAATCAGTAATAAAGACCCTCCCAGGAAAGAAAAGCCAGGATTGGATGGCCTAACTAACTCCAATGCTTCTCAAGCTATTCCTGCTATAAAGCCAGAATCACCGTTTTTTTTTTTTTTTTTTTTTTTTTTTTTTTGACAGGCAGAGTGGACTGTGAGAGAGAGAGAGAGAGAGAGAGAGAGAGAGAGAGAGAGAGAAAGGTCTTCCTTTTGCCATTGGTTCACCCTCCAATGGCTGCCGCAGCTGGTGCGCTGAGGCCAGCACATCACGCTGATCTGAAGCCAGGAGCCAGGTGCTTCTCCTGGTCTCCCATGCCGGTGCAGGGCCCAAGGACTTGGACCATCCTCCACTGCACTCCCAGGCCATAGCAGAGAGCTGGCCTGGAAGAGGGGCAACTGGGACAGAGTCTGGCACCCCGACCGGGACTAGAACCTGGTGTGCCGGTGCCGCAGGAGGAGGATTAGCCTATTGAGCCACTGCGCCGGCCCAGAATCACCTTAATTCCTATACCTGAAAAAGATACAACAGAGAAATAAAACTACAGACCAATTTAACTGATGAGCATAGATGCAAAAATTCTCAACAAAATATTAGCATTTTGGACCCAACAACACATCAGAAAGATCATTCACCCAGACCAAGTGGGATTTATCCCAGGTATGCAGGAATGGTTCAACATTCACAAATACATCACATCAACAAACTAAAGAAAAAAACCATATGATTATCTCAATAGATGCAGAGAAAGCATTTGATAAAATACAACATCCTTTCATGATGAAAACTTCAAGCAAATTGTGAATAGAAGGAACATACCTCAATATAATCAAGATAATGTATAACAAACACATGGGCCAGCATCCTATTGAACAGCGAAAAGTTGGAAGCATTCCCACTAAGATCCAGAACCAGATAAGGATGCCTACTCTCATACTTTCAATACTGGGATTCAGTATAATCCTAGAAGTTAAAGGGATACAAATTGGGAAGGAAAATTCAAATTATTCCTATTTGCAGATGACATGATTCTATATAAAAGAGATCCAAAAGAGTCCACTAAGAGGCTACTGGAACTCATAAAAGAGTTTAGTACTTAAGTGGCAAGATATAATATCAACACAAAAAGATCCATAACCTTTGTATACATACACTGCTATGGCTGAGAAAGAACTTCTAAGATCAATCTCATTCACAATAACTGCAAAAAATTGCCTTGGAATAAATTTAGCCAAGGACATCAAAGATCTCTATGATTAGAAGTACAAAACATTAAAGAAATAGAAGAAGACATAAAATTGGAAAAACCATCCATATTCATGGATTGGAAGAATTAATATCATCGAAATGTCTATCTATGAAAGGAATTTACAGATTCACTGTGAAATCAATCAAAATATCAAGGACACGCTTCTCAGATATAGAAAAACATTGCTGAAATTCATATGGAAATACAGGAGACCCTCAGTAGCTAAAGCAACCACACAGCAAAAACAAAGCTGGAAGTTTCATAATACCACATTTTAAGACATCCTACAGGGCAGTTATAATCAAAACAGCTTGGCACTGGCACAAAAAAGATGGGTAAACCAATGGGACAAAACAGAAACTCCAGAAACAGTCCTACACGTCTACAACCAACTTATCTTTGACAAAAGAGCTGAAATTAATCCCCAGAGCAAGGATACTCTCTTCAACACATGGTGCTGGAAAAACTGGATCTCTACATGCAGAATTGTGAAGCAACACCTCGACCTTACACCTTATATAAAAATCTACTCAAAATGGATCAAAGACCTAAGTCTATGACCCAATATCATCAACACATTAGCAATCATTGAGGAAACCCTGCAAGATAGGCATAGGCATACAGTTCTTGGAAAAGACCCCAGAGGCACAGGCAATCAAAGCCAAAATTGACAAATGGCATTACATCAAATTGAGAAGCTTCTGCACTTCAAAGGAAACAACCAGAAAAGTGAAGAGGCAACTGACAGAATGGGAAACTATGTAACTGATGAAGAGTTAATATCCAGAGTCTACAAAGAGCTCAAGAAACTCAACAACAACAGAGCAAACAACCTAGTTAAGAAATGGACAAAGGAGTTAAACAGACATTTTTCATAAGAGGAAATCCAAATGGCCATAGACACACAAAAAAATACTCAGGATCACTAGCCATCAGGAAAATGCAAATCAAATCCACAATGAGGTTTCATCTCACCCCCATTAGAATGGCTTTCATACAGAAATCAACAAACAATCAAACAAAAAATGCTGGCGAGGATGTGAGGAAAAAAAGTACCCTAATCCACTATTGGTAGGAATGTAAACTGTTAGAGCTACTGTGGAAAACAGTATGGAGATGCCTCAGAAATCTGAATCTAGTCCTACCATATGACCCAGGAATCCTACTCCTGGGAATTTACCCAAGGGAAATGAATCAGCATATGAAAGAGTTATCTGAACCCCCCATGATTTCTGAAGCTCAATTCATAATAGCTAAGATATGGAATCACCCCAAATGCCCATCAACTGAAGACTGGATAAAGACATTATGGAATATGCACAACATGGAATATTACACAGAGTTTAAAGAAAAAGAAATCATGACCTTTGCAACAAAATGGATGCCACTAGAAAACATTATACTTAATGAAGTAACCTAGTCCCAAAAGGACAAATACTGTGTGTTCTCCCTGATCTGTAGTAACTAATACAGTACCTACCAGGTAATCTACAAGTGAAATTGACACTTTGAGAATGATGACTTTTTTTTTTTACTTTTTTAAAATTGTATTTAATAAATATAAATTTCCAAAGTACAACTTTTGGATTATAGGGGCTTTTCCCCTCTTAACCTCCCTCCCACCCACAACCATCCCATCTCCTGCTCCCTCTCCCACCCCATTCACATCAAGAATCATTTTCAATCACCTTTATATACAGAAGAACAATTTAATATATAGTAAGTAAAGATTTCAACAGTTTTCACTCACACCAAGTATAAAGTACTGTTTGAGTAGTGTTAATTCAAATAGTACAACACATTAAGGACAGAGATCCTTACATGGGGAGTAAGTGCACAGTGACTCCTGTTGTTGACTTAACAAATTCACACTCTTGTTTATGGCGTCAGTAATCTCCCTAGGCTCTTGTCATGAGTTGCCAAGGCTATGGAAACCTCTTGAGTTTGCCAACTCCGATCTTATTTAGACAAGGTCATAGTCAAAGTGGAAGTTCTCTCTTCTCTTCAGATAAAGGTACCTCCCTCTTTGATGGCCTGTTCTTTCCGCTGAGATCTCACAGAGATCTTTCATTTAGGTTATTATTTTTTTTTTTTGCCACAATATCTTGGCTTTCTATGCCTAAAATACTCTCATGGGCTTTTTAGCTGGATCCAAATGCCTTAAGGGCTGATTCTGAGGCCAGAGTGCTGTTTAGGAAATCTGCCATTCTATGAGTCTGCTATGTGTCCTGCTTCCCATGTTGGATCGTTCTCTCATTTTTAATTCTATCAGTATTAGCAAACACTAGTCTTGTTTATGTGATCCCTTTGACTCTTAACCCTATCATTAGGATCAATTATGAACTGAAACTGATCACTGTGACTAGTGAGATGGCATTGGAACATGCAACCTTGAAGGGATTGAATTGGAATCCCCTGGCACGTTTCTAACTTACCATTAGGGGCAAGTCCAATTGAGCATGTGCCAATCTGTACATCTTCTCCCTCTCTTATTCCCACTCTTATATTTAACAGGGATCACTTTTCAGTTAAATTTAAACACCTAAAAATAATTGTGTGTTAATTAAAGAGTTAAACCAATGGTATTAAGTAGAACAAAAAATACTAAAAAGAATAAAGTAGTAAGTTGTTCCTTGACAGTCAGGACAAGGGCTGATCAAGTCACTGTTTCTCATAGTGTCCATTTCACTTCAACAGGTTTCCTTTTAGGTGCTTAGTTAGTTGTCACCGATCAGGGAGAACATATTATATTTGTCTCTTTGGAACTGGCTTATTTCATTCAGCATGATGTTTTCCAGATTCCTCCATTTTGTTGCAAATGACCAGATTTCATTTTTTTTTTTTTTACTGCTGTATTGTATTCTATAGAGTACATACCCCATAATTTCTTTATCCAGTCTACTGTTGATGGGCATTTAGGTTGATCCCATGTCTTAGCTATTGTGAACTGAGCTGCAATAAACATTGAGGTGCAGACTGCTTTTTATTTGCCAATTTAATTTCCTTTGGGTAAATTCCAAGGAGTGAGATGGCTGGGCTGTATGGTAGGGTTATAATCAGGTTTCTGAGGAATCTCCAGACTGACCTCCTTAGTGGCTTTACCAATTTGCATTCCCACCAACAGAGGGTTAGTGTCCCTTTTTCCCCACATCCTCACCAGCATCTGTTGTTGGTAGATTTCTGAATGTGAGCCATTCTAACAGGGGTGAGGTGAAACCTCATTGTAGTTTTGATTTGCATTTCCCTGATTGCTAGTGATCCTGAACATTTTTTTTCATGTGTCTGTTGGCCATTTGGATTCCCTCTTTTGAAAAATGTTTATTTAGGTCCTTGTCCTATCTCTTAAGTGGGTTGTTTGTTTTGTTGTTGTGGAGTTTCTTGATCTCTTTGTAGATTTCTGGTTACTAACCCTTTACCTGTTGCATAGTTTGCAAATATTTTTTCCAATTCTGTTGCTTGCCTCTTCACTTTCCTGTTTCTTTTGAAGTACAGAAACTTCTCAATTTGATGTCATCCCAATTGTTATTTTTGGCTTTGAGTCCCTGTGCTTCTGGGGTCTTTTCCAAGAAGTCTTTGCCTGTGCCTGTATCTTGCAGAGTTTCTCCAATGTTCTCTAATAATTTCATGGTGTCGGGTCATAGATTTAGGTCTTTAATCCATGTTGAGTGGATTTTTGTGTAAGGTGTAAGGTAGGGGTCTTGCTTCATGCTTCTGCATTTGTTGAATGCACTGTCCTAGCTCCAGGAATTGGTTTTAGATCCTTGATCAAATATAAGTTGGTTGTAGATGTTTGGATTGATTTCTGGTGTTTCTATTCTGTTCCATGGTCTATCCATCTGTTTCTTTACCAGTACCATGCTGTTTTGATTATAACTGCCCTGTGGTATGTCCTGAAATCTGGTATTGTGATGCCTCTGGCTTTGTTTTTGTTGTAGAAGATTGCTTTATCTATGATCGATGACTTTGAATAGCCCTTCTCTTGACTGTTGAGAAACAGTTTTCTTTTTCTTTTCATACTATCTGTTGAACTTTTTACTTGGTACATAGCTAATCTTAAATGTATTAAGTTAATTGAAAACATATTATAGTAAAAATAAGAATGAGAATAGGAGAGAGAGAAGGAAGAAGGGTGGTAGGGTGGGAATGGTGGAAAGAATCTCTATGTTCCTAAATTTAAATTTATGAAATGCATGAAATTTGTGTACCTTAAATAAAAAGGTTTCTGGGGGAAAAAAAAGAAATTTACTAGTTGAATTTAGTGATGCTACTGAAAGGAGCAGAAATAAAGGTTTCTAATAAATGACCTTAAATAAAATCACAATACTTAAAAAGAGAGAAAACATTTTAAAATTGACATTTTAAAGTAATAATAAATGTAATATCATTGAGCACTGTTCTAGGGATATTTCTAGGCATATTACATCTATTAGCTCATTTAATCTGTACAATAATACTATGAGATATACCTTATTATTAGGTAGCACTCTACAAATGAGAGAATTTGCTCAGTGCTGTTAAATAAGTTACCAAATGTCACACAGGCAAGTGAAGAAGCCATTTAACAGATTTGAAAATCTTACATGTATATCCCTATTTATACAGTATACATTATTCATACGCATACACAAAGTTAACATTATAATTTATTAGAAGAAACTTCACATGAAGAAAGCACCCAGCTTTTAATGACTCAGTGATGGATTATTACATAATGCTACAGAAATTTCTATGAGTAGAAACTGTTTACTTAATTCATGGGAAAATTACTAGCATAAAACATTTGGTCTGATCCCTTCAGTTGAGTAGCTAAGCAAGTTCCACTTTGTAAAGTACAGAACAATTTTTACAAGATATTACAGCAACTCCTAAAACTTCATCTTTCCAAATACACTAAACATTGCAGTGTTTCTTTGGCTACATAAACATATGGGTTCTCTAAATAAAACTTCCCAGTTCAAGATAAGCAAAGTGTCACTTCCTCATTACTATTTCCTGGCATCATTGCAGAAAGTTAACAGTGTCAATTAGCACTTGAGATAAAGATCTAGCTAAGTGACATCTCACTGGATGCCAAGGTGGAAACAACTCTCCACAGCCATGACCCACTTTCCCTTAGAGCTCCTGGCATGGAGAGAAGTGTGATAAGAGTTCTTAGCTTCACTGATTATTGTGTGGGAAAAATGGAGTGGAAGAAAGTGGAATAAAGGCCCAAGTGGCAGGCGCCACTCACTCCCATCTGGCGTCTTTCCGATTCCCCTGTGATATTCTGGGGAGCAGCACTTTGCTGTCCTCAGCCCTGTCTCTAAGGCAATGTCAACAGCTTGTACCTCCTGGGCAAATCTTCAAGTGAAACTGAGACACTGTTAAGCAGCAACAAGATTAACCTGATTTCCTTACCTAGGGATCTCTTTAAGTGAGGAGTGAAAGAAAAGAGAAAAGTCAGACGGCCCTGTTACAATGGCTCTTCCATTGCTTCTAAGAGGCTTGGTTGGCCGAGGTGACTGTCATACACCCCAAAAACTAAATGGCAGACACACGTTTCTCCACACCAATGGCCAGCTTTCTGCTTCCTCATAGTGCTGCTGTGCCCTCAACTGGTAATGGCCAAAGAAACTGCTTGACAAGAATTGCCAGAATTAGTAAGAGTTGCCCAAACTTCTCATGTGGCATCCCATATGAATGCATAGGTGGGACTCCACTAGCTACCTTGCCAGCCCCTGGTAGAGGAACAACTTTGACAGGAAGTGCGTGACATGCTGAACTTTATTTGTCCATGACCACCTTTGTCATTGAAAGCCTTTCCCTTTTCCAAAACCTATGCATCTTACAGGACCCCATGGGTCTGAACAAAAAAGATAAAGAATGACACAGCACATTCCTCTAAACACGAAAAGGTAACAACGTGTTTCTAATGAAAAATTCTAAAATTCACTGTGTTCTCATTCCTGGTTTTTACCTTATTTCTAATCTGGACTTCAGAAAGATGGCTGCGATCTTGAATCATGACATGAAACTGTGTTCATTTTGTATGGAAAGACTAGTCCAAAGACAAACTGGCTGGGAGAAAGCAGTGTCCCAAGAGAAAGTACTGAACCTCATACAAGTTACCATCAGAAGCAATCTTTTGGTATTTTTAAAAGTTATTAGAATTGTTTCCTTAATTAAAGAAAGGACATCATTAAAAAATACAGGCATCTGGGTTTGCTTTGTTTTTCATTGAGACTTTTCATGTCAATGCGTTAGGCAGTGTTTATAAAGGAAATAGCAGAGGTCAGCTAATTTTCAGAAAAGAACACTAAAATGCCAAATAAAACACATGCCACAAGAACTACCATAAAACAGATTAGACTAACAAGGAGGAAACCTATTTATTCTACAAAGAATTATTTAGCACCTGCCATGTGTTAGACGTTGTGAAAAGTTAAAAACAATGTCCCCCTACTTACAAAAAATGAAGACTGGAAGAAGACAGGCATATGCACTACCCTATCCCTAAGTGGACAGTGGGATTACAAGACAGGAGTAGAGCAGCAAGGACTACAGGCAGCGGAGGAGGGGTAAGTGTCCTAAGACCAGGGGTCAAGGAAGCTTTGTGGACAAGGGGTATCAGGGCTGTGCCTTGCTACAGTGGCAACACTTGGAACTGGCAGGGGTGAAGGGGAGGTGTTTTGGGCAAAGGGAACAGCATGTGCGAGGGCATTGAGGCCTGTGAGCTGTGCTTGTTCCCTGGCACAACTGGTTTTAGCTTCCCTAGGACACAGCGTGATAAAGGGAACTGCAGTGAAAGGCTGGACATCCCGCTATCTTGAAAACCGTGGTCCCCTTGTAAAATGGAAAACACGGTAGAGCTGTGCAGATAAGAATAAAAGGTCCTGTTAGTAGGCAGTTTGTGTAGAAAACGCTCATGATGTAAGATGCTGCTTTTTACATTCCAGATTTTAGCCTCTTCTCCAAACTACAATCCTTTATTAAGATAATACAGTTATTTATGGTGGAGCTTTAATGAATATTTGATTTAAAAGCATGGGCATGGCACAAATTAAAGATTCCTTGAATCTCTTCTTTGGCATAAAATTTTCTGGACATAGATGTTACAGTGATAATATTATATGTTGTCAAAGACAAAATTACAACATAGGAAACTTAAGATGCACACATAAGAAGGGTGTACATAACCCAAAGATTGCCAATGAGTCCTTCTGCTGAGATTTGCAATTGGAAGGCCCACAATACCAGTAACGACACTCTACTGGTTTGGATATTCACTTCATTCAATCTTTATCTATTGTGATCTGTTTAAAATGAACTCCAGACACAATTATAACTGTTATGAGCTTTTTGGCCCATAGAGACACAATGCTTTTGCTAATTCATAATTTATAGCTCGTGAACTACTGTAGATGTCTCTGGTCTGTCTAGAGCTGCCACATCGCATAGCTGTAGGAGCACTGTTCATACAGAGTCCAACATGAGTGGTATCTTCTGGATTGGGCCAGGACAGAGTTCTGCCTACAGAATATTCACTGGCTTTAGAGTATGCATGCAAAAAACCCCCATCAATTCAAAATATTTCTATATTACTAGAGAGAAAAGTGTGGCTCTCTAGGAATTAAACGATGTGCAATCTAGAATGCTAATACCCTTTGGGTCCAACCAAGATTCAAGCAGTTTAAGACAGAAGAGTTCTTGGGTTACAGGTGCTTTAAAATGCCACGATTCGCATAACTGAGCATTACAGTTATATTCTTTCACATTATCATAAAAATCCTATGCATACAAAATTAATTCATTTCTTAAAATGCTAAGATTTTTGGTGGGTTTCAAATGAATTCATCAAATGCAGCCCCTTAGCTCAGTCTTGATGCTCACAGCACTGGTACACTCACTGGTGGAATTACTTTACACCCTGAAACATGGAGGAGCTATAAATGGAGCAAACAACTATGATGAATTCGAAAGACACTGCAGTTTGAGTTAAAAATCAGACAGTAAAAAGTGTGTTTCAAAAAAATGGATTCCACGATCAATAAAATGGATTCTTATTAAGTTCCAAATAAACAAAAGTTCGTTTAATTTCTCCAGGGAGCTTCATACTTTGCTTTTAATTATTTGAAGATGTATTATTACTTTTACATGGTTTTCAGCAATCTAATCTTCTTCCCCTAGACGTTCAGTTACACCCAGTGTTACCACATCTGGGCTGAGAAGGGCAGGACAGAAGAGAAACAACTATTTGAGTTTGGCTATATCGAGAGAAAGAGAGAGAGAGAGAGAGAGAGAGAGGGAGACAGAGAGGCAAATTTTCTCTCCACTGGTTCACTCCCCAAATGGATATGAACTAAGCTGAAGCCAGGAGCCTGGGGCACAATCCAGGTCTCCCATGTGGGTGGCAGAGACACAGGAACATTGAGCCATCACCTGCTGCCTTCCAGGGTTCACATTATCAGAAAGCTGGAATCAGAGGCAAGGCTGGAAATCAAACCTAAACACTCTGATCTGGGATGCAGGCATGCTAAGTGGTATACCAAATACCTACCCATAGTTTTAGAAGTTCTGAAATGTATATTTACTTTATCTTCTAGATTGGAGGCCAATATATAAGTAAATTTAATGATAAATGTATGCATGTAATCTTAGTATGTGCACTGGAGTTTAACTAGGACAAGATGAAATAAATGAACTATGCACACATGCCCTTAATCTCTTCCTCAATTAATAAGGGGATCAATTCATACAGTCCAGAGAAATGTACTTGATAAACTATATCTTTGGCTGGCGCCGTAGCTCAATAGGCTAATCCTCTGCCTGCAGCGCTGGCACACCGGGTTCTAGTCCTGGTCGGGGCACCAGATTCTGTCCCGGTTGCTCCTCTTCCATTCCAGCTCTCTGCTGTGGCCAGGGATAGCAGTGGAGGATGGCCCAAGTGCTTGGGCCCTGCATCCATATGGGAGACAGGGAGAAGCACCTGGCTCCTGGCTTCGGATCAGCATGGTGCACCGGCCGCAGCGGCCATTGAGGGGGTGAACCAACGGAAAAGGAAGACCTTTCTCTCTGTCTCTCTCTCTCACTGTCCACTCTGCCTATGAAAAACAAATAAACAAAAAGAAAAAAACAAAACTATATCTTCTAAGTTATTATACCTGGAGTAGAAAGAGGAGTGTTCTGAACACTAACATAATCTTGAATATGAAATAAAAGAAACATTTATAAATTATGAGAATATCTAATTTCCTAAAGGAATTACACACATAAGGGCCTAATTCTTCAAAACTTCTAAACCTAGAATTTTATGAATCACTTGAATATCATAGTTTCATAATATAACATGAAACATTAAGGATTTGATAATAATTATTTAAATGCCTGAGTTATTTATTTTATCATTTCCCACAAAGTATTTAAAGTGGAAATTATTGGAGCTGGCATTGTGGTGGTAGTGGGTAAAGCCTGAACTGCTAGCATTCCGTATAGTCACCAGTTCATGTCCTGGCTGCTCTACATCTAATCAAGCTCCCTGCTAATGTCGTGTGAAAGGCAGTGAATGATAGCCTGAGTGTTTGGGTCTCTGCCTCGATGTGGGAGACCCAGAAGAAGCTCCTGGATCCTTGCTTCTGCCTGGCCCAGCCCTGGCTGTTGTGGCCATCTGGGGAGTGAACCAGTGGACGGAAGATCTCTTTCTCTCCCCTCCTCTCTCTATAACACTGCCTTTCAAATAAACAAATGAATCTTTAAAAAATAATAAAATGGAAATTATCCACCTGTGGCAAATTCATTTCACATTTTCTATTAAACTGGAAAATGTTAGTTAATAATTCTCAGCTACCATGAAATACAAAGAAGGCAGTCTCGGGGTTGGCGGTGAATTCACCGTTGTATCCCAAGTTGCTAACATGTCTGAGAGTGCTGCTCCCTTTCAGCTGGCACATAAATTACCACTGCGAGCTTCACAAGAACGACTTTCATTACTCAATGATAAGTAATGCAATATAATTCAGGTTTACATATTAAAGCTGTCACCTCCCAGCTAACCTAATTCAAGCCTTCTGATGGTCTTTTCAATGAGGCTTCTAGACTTTCACACATTAATTTTTAATTAATACAGAAGGTATTATACTTATTTCCATATTAAAGAAATTTACATAAATGATACAAAATAAATCTAAGAAAAGAATTTACATGTGTCTCCTTATATTTGATAAATAATATCTCCAAATGTAGACAAAAGTAACTGAGAATGTAATGCTCAGAAAATTGGTTGAAGAGCTTAATAATATTTTATATATATGTTTAATATATTTTTGTTTATCATTAGTCATTTGAAAATCTGTTTCACAAAGTAGTTTCTGCAAAATTCATATTCCAAAGCACTAAACCAATTATTAGAATCCAGCAAACATTTTATACTTCAAAATTAAGTGAAATATGTAAATGTGAAGATTAATATCACATACTTATAAAATACACAATTAAGAAAAAAACTGCATCTTCCAAATTTAATTAATTTATTTGAAAGGCAGAGAAAGAGAGCAAGTCAGTTTACTCCCCAAGTGCCCACAACAGCCAGGGCTGGGCCAGGTTGGTGACAGTGACTCCAGTACTTGAGTTGTCATGTGCTACTTGCCAGGGTGCACATTAGCAGGAAGCTGGATCAGAAGCAGAGCTCGCAGCCAGGACCTGAACCCAGTGATTTACTTGGGTGCCCCATGTAGTGTCATAATTGCTGTGCCAGATGACCAACCTGAAAATACATCTTTAATAGTCTCTTTGCCAACCTGAACCATGCTAAGGTTGTCTCTAAAGTAAAACAGAAATTAAGCTAGAAGTGTTTATTTCAAATTAATTTGGCCAAACAGTTATTGTATGGATTTTTTACTTTCATTCTGAGTAAATGGGAAATGCCACTAGTGTTTTAATTAGAGAGAGAATCTCATGTGACCTCTGTCTATTACAGGACACTCTGGTTGCTATCTGGAGAAAACTGTATGTTCAAGGTAAAGAGGCTGGGAGCAAGGCAATGTTGAAGAGGGGGTTGTGACAATCATCCAGGCAGGAGGTGAAATGTGTTCAAGGTCAAATCCAACTGAAGGATCAGACAGGTTTCAAAAAGCATTATTTTCCTAACCAATGTTTATAATCTTTTGCAGATCTGTAATCTTTGGACATCATTCACCATCTCCATGAAATCACATCAGTATTCAGGGAGCTAAGCATAACTTTTGCTTCCTTTACATTTATATTTTGTCTGGGTAACACAATCATATGGTATATGTGGGGTTGGTGTTGGGTACCAGTTCAATTATCAGCTATTCCATTTTTGATCCAGCTCCAGCAGACACAAGTGGGAAGGCAGCAGAGGATGGCTCAAGTACTTGGGCCCCTGTACCCATGTGGGAGACAGGAGGCAGATCCTGGGTCCTGGCTTTGGTCTGGACTAGCCCTGGTCATTGTGGCCATTTGGGGAGGGAACCAGTGGATGGAAGACCTCTCTATCTGTCTCTCCCTCTCTCTCTCTATAACTCTGTCTTTCAAATGAATAAAGAATAAACCTTGTTTTAAAAAGTAGTATATGCAGTGAAAAGTCTAGTTCTTATAATGCCCATCAAGCAAACCTTCATATATGTATATTTGCCTTCCTTCTATTTTTACCCAAATACCTCTATTCCAAATACGCTGTTCTGTATGTTGCCTTTTGTATTCAGCAACAGATTTTAGATATTTTTCCTTAGAAGTAATTAAAGTTTCCTTAATTTTAAGTGGCTGTGTATATTAATTCTTTTGTATGAATAAATCATAATTTATTTCAAGATTCTTTTATTTGTGAATAATATAGGCTGCTTCCAAAGTTTTCCTGTGAGTCACAATATAAAAACAGGCATTAGATGCTTAAAATCATTATTTTTCTTTTCCCACAGTATAAATGCCTTCATTTTTTAAAAATACCTAATATTTTTAGGAATATTTTGGGAGTCAGAAAACAAAATGTGCCCCAGCCTCCTACTAGGCTTGGTAACGTGGTGTAAAATTTTGGTGAAGAAAGAGTCTCAAGATGTACTTCAATAATAGAAAGCATTTGAAGACAGATAATCCTAATAAGGATACTCTTAATTAGGATAAAATACTCCTAATAAGGATACTATAATAAATATAAAAATGCTCCTAATAAGGATAAAAAATACTCCTAATAAAAATACTAATAAAAATACTCCTAATAAGGATAAAACTATAATAAGGAAATGATGTCCAACAAACTATCCACATTTAGGAAAATGTGAATTATCTCATTTGAGTATAATGTGGATGTGTACAACAGCGGGAAGAGAGATTAGAAAGAAAGGCAAATTCCACGTGATATAAGCCTTAAATATTAGATAGTGAGAAGGAGTTAACAAAGAGCAAACTTAATTAGATAGGCAATGAGAAGCCATTTTGGGCTTATGTTTTAGCACAATCTGATAGAAATGAAAGATGGGAGAGTAACTAGAAAGATTTTACTGCACAGGTAGGGACTGATGGGATTCTTAAACATAGATTCCAGATTTCAAGAGCACAAAGAATGAAAATCTGGGGCTTTTATGGAAAAGGAGCTATTGCTCCTGTTGAGACTGGACTCCATCCAGAAACAGGGTTCTTTTGTCCCCCTCATGCCTATTATCCAATTTCTTTTCAACATTCATATTCAACCTCTTTCTCTCAAATCACCCGACTTTTCATTTACCACTCTGCTCCCTTCCATATAGTTTGTTAATAAATTGCATGCATAACTTCCATCTTTTTTCTAATATGGTTGACCTCAGTCCACGGAAACCTATGACCTAACTTTAAAAAACAAGAACATTGGGGCCGGCACTGTGGCGCAGTGGGTTAATGCCCTGGCTTGAAGCGCCAGCATCCCATATGGGTGCCAGTTTGAGTCCTGGCTGCTCCACTTCCTATCCAGCTCTCTGTTATGGCCTGGGAAAGCAGCAGAAGATGGTCCAGGTCCTTGGGCCCCTGCACCCATGTGGGAGACCCAAAAGAAGCTCCAGGCTCCTGGCTTCGGATCCGCACAGCTCTGGCCATTGAGGCCAACTGGGGAGTGGAGTGAACCATCAGATGGAAAACCTCTCTCTTTCTCTGCCTCTCCTCTCCTTGTTTAACTCTGACTTTCAAATAAATAAAAATGTCAAAAAAAAAAAAAAAAAAAAAACAACAAGAACATCTTCTAAGCTTCACCTTGTTTGACCATTCAGGTGCACCTGATCCTGCTGAAGTATTGTTTCTGTTTTAGAAGACTCTCTTCCTTAGGTTGGATCTATCCCACCTTCATTTCAGAATCATTGCTGGCTTCTCCTCCCTTGCTCAACTATTAAATATTGATATATTCCTTTTTAAGGTTTTATTTTTAAGCTGAAAGGAAGAGTTATGTAGAAAAATGGACAGAAAGAGCAAGAGAGATCTTCCATCCACTGGTTCACTCCCCAAATGGCTGCAAAGGCTGGGGCTGGGCCTGGGCCAGGCTGAAGCCAGGAGCTAGGAGCTTCACCTGGGTCTCCTATATGGGTGCAGGGACCCAGGGACTTCTGCCGCTGCTTTCCTAGGCACATTAGCAGGAAGCTGATTCAGAAGTGGAGCAGCTGGGAATCTAACTAGCACCTATGTGGGATGCCGGCATTGCAGGAGGCAGCTTCATCCACTGTACCACAATGCCAGCCCCATAAATATTGATATATTCTAAGGCTCAGTCTTAGGTCTTCTTGTATTCTCACTCCAAACCTTCCAACCTATTACCTATTCAACCTCACTCACACTATAAATTCCACTGTCACCTTTATGCCAACCTCTCTTTTGGGATAAGGACTCAGACTGGCTTTGTTGGCTTTGTTGGCTTTGTTTTCCTGCCTAAAGTACCTACTCCTCTTCTAGTATTCATTTTCTGTCAATAGCATGGCTTTCTATCTGTGGAAAGAATCAAATTCAGGGGTGATCTTCATTGTCATGCTCCACCTCCACCCCTACCTTCAATCAATTACCCAGTCCTGCAGATTTTATCTGCTAAATATTTCTGTATTCAAATAGATTCTTGGGAGATCCAAGATGATGGAATAGGGAGGCAGCTTACTGCTCTAGTTTAGGGTAAGATACTTAAAAAACAAAACAAAACAAAACAAAACAAAAGAGTGCAGTCTCAGGGGAGAGTCAGGGAGAAAATGGCAGAGGAAACTCCATGCAAATTAGAGGGACACTGTGGACCTATGTGGAGTATGTGGATGTGCACAACAGCAGCAGGAGAGTCAGCAGCCACAGCAGCCGAGAGTCCAGCACCAGTTCTGGACAGTGCAGTGAGGCCAGTCAGCAGCAGCCCAAGCCATTGGTGATAAAGCTGCGAGAGGAGCCTCATATGAGTCTGGCTTGGGGCCCAGTGTAACTGACAAACCAGAGGGGAATAAAAGGGAGCACGTTTCTCTCTTCCAACCACCCTGCATTGGCATCCTGTAAGAGCTGAGAGAGGGTGGGTGCCATTTTGGATATAAGTAACAGCTGTGCCAGCTTGTGTCCATGCACCCAGCAATCAGAGATGCCTGAGTCTGGCTGGGAGAATTCACAGGGGGCTGGGTGCTCATGACTGTGGGAGGCTTGTGAGCCAGGATTGTGAAAACACTGCGGCTGTGTGGGAAGGCGCAGGGTGTGGCTGGGACTTGGGGCAGTCACTCTGGGCGGCTCCACGTGCTTGGGGCTCCTGATTTCCTGGTGAGGGATCCGTGCTTACACTGAGGACTGCACAGGTCCTTTGTGTGGTTCTTGTGGCAGGGTGGACAGATACTGTACTCACTGGGGCTAGTGTGCAGGCACTGGTCTCCTCTGAAAAGAGGAGATGAGTGTGAGACTACACCAACAGAGCAGAACAAACCTCTCTGTTGATAAAAAAAAAAAAATTTACCACACCCAACCTGGGTGTCACCTTGGATACTCCTTTCACCCTGGAGCACTGAACAGAGCTCCCTGGCCACACCCACCACGTGCATCTGGTGTTCACTGAAAAAGCAGATACTCCACTAAGCCACAGAAGCATAGTCCAAAGATAAAAGCCATGATAGGGAAAAAACAAAACAAAACTAAACAAAAAAGAAACCAACAAGTATCTCCACAAATGCCGAATAACAGACACAGCAATTGAAGAAACAAGAATAAGGAAAACAACATGACACCCACAAAAGAACAAAACACTTCAATGCAAGAATGTGAAGATGAAGAGGTTGAAGAAATACCAGAAATGGAATTCAAAAACTGACTGTAGGATGACTGAGAGGTAATCAGAAGCAAAACCATGAACTAATGAAATCCATACATGATATGAAAGAAAATTTCTCCCATCAGATTGAGATTTTAGATAAATCAAAATGAAACCTTGGAAATGAAGAATTCAATAGAATAAATTGAAAATGTTATGGAAAGCCTTAACAAGAGACTTGGTGAACCAGAATAAAGAATATCTGAGTTAGAAGATAAATCTATGGAAAATTTACAGTCAGACCAAATAAAACAAGAAGAAATTAGAAAAACTAAAATTTATGGGATACTATCAAATGATACTAATCAAAATACCAAGAACATTCTCCTCCAATATAGAAAAACAATGCTGAAATTCATATGGAAATACAGGAGACCCCAACTAGTTAAAGCAATTTTTACAACAAAAACAAAACTGGAGGCATCACAATACCAGATTTCAAGATATCCTACGGGGCAGTTATAATCAAAACAGCCTGGTACTGGTACAAAAACAGATGGATAGACCAATGGAACAGAATAGAAACGCCAAAAATCTATCCATGCACACACAACCAACAATTCCTGGAGCAAGGACAGTCTCTTCGACAAATGGTGCTGGAAAAACTAGATCTCCACATGCAGAAGTATGAAGCAACACCTCTACCTTATACCTTACACTCAAAATGCATTAAAAACCTAAATCTATGACCCAATAGAGTCAAATTATTAGTGAACATTGCAGAAATCCTGAAAGATATTGGCATAGGCATAGAGGTTTTGGAAAAGACCCCAGAGGTACAGGCAATCAAAGCTGAAATTGACAAATGTGGTTACATCAAATTGAGAAGCTCCTGCAGTGCAAAGGAAACACCCAGCAAAGTGATGAGGCAACCACCAGAAAGGGAGAAATTATTTGCAAACTATGCAACTGATAAAGGATTAATAACAAGAACATATAAGGAGCTCAAAAAACTCAACAAAATCGAAACAACCCAGTTAAGAAGTGAGCAAAGGACTTAAACAGGCATCTGTCAAAAGAGGAAATCAAAATGGCCAACAGACATATGAAAAATTCAATGCTCAGGATCACTAGCCACCAGCAATATGCAAATCAAAACCTAAATGAAGTTTCTCCTCACCCCTATTAGAATGGCTTTCATACAGAAGTCAAACAACAAATGCTGGCAAGGTTGTGGGGACAAAGGTAACCTAACCAACTGTTTGTGGGAATGTAAACTGGTATAGCCACTATGGAAGACAGTATGGAGATAACTCAGAAATATGACACTATGACCATGTGACCAAGCCATTCCACTCCTGGGAATTTACCCAAGGGAAATGAAATCATCATATGAAAGAGTTATCTGTATCTCCATGTTTATTGCAGCACAATTTACAACAGCTAAGATATGGAATCAACCCAAATGCTCATCAACAGTAGACTGGATAAAGAAATTATGGGATATGTACACATGAAATACTACACAGCAGTAAAAAAAAATCCAGTAGTTTGCAACAAAATGGGTGAAACTGGAAAGCATAATACTTACTGAAATAAGCCAGTCCCAAAAGGAAAAATACCATATTTTCTCCCTGACCTGTGATAACAGAGAACCTAAAAGGCAATCTATAGAAGTGAAATTGATACTTTGAGAAATAATGACTTTGAGGAATTTTTTTCATACTATTTGTAGACCTCTAATTAACACAGAGTTAGTCATATGTGTATAAAATAAATTGAAAATAGATCTCAGTAAAAAATACAAAAGAGATTAGAAGAGGGAGGAGGAATGGGGTGGGAGAGTGGGTGGGAGGTGAGGTGCGGCTGAGGAAATCACCATATTCATAAAGTTGTAATTATGAAATGTATGAAGTATGTATTCCTTAAATAAAATGGTTTCTTTGGGTGGAGGGTAATTTAAAAAAAATAAACTAAACAAACAAAAAACTTGATTCTTTACATCTCTATAATCACACTGGTCCCAACTACCATCACTTTTTTGCCTGGAATACTGCAACAGCCCCTTAGTGATCACACAACAGTCCCTTTCGCTCACTTACAATCTGTTCTCTATGTGCAGGAAAGAGTGACTATTTCAGAATATAAATCTTATCCTGCCATTTTCCTACTTGAAATGCATGATACCTTTTAACTGATTTATATTTAAAATCTAAAATCAACTCATCTAAGACATTTGACCCACTCACTGCCTACCTCTTCTTCTATCTGTTTCTTCTCCGTCGTTCTCTGTGGAACTGAAAGGCAGTGTAACTGTAGGGTGGTTACAGTGCCATTGTTCTGCAAATGCACAGAAGACTACTATCCTTTCTCTCTTCCTAGTTAATTTCCATTCATCCTGAAGTGCACAGCTCAAACACTCTGTTGTTAAGATGTTTTCCATGAGTGAAATAGACATTTTGAGATTCAAGGATGGTTTACAGCCCGTGTCTCTTCTGTAGAGGAACAGTTTTTTTTTTTTTTTCTCATTCATACTATTTGTTGAACTCTTTTACTTAATGTAGGGTTAACTATATGATCATTAAGTAAACTGAAAATAGACCTTTGTAAAAATTAAGAGTGGGAATGTGAGGAGGGGGCAGGAAAGGTTGGAGCATGAGAGGAAGGAGTGTAGAGGGGGAGTGTCACTATGTTCCTAAAGCTGTATATATGAGATACATGAAACTTGTATAACTTAAATTTTAAAAAAGAAGAAAAAAAGAGAAGCTTTTCATGATTGCTTCCCACCTACTGCTGCTAGGTGACAATCTAATTTTTTGGATTCCTTCCTTCATAGCGTTTATCACAATTAAAATATTAATTATTAATTTATATAATCACTTCATTAATGTCTGTCTTCTCCCATCAAACAACAGTCTCCACTGACACTTGTACTTTAAGATTTTTGCTCTTCATTGTATTTCTTGTGCTTATACCATTGATTAAAACATTCTAGATGCTTGATAAAGATTACGTGGATAGATGAATGAATAATTGAATGAAGAATCTTTACTATGTGACAATACAATTAAAGTAAGAGTAAAGAAAGGAAAAATAGAGTTGGCTTAAAAAGCTTCAGGGCTAAATGGCAGAGAAAAGGGCAAAATAATTTTAAAAAGATGCAGCTATGGGAAATTTTGCAGAAGCAAAAGAGGACTCAGTTTGGACATCTTCCATAGGTGCCAATGAGATATACAAAAACTGGAAATACAAGCAGTAGCTGGGTAAAGTAGTAGGGACTGGAGAAAACCATTCAGGAACTACACGAAAAGATGATGTATGAAACCTTGGGGGTAGATGAGGTGCTTGAAGAATTAAACATAGAGAGAACATCTATTTGAGGAAAGAATCTTGAGAAACAGTTATATTTAGCAGATATGATGAGGATGAGAAACCAGCACAGGATACAAAAAAAGGGGCCACCAGAAAAGCTGGATAAACTAGAGAGAAGTCTTATAGAACACAGAGGCCAAGAAAGGTAAGCATTTCATAGAAAAAAATCATTTTCAAATACATACACACATAAATTAAGGAGGAATGATAGTCCTACTGAAGTACAATCACATCTTATGTGCTAAAATCAATTTCTGTAACTTCAAAACAACCTCACAAAATAACTGGAGAATAATATAACATGAAGTTTTCAAATTCTGGAAAAACTTTCAATAGTGTTGCAGTGAAAGTGTTGTGTTAGCCATTTCAGTGTGAAATAAGGGCATGCCATTAGCTGTTGCTCAAAGACAAATTAATGCCTTGCCCATGCCTTCAAAGCGTTGATGAATACTGAGACATACAGAGGATACAGCAGCCAGCAAGGCTGCAAACACAAACCAGGCTACAAAAAAGCACTCTGAATTCAACTGCAAAAATAGTGACAGATAGCTACTACTTATCGCTTGCTGTATACCAGGCACATTAATATGTGACAGCAAGTACTTTATATGTGCTATTTTACTTATTCCTTATAAAAAATTAAATAGAACCAGACAAAGAGTATTACTACCCTGAGTGTACAGAGTCTCTGAAAAGTTAAGTAATTGCCCAATACTGCCAGAAGTGGACTATCCTGGACTCACACCTAGGAGTAAGGGACTGGGCTCTTAAACATGAAACCAAGTGGCCCTGAAGCAAGCCTCAATTGGCTCCAAATGGTCCTCACAATGGAGGATCCAAAATAGATCCAAAACAGAGCAGAGACTTCTCCCCTAGTGACTCTGGTAAAAGATGCTCTTTATTTCCTTAGGGGGATGATGTGGAGGTGAAAACAAGTTTAGGGGTATGACATTCCAGGTCAGGTAAGGTGCAGTTTTCAAGGACAGAGAGTGGCATCAGTAATTCTCAACCGATCCTGAGGTTGAAATCCCCTTTAGGATCATGCATTCATTCAAGAAATATTTCTGCACTGTGCTAGTGAAGATAGCAACTGACAGAGCAGACCCAGTATCTGTCCTTATGGAATCAAATCAAATGTGTATGTATGTGTGTGTATTCGTGTGTGTGTGTGTGTGTGTGTGTAGAGAAAATATGAATTAAATGGTTACATAAATAAGCATGCTACTATTAACTCTGATACATTTTACAAGGCTTACTGAATATTTTAAAACTATTATGGGTGGTGCTGAGACTCTGCAGTCTGGGACAACTCCTCTAAGGAAAAAAATATTTAAGATGAGACTTGAAGAGGTATATAAACCCAACCAAGAGGGGACGGATGACATGGCTTGTCAGGTTAAGGAGGATAAAGATGCTGGTGTAGAACCATGGCAAGCAACGGGACACATGGCTGAAACTGGGCTGGCACTGGGTATACCTGGTGCAGAGCCCAAGTCGTGAGACATGCAGAAACTTACAGAGGGAATACTATACTATCTGGAGTGGCCATCAGCAAATGAGTACCTCTTACCTCCTCCAGGCTCCTGTCTACTTCTGCTGGGATGATACCCACACACCATGAAAGAAACCAGATGGCCGGCACCATGGCTCACTTGGCTAATCCTCCGCCTGTGGCACCGGCACCCCGGGTTCTAGTCCCCGGTTGGGGCCCTGGATTCTGTCCCAGTTGCTCCCCTTCCAGTCCACTCTCTGTTGTGGCCTGGGAGGGCAATGGAGAATGGCCCAAGTGCTTAGACCCTGCACCTGCATGGGAGACCAGGAGGAAGCACCTGGCTCCTGGCTTCAGATCACCGCAGCACACCGGCCATAGCGGCCATTTTGGGGGTGAACCAAAGGAAAAAGGAAGACCTTTCTCTCTGTCTCTCTCTCTCTGCCTGTCAAAAAGAAAAAAAAAAAAAGAAACCAAAGATGCCAGTTATCACACAGGCTGTACAACTATGATTGGCATGATTGGCATTAATGGACTGAAGCAAGGGTCACTGGCTGCTTGACCAGTCTCATTGTGGAATGACAAAGTTTACAACAGATCAACTGATCAATGACTGAAGAAGTAACTCTTATATACAATGGTTCAGCCACTTGTCTATCAATATAGCTTCAGGTCAGAACACATAATCAGTCTCTTATTGACTATTCAGCTAATCTGCTCTAGTGTACATAACTAAATTGGATGATTCAGACTTCCAAACAATGGTTATTTGGCCTGAAATACAAATGTAGATATCATCTGGGTTAAACATTTGACCAGAGAGACTTTGAGAGAAATGTTAAACAAGTAACAAAAATATTCATTTTCTTTAAAAAAGAGAAAGCATTAGATATCATTAACAAGTGGTTATAATTTCAGAAAAAATCTCATTAACATGGATTGGATGAAAGGGATAATGAAATAGTTAAAAAAAAAAAAAAAGTCTAAGTAGAACATTTTTGAAAAAATGCTGTAAGTTGGTATCTGTTAGCTACCAGAGAGTGATTTGTTAAAATATGTAAGAATTACTTTAAATTATATCATTGTTTGTGTTTTAATGAGTGCCCTTAAAATGCTTAAGTAGGCTTGAAAAAATTGGTTCTGCTGGTGTTCTAAATCTGTTCTTCAACTTCCTTTGCAACACTCATTTGCATTATCTTTGAAGAATTTGAACCCAACAAAAGTACACTTTGCTACTACCTGAATTATCACAAATCCTAATTAATGTAGTCCAAATTAACAAGAATTTACTGCATTTATAAAAATGGAAATTTATGCAAAAGACAAGTATTTACTGTCTAAATCTCTAAGAGGCTAACTTGAAAAGAATGTCAGATATTCAAATTTTATATTGTTAAATCTATATCTACGGTATAAAATGCTCAGCATTCCGGCATTTTGCAAATATAGATATCCAGCATTTTCCCACTGATGCTAATGAATATCTCCTTCTAAGACTATCTCTATAAATGTATACATTAAATCATGCAAAAAGATTGTTGGTAGTTTTTAGTTTACACATTAGGGTATTTTGTTGGCTTAAACCATTTCAGTGACAGAACTCTAACAAATAGCCTAACTACTCTTTTTGTGTATCCTTTTTTTTTCATTCTTCTCTAATAACATAAGAAAAAGCCAATAAAATTCATGATAAATTAATCATCCCATAAAAGGATTCCATAGGTGTCTCATAATAGAATGGTATTTCTCCCAGAGCAAAAACCAGATCACCTCAAGCTCCAGTTCAGAGTTAAGCAAGGTGACTTTTTAGAGAACATCAGTGGGCATTAGCAAAGATTAAAAGGAAACTATCTGATGGTTATGTGTATAGGTCAGCATTATGTTTCTTCCCTGCCAAATACCACATGTATTTAGGCAGAACTAGAATTATCAGTTACTGAATCACGATTGGCAGTGATATGGTGAAGGTGTGGCTTGGGTGTGACCACCTAAGATGCAGGGATAATGGTTTGTGGTGTCTGTAGATAATTTTAAAGTAATAATGAAAATGATAAATAAATCCACCTGCCTATAGTTATCACCACAGGCTGGAAGTTTTAAGCTACAATAAAAAATTCTCTTCAAAAAAAATTTGTCAGGTACTCAGACACACAAAGTTTTGGATACTTTCAAGGAGTTCACAGATCTCCTATAACCTATCCATGGACCACATCCTCAATAAGATCTATCTGGTTTTGCTCTACTATTTTGTAATTCATCAATTCTCTTTCTCTCTAATCCTATTTCTTAAATCTTACTCAACTTCACTCCCTCCGGGAACCTTGGTGCAAAAATGGAGATAATATGTAGAAAGTATCTTGTATGGGGTCTGGCAGAAGAGGAAGCATCCATCAAATGCTAGCTACTCCTGGCCATTCTAGCCCATGAAGTATCCAGGTCATCATCATACAGTTTTCCTAATTTTGTCTCCCCAGCTAGAAAACCAGGCCTATGGAGGTTTTTCTCAGACCTTACTTTCCAGGTAAAAACTGCTTTGAAACTTGTCTTTGCCAAGTTCATCGTTTCTTTACTCTCTTTGAAGAACTTTCTTCCCCATGAACGAGCTTCACTATTTTGCCAACCAAATCTTCCTAGTGTGAAAGTTAAGAAATTGGCTAAAGCAATACTCTCTCATGTACCGTCCCCCCTCCAACTAAGCCACATTTCATAAGGCTCCTAATAGTCAGCCAGGCTTACTCCAAAAAACTTCTGCTGAATCTAAAGTTCTTTGGCCTTCAGGGCAAAACGCCATCGTTTTATTCAAAGAGCTGCTCTAGAGGTGAAGTTTCTAAAAGGGACCTCTTTTGTAAAATGTTCTGAACTGTATTAAATTGGCCCCTTACTCAAAAGTAATGGAGTAGGCAGGCTTATTTTCTGTTCCATCCAGCTCCTTTTTTGTTTTTGTCTTACATAAGTAATACATTTTTGTTGTTGCTGCTGTAGAAAACTTTTAGCCAAAGGCCCACTCAAGCAGACAGAATAAATGACAAGCTATAGGAAACCAAACATGTCCTAAATAATGCCTGAACACAAACTTCAATCATTTTGGAAGACTACAGGTGTTCAGCCTAGAAATTCTACCTGTTCTTTTTCTTTTCTTTTCTTTAAGATTTACTTATTTATTTATTTGAAAGGCAGAGTTTCAGAGAGGCAGAGGCAGAGAGAGAAAGAGAAAGAGAAAGAGAAAGAGAAAGAGAAAGAGAAAGAGAAAGAGAAAGAGAAAGAGAAAAAGAGAGAGAGAGAGAGAGAGAGAGAGGTCTTTCATCTGCTGGTTCACTTCCCAGATGGCAGCAATAGCCAGAGCTGTGCCAATCCGAAGCCAGGATCCAGGAGCTTCTTCCAAGTCTCCCACAAAGGTGTAGGGGCCCAAAGACTTGGGCCATCTTCCGCCGTTTTCCCAGGCCATAACAGAGCTGGATCAGAAGTGGATCAGCCGGGATTCGAATCAGTGTCCATATAATGGGATGCCGGCACTGCAGGCAGCGGCTCTACCCGAAATGCCACAGTGTCAGCCCCCAACTTGTTCTTAATTATACGTTGAATACAATTTTAGGTAAAGAATTCCAAACCACAAAAACCAAGTGAAACATTATCTTACTGTTAAGAATTCTGAACCAGTCTTAACTAAAGAAATCCATGCCGAGCAGAGAAGGAAAATACATAAGCCCCCGGCAGTCATCTACAGCTCCTAAGTGGTAAGACAGCTTTCAGTTAAAAAAGATCACCAACAAAGTGACTTGAAAATCCGTTCAGGAATCTTTTACTTTTCACTAAAGGAGTTATGAACACAGCAGTTTTACACAGGAAAAAAAAAAAAGATATCTGTAGTCTTTAAAAAAAAAAAAAAAGGTACTGATGTTTGATTAGCAAACCAATATTTAATGGAACTGTACCAAAGCTTGCAGGATTGATGATAAATTTATGCTTAGTGTTTTTCTGATGATAAGGTATTTTGACAAGGGGGGGGGTGGATATTGGTACTTTCCTTCTAAAATTGATACCCTGTTATTCACAGTATCATGTTAGAATGATCATCCAATTCTAAATATTATCAAACACATATAAACTGCTAAAGTAACTTCTTTAAAAAGAAGTCAGGGGGCCATAGTTAAAGCAGTGCCTGGGATGCCAGCATCCCATATGGGCATAGGTTTGAGTCTTGGCTCTTGGCTGCTCCACTTCCAATCCAGCAGTGGGAGATGGCCCAAGTGCTTGGCACCTGCATCCACGTATGAGACCAAGATGAAGCTCCTGGTTTCTGGCCTTGGTCTGGCCCAGTCCTTACTATTGCAGCTATTTGGGGAGTGAACCAGCAGATGGAAAAATCTCTCTCTCTCTTTCCCTCTCTATCTGTAACTTTCAAATTAATAAAATAATTAAAAAATAAAGTATCCAGTGAAAATAAAGTAATTTAAGAACGATTGTGGGGCTGGTGTTGTGACGTAGTGGGTAAAGCTGCTGCTTGCAATTCTGGCATTCTACATGGGTGCTGGTTTGAGTCCTGATTGCTCAACGTCTGATCCAGCTCCCTGCTAATGTTCCTGGAAAAGCAGTAGAAGAGTGAACCTATGGATGGAAGATGTCTCTTTCTTTGTTTCTCCCTATCTATCTGTAACTCTGCCTTTCAAATAAATAAAATAAATCTTAAAAAAATATGACATCTTTGTAATTCATGGTACTACTTTGGAAAAAAGTTTTAAAATTTCCTGAGTAACGAATACATGCTTCCAAAAGTTTGACTAAACTGGAAGAGCTTTGTTAAGCAGCAACTACTACACAAAAGTTTCAGCAGTCTGTCCCTGCCCCATGTAATCATGCTGTATTTCTGTCACACTGAAGCAAAAAGTGTTCATCATTTTGTCAGCTCTGTCTGAAAAGCAGAGAATCACCTTTCCAAGCTCCAGAGATTTATGTTTTTAATTACCTCCTATCTGCTTCACTGCCCTCCAAACCTCAGAATCAATATAAATAGTCTTATTTATGGGAAAAATGTAAAATGTTTGACAAAAGCATGCTATCATTTTCTATATTTCCTTTGATTTGCTATTGATGCTTTCAATTTCGGTCCTTTTCCCTCAACAGAATCAGTTGGCTCTTCAAATATACATTATTCATTTAACTAATAATTTGTGCTGCTTAACAGTAGATGCACACTTTACAACCAGATTTCAGCTCCCAACCAAGCAATGAGATTATTATCTCTGTATCTCTAGTTCATCATGTGCTGCAGGGTTCATTTTAAGTGTGCCATTCTCCAAACCTCCTCTTCATAGGCTCATTTTTCAGTGAGGACCAACTTCCACGGCTTGTTTTGTGTCTGAATGGGAGGCCACTGCCAGCATGGGTGACACCTGACAGTCTGGGCACTGGTATTCTTGAACACACAATTTAAACACACTTGTATACATGATGGGTCTTCAAAAAGTTCTTAGAAAACATATATAATGAAAACACTATACATGAATTTCAAAACCTTGTGCACCAAAATCAACTTGTCTTTTAATACCATTCTCAATGAACTCTTTAAAGTGCCCTTGTACAGTTGTCCTTGGTATCTTGCTGATATCAACATCTGCAGATGCCCAAGTCCCTTACATTTAATGTCCCAGGAAAGGCCTAGAACCTATGAAGACACTTTTTAAAAGTCTCAGATTACTTATAGTAATATAAAGCAAATGCTATACGAAGAGTTATTTTGTTGTATTGTTGAGAGAATTATGGTAAGGGGAAAAAAGTCTTTGTATGTGCAATTTTTCTTCCTAATACTCATATTTTTGACCCCCAGTTGGTTGGAACCATGACTGAAGCAGCTTTGGGCACAGAGAGTCAATTGTATACAATTTGTGTATGATTTTATAAACACAGTATAAACTTATACACTAAGGGAGCTGCTATTTGTACCAGGCACTTTTAAGAGAAATACAGTAGATGTGTATGGGTGGCTGGTAGTGATTGTGTTTTTATTTATAAGGGAGGAAGCAGTTAATAGGCAGAGTTAACACATGTGTAGATAGTTGTAGGGTTTTGCTACAATAGCTATGTGAGAGGGTCAAATACTGGAAGGTGAACGTTTGAAGTTTTTTCTATCAGTTCGGGCAATGTACCATCATCAAATATTTGTAGAGTGCCTAAAAATTCAGGAAATATAGGTAAACTTATTTTTCAACGGTATGTTGGTTACAGTGCCCAATGTATAATATGCTCATTTGAACTTCCAGGGACCTTTTCAAATGAAGTAGCTCTGAATTTAAAGCAAAAATTCCAGTTTTTAAGCTAAAACAACTGAATACCAACACTAGAATGACCCAACAAGATAGGGAAAGATAGTGTACTTGTTACACTTTTGTTCCAGAGAAAAACGAAGGGAAAAAAGAGAAGAGTTACAGGAGAGGGAGGAGAGAAGACAGAGTGGAGATGAGAGGAGGGAGGAATGTGATGATTTAGAAGAAAGCACAGGGAAGAGAAGAACCATGTGGACAGAATTTCTAGGGCACGCACTGGGCATCCAGAGTAAAACACAGAATTCCTTAGAAAAGTGTTATATAATATAATGACAAATAAAGTTTATTCCTTCAGAAACACAAGCAGGTGCCCTTGCAGTAGAGTATCTCTTCTGCTTTTGCTGCAAGGAACATCTTCAAACACAGTGTCTACTGGGGCGTCTTTTTCCTGGCCTCTCTGACTTCTCAGAGAAGAACCGCAGCTGCTGTGGGGACTTCCTGCCTCCTGGCAGCTGGTGGAGGGGTAGAGTTCAGTCTGGTGGCCAAAGGAGAAGGACGATCAGCCAGCAGCACGTAGAGAGGGCGTTTATGTGGGACCCAAAGTTGTGGCTTTCTCCTTGACCTCTTGATTGCTGAGCTCTCTGCTGATAACAAAGAATGCCAGGGCATCCAGCAGAGACAGCAGGAAGGGCCTCTTGGATGCAGGAGGTGGGCGGGAGAAGTTTGTGTATATAAGACAGAGGAGAGTCTGTACTGCCTTGTATTAACTGCTAAAGAAATCAGGAAGTGGGAGTAACATTGAAATTTAAAAAAAGAGACACAGACAGATCCAGGCCGGCATAACTTGAATGATCTCATCTAAATGAAAGCTGCCAAGATGGCAAAGATGCAAACTGCAGAGTGAGGTGGTGCTGTGTCATGTGGGAATTCGGGGCAATGGTTGAACTACAATTCCAGAGAAATGTGTGGTAAAGAATAGAGACTCAATCACCCACAGAAATGTTCACACAAATGCTGGGTCATCCTCCTGCTTTGATTACCAAGCAAATCCTTAAGTTCCTGTCCATTTGTATTTATTCTAATGTAAATCAGTGAAATAGCATGAGGTCATCTCCTTATAACTTCAGAGATGAGGAAAAACAAGTATAGCAAAGAGAACAGAGGGGTAAGAGAGAAGCAAAAAACAAAAACCAGAACAAATGCAAAGAGCAACAAGATCAAACCTAGAGGTACCACAAAGTTAAAATAAAGAAGCTGAACTATAACATGATGCAAAGTTTACAATCCTATTCCAAAGATTACACTGTAAGCTTGAAAAGTCAAATGGGTTAGCTCCATAGGAGTGAGGAGAGGTATGGAGTCAGCGTTTAGGAACGCTGCATCTGCTGCTTAATCAATTGCAGCATTAATGCTGAGTACCAAAATTTCAGCATCAATTCCTGAATTAGAGTTTATAAAACTTGGCTAAAAGATCATTATGGCGGCCGGCGCCGCGGCTCACTAGGCTAATCCTCCGCCTAGCGGCGCCGGCACACCGGGTTCTAGTCCCGGTCGGGGCGCCGGATTCTGTCCCGGTTGCCCCTCTTCCAGGCCAGCCCTCTGCTGTGGCCCGGGAGTGCAGTGGAGGATGGCCCAGGTGCTTGGGCCCTGCACCCCATGGGAGACCAGGAAAAGCACCTGGCTCCTGGCTCCTGCCATCGGATCAGCGCGGTGCGCCGGCCACATCGCGCTGGCCGCGGCGGCCATTGGAGGGTGAACCAACGGCAAAGGAAGACCTTTCTCTCTGTCTCTCTCTCTCTCACTGTCCACTCTGCCTGTCAAAAAAAAAAAAAAAAAAAAAAAAAGATCATTATGGCTTCATTTCAATTTGCCTATTAGGCATAAAAGACCCAGTTATATATTAAGTATATTTATAATGAACAATATTCTGAAATACTACTACTACTACTACATCTACTATTGATAGATGATGATGACGATAATGATGTCATTTCTGTTTTGAAACATGCAAGCCGTTCTGTTTCTGTGTAAGAATCTGTTAAAAGATTAGTTTCCTTCATCCTTCTGCTACTATTCTCCAAGGCAGTGAAACGAATACATAAATTAAAAATAATTTAATATCTGACAACTTTCAGTGATTTGAAAGAGAGAGAAGTTAGCCTCAAGAATATTTTAAGTCCATTTTGGTTCATTTTTCTAGCAAGACCTCCCTCTGGAAATGGTACTTCCTAGCTACAAAGTAAAGGCTCAGACTTAGGCGAATCCATGTGTGACCATACTGTAGCTTCTGGGCATTCCTTCATTGGAGAATATAGAGGCAGTCGGGGCAAGGACAATCTCATTCAGTGTATACCATGTTAGAAAAGAATAGGTGGGCAAGGAGAAACTAGGGATTTAGGTTCTGCACAAATTTGTGCAAATGTCTGGGACTCAGTTGGGGAGCCTATTACTCCTGGACTGCAGTGTCTGCCCCTGGCAAAGTTAATGGTGTTAATTTGTAAGGGTTCATTTGGGAAATGTTTGTGATTAATGCTTACTCATTTACATCACACTGTATTGTGTAAATAAAGCTGGAGCCTTTTGCTTTCCAACAGTGGGGTTCTACTGAGATGAAGAAAACTGGACAAAAGGGGGCTGCAGACACTCAAACTAGGTCACTTTGCATTTTCAAGCCGGAGCACTTCCCTGGTACATTTTTTATGGGAAATGGAGAGCTTCAGAATGCAGTCTGTTTACTGTGCAAATCTGTCTTCCAGATTTTTCAATAAACATATTTTCCACACTGAAGAGTGAAGCCAATTCAGTCTCGGGCTGATTTAGAAATGTTATTAAAGAAAATAAGGATGAGCATCTTCTTAATTCTTACATTAAAATGTAAATAGGATAATTATAAAATAATAAACTCTCCCCCAAATAAAAAAATGCTGTTTCAGAGCTCAGTTATGCAAATTATAGCACCATTACTAAACACTTAGAACATAAACATATCACATTTGTGAATCTGTCATCCAAAGTGTGGCCTTACTGCCCAGAGTCCAAACATGACTCAGAAATCCTTCTTTCTTTACTATCAATGGATTTTCTTTAAAAATTTATCTTTTTTTTTTTTTTTTTTGATAGGTAGAGTTATAGACAATGAGAGAAAGACAGAGAGAAAGGTCTTCCTTCCTTCCGTTGGTTTACTCCCCAAATGGCCGCTATGGCTGGTGCTGCGCTGGTCTGAAGCCAGGAGCTGGGTACTTCCTCCCGGTCTCTCATGCAGGTGCAGGGACCTAAGCAGTTGGACCATCCTCCGCTGCCCTCCTGGGCACAGCAGAGAGCTGGACTGGAAGAGGAGCAACTGGGACTAGTACCTGGCACCCCAACCGGGACTAGAACCCAGGGTGCCGACACTGCACGCTGAGGATTAGCCAAGTGAACCACGGCACTGGCCTAAAAAATTTATTTGTTTATTTGAAATGCACAGTTACAGTGACAGAAGGAGAAAGGGAGGGAAAGAGAAAGAGAGAAAGAGAGAGAGAGAGAAAGAGAGAGAGAGAGAGAATCTTCCATTCTCTGGTTTACCCCTCAAATGGCAGCTATGAACAGTGCTGGGCTAAACAGGAGCCAGGAGCTTCTTCCTGGTCTCCCACGTGGGTACAGGGGCCCAAGGACTTGGCCCTTCCTCCACTGCTTTCCCAGGTGCATGGATCGGAAGTGGAACAGCCGGGATTTCAGCACTGCAGATGGTGGTTTTCTCCACTATGCCATGAGGCCAGACCCACTGATGGAGTTTTGAGAAATGACAAGGAGGCTCATGTGTGCACATTCATTCACAACCCTTTCAGTAAATACAAAGGCAGTGGCTGACTGAATGGAGTTCAAGTCAAAGGTGAATCTACTCCCAGAGCAATCTGGGGGGTAGGAAGGAAGTTGTTATATCTCCCCTGACCCTACTCATGACATAAATATATAAAGAGCCTGTAACCCTTCTCTCTAGGTCTTGGAGACACACCTGTAAGCTAAGGGTGTTTATAACCTGTTCTCACAGAGACACCACAGAACTGGTTTTTAATCCCGGAGCCAGAATGGTCCTCCCAAAGATTGTGTCATTCATTCCAGGTCAAAAGAGGACACTGGGGGATGGTGCTGTGGCTTGGCAGGTAAAGCCTCTGCCTTTACAAATTCCAGAGATTAGGATATGGGCATTATTGCCTACCACATCTTTTAAAAAAAAGCGTAAATGAAGCGAGGGCAGTGTGGTGCAGCAGGCAAGCCGCTGCTTGGGTTAGCGCATGCCATATCGAGAGTGCACAGCATCAAGTCCTGCCTATTTTTCCAATCCAGCTTCTGGCTAATGTGCGCCCTGGGAGAAACAGAGGATGGCTCCAGGACATGGGTCCCTGCCATCCATACGGGAGACCAGGATAGTTTCTGGTTCCTGGCTTCTGTCTGGAAGCCCAGTCTTGGCCACTGTAAGCATTTAGGGAGGGAACCACCAGAAAAATCTCTTTTGCTCTCTTGCGCTCTCTCTGTTGCTCTATCCTTCAAATAAATAAATATACTTTGAAAAGAAAATAATAAAACAGTCATTTATGTTCTGGTGTGGAAAATTCCTCAGGTTACACTGTCACTTTAAAAATACAAAGTGTAAACAATATACTACATTCATGCAGAAAATGAGGAAAGAATATGTATTCACCCTTAGCTATATTTGCATAAAGAAACTCAGGAAAGAGATGTAAAAAATATTAAAGTGGGTAAAATAGATACAGAATGGCACAGGGAGTAGGAAGATGGGGAATGGGATGCAGCAAGATTTTCTGATGTTATCTTTTAAAATTATCATGATTTCTTATTCCATGTAAATTTGTTATTTTTTAATTAGACCTTGTTGCAATTCTCTTCTTAAATTTTCTTCTAACAAGTGCATCCTCATTTGTCAGTGGTTTTGTATCAAACAGTTCTCTAACATTACATTCTTAGATTTTGTGAAATTCTGCTCTTTTGAAAGATTTTTGCAGTTTCCCTCTGAAACCTATTTGTATTGCATTGTGAAGTGTTCTCATTATCTGGTATTGCTGCAGGGAGAATGCTGGTGTTAAAAGTAGAGAATGTCTTTAGGTGGGCATTCGTTTTCCAAGTGGTGGGTTAAGTAGTGAAATTTTCATTTTATATTCACAAAATGATAGTGACTTTAATTTCCTTATATAACTAGAAATTCAGATAAGTGTGCAAAACTGTATGAAAGATCATTCTAAATATAATAAAACTGTTTATTCAGATATTCAATTCTTTCAGTTTTGAAAACCAAAGGCAATTATGTAACTATCCCAGCCTACTACCCCAGCAACAGAGATGGAAAATATTTCCATCACTGAAAAAAGTTCCTTTGTGCCTCTTTGTGGTCAATCCCCTAATACTATCCTCAGCCTCTGTTAATCATTGATCTGATCACACCTGCAGTTTCATCTTTTGCAGAAAGTTATGTAAGTGCAATCACACAGTGTCAAGTTTTTGTATCTAACTTCTTTCAACCACATTGTGCCATTATCAATACTTCATTCCTTTTTATCACTCAGTAGTATTCCATTGTGTGGCTACATCACAGCTTGTTTAGTCATCAGTTGATGGATATTTAGGTCAATTAAAGTTTGAGGCCATTATGAATAAAATTACTTTAAGCACCATATATGTATGAATATATATATATATTTTTTTTTTTGACAGGCAGAGTGGACAGTGAGAGAGAGAGACAGAGAGAAAGGTCTTCCTTTTGCCGTTGGTTCACCCTCCAATGGCTGCCGCGGCTGGTGCGCTGCGGCCGGCGCACCGCGCTGATCCAATGGCAGGAGCCAGGAGCCAGGTGCTTTTCCTGGTCTCCCATGGGGTGCAGGGCCCAAGCACCTGGGCCATCCTCCACTGCACTCCCTGGCCACAGCAGAGAGCTGGCCTGGAAGAGGGGCAACCGGGACAGAATCCGGTGCCCCAACCGGGACTAGAACCTGGTGTGCCGGCGCCGCTAGGCGGAGGATTAGCCTAGTGAGCCGCGGCGCCGGCCGAATATATGTTTTTACTTGTCTTGGATCAATACCTATAAGTTGGATTGTTCGGTCATAAAGGAGATGTATGCACAGCTTTATAAAGCTTCCCATCAATGGTTGCCAGACTGCTTGCCCAAGGGGTTGTACTATTTAATACCACCACTAACAATGCATGAGAGTCCTACGTGCTCATCGTCCTAGCCACTTGGTGCTATCAATTTATTTAACACTCACCATTCTAAAACATATAAGGGGATCTCATTTTAGTTTTATTTGCATTTCCTTAAAGGCTGCTGTTCATGTCTAGTGTCTTTCTATGAAACTATTTGTCATTCATATTTCTTGTTTGGTAAAGGGCTTGGTTAAATCTCTTATTTATCATATTGTACTTTAAGTTATTTGTATATTTTGTATATAATTTCATAAGTAGATACCAGTATTTTACTTCACTCTATAGTTTGTCTCTTAGTTTTCTCAACAATGTCATCATATCTTTTGAAGAGAAGTTTTTCATTTTGATGAAGTCCAACATATCAATGTTTTCTGCTTGACACATTTTTTGTTTCTTATCTAAGAAATCTTTTTTTAAAGCCTGTATTTAATGAATGCAAATTTCACAGGTACAACTTTAGGAATATAGTGGTTCTTCCCCCATACTCACCCTCCCACCCCCACTCCTGTCCTACCTCCTACTCCCTCTCCCATGCCATTCTTCATTAAGGTTCATTTTTAGTTTCATTTTATATACAGAAGACCAACTCTATATTAAGTAAAGATTTCAACAGTTTTCACCCACCCACCCACACACACACACACACACATTCTTTGAGAACAAGTTTTGCAGTTAATTCTCACAGAATAACTAATTAAGGACAGAGGTCCCACATGGGGAGTAAGTGCACAGTGACTTCTGTTGTTAATTGAACAATTAACACTCTTATGTATGACCTCAGTGATTACCTGAGGCTCTTGCCATGAGCTGCAAAGGCTAAAGAAGTCTTTTGTGACCACAAACTCCGTCAGTATTTGAACAAGGCCATAAGCAAATTGGAAGTTCTCTCCTCTCTTCAGAGAAAAGTACATCTTTCTTTGATGGCCCCTTCTTTCCACTGGGGTCTCACTCACAGAGATCCTTATGTAGAATATGTTTTGCTACATTGTCTTGGCTTTCCATGCCTGAAATGCTCTCGTGGGCTTTTCAACCAAATCTGAATGTCTTAAGGGCTGATTCTGAGGTCAGAGTGTTACTTATAGTGATTGTCATTCTGTAAGTCTACTGTGTGGACTGCTTCCCATGTTGGACATTCCCTCACTTTTAATTCTATTATTATTACTAGGCAATTGATGCTATTTATATGATCTCTTTAACACTTAATCTTATCTATATGTTCACTTTAACACTTAATATGATCACTTTAACAATTATGATGGCATTTTTACCACCAATTTTAATGGGATTTGGAGTCCCATGACAAGTTTTTAAACTGTACCCTTAGAAGTAAGTCCATAAGAATGAATGCAGAACTATACAGCTTTACGGTTGCAAACTTCCTCCTCCCTCTCTTATTCTCCCTCTTATTTTTTACTGGGATCTATTTTTCAATTGACTTTATATACATATGATTAACTCTAAGTTAAGTAAAGAGTCAACATATAGTATGAAGAGAAAAGAAAAAAAAAAAAACTATTCCTCAACAGTAAAGATGAGGGCTCTTCAAGTCATTTCTCAAAGTATCAATTTCATTTCAACAAATTTCGTTTTAGGAATGCTATTAATTCTCACAGATCAGGGAGAACATATAGCGTTTCTCCCTTTAGGACTAGCTTATTTCTCTAAGTATAATGTTTTCCAGATTGATCCATTTTGTTGCAAATGACTGGATTTCTTTTTTTTTGACTGCTGTGTAGTATTTCATAGTGTACATATCCCATAATTTCTTTATTCAATCTTTGGTTGATGAGCATTTAGGTTGACTCCATGTCTTAACTACCATGAATTGAGCTGCAATAAAAATGGAGGTGCAGATAGCTCTTTTGTTTACAGATTTCATTTCCCTTGGGTAAATTCCCAGTAGTGGGATGGCTGGGTCATATGGTAGGTCTATACTCAGATTTTTGAGCTATCTCCATACTGTCTTCCATTGTGGCTTTACCAGTTTACATTCCCACCAACAGTGGATTAGGGTACCCTTTTCCCCACATCCTCTCTGGCATTAGTCGTTTGTTGATTTCTGTATGAGAGCCATCCTAACTGGGGTGAGGTAAAACCTCATTGTGGTTTTGATTCGCATTTCCCTGACAGCTAGTGCTCCTGAGCATTTTTTCATGTTTCTGTTGGCCATTTGGATTCTAAGAAATCTTTACCTAACACAAACTCAAATAGATTTCTTATTAAATTTCATTCTAGGCATTTTATAGTTTAAGTTTATATTTATTTATCTAATTCATCTGGGTTAATTTTTGAATTTTGTATAAGGGAGCAGTCAGTGTTCTTTTAAAATACATTATGTGGGGCTGATGCTGGTGTAGCAGTGAAGCAGGTGAAGCCACGGCCTACAGTGCCGGCGTACCATATGGGCGTCAATTCAAGTCCCGGCTGCTCCACTTCCGATCTAGCTTTCTGCTATGGCCTGGGAAAGCAGTAGAAGATGGCCCAAGTCCTTGGGCCCCTGAACCTGCATGGGAGACTGGAAAGAGGCTCCTGGCTCCTGGCTCCTGGCTTCGGATTGGCACAGCTCCAGCTATTGTGGTCATCTGGGAAGTTAAGCAGTGGATGGAAGACCTCTCTCTCTCTCTTTGTCTCTGCCTTTCAAATAAATAAATAAATATTTAAAAATACATATATATTATGCTTAGAATTATACATTTATATATTGTATTTGTATACATTTTGCAAATAGATTCCAACTTTTCCAGCACTCTTTGTTGTCTTTCTCTATGTTATTGCTCCTGTAACTTTATTAAAAACTCACTATAAAGGTGCAGGTCTATTTCTGGACTTTATTCTGTTGTACTGATCAATATGTCTATTATTCTTTCACCAATTTTGCAATCTAGATTATTATAGGTCTTTAATTACTGAAATAAAAGCCTAAGGGCTCAAATTCTGTACTTTAAAAAGATTATTTTTTGGCTACCCTGGGGTCTGTCTTGTCTCTGTACATTTAAAAAACAACTTGCCATTTTCAATTTTTTAAAAGAGTCTTTCAGGATTTTGATGAGGATTGTGGTGGTTCTAGAGGATTAACATCTTAGCAGTATTAAGACTTCCAATGAATTAACACTATGTTTCATGAGTCTTCAAAAAGTTAATAGGAAATTAATATTGTGAAAAAACTATATGCAGATTTCAAAAATTCTATTCTATAATAAAGTTAACTTCTTAACTTCATTTTCCATAAACTTTTTGAAGTACTTTTGTTATTTATAATTTATTTAGATATAGTTAAATTCCTGAATATAGAGTACTATAAAGTACCAAAAAATTTTTGGATTTTTTTCATTGAAATCCCACTAAATACAACTTTATAAATCATGATAAATATATCTCCTTTCTCTATATGACCACAGTTTTTATTATGCTTCCTGTATAAAATCACCAAAACATTTGTTAGTGGTATATACAAACAAGAATATTTATTATCTTAGTATCTCTATAAGACGTTAATCCTGTAGTAAGTCTGGAGCCAACTAATGCAGGAAATATCACATACAATATGCACCCTTCAGATTTTTATTTGTAGAGGTCATTGACTTAATTGGACATTATAAATACGCTAGTATTATTTATTTTGCTTCCTTGTTATTTATATATCATAAGATCTACTTTAATATAAGAGGTTGATTTGTACACTTTCCTCATTATCTTATTTTCTTAGCAGTATAATTTTGCTGGTTGGATATAATAATTTATAAAGCTTTCCCTATATTTCCATGTCCTGGGGAAACAGAAACCAAAGAGTAGATCATTCTCTTAGGTATTTAAAAAGATTCAGCATACACATGAAATATGACACTTTATATCAAGAGCACTAACAATAATTTTCTTCATTGCATTTTAATTTTTTGCATATTTTCATTGCTTTTTACAAACTTTTTTTCATATTTCCTGCTATTCAAGTATTTTTGACAAGTACATATAATTGGTGAGGTTAAATATAAAATGGTATAGGTGAAACTGATGCTTAATTTTTAATATTAACCAGTTACTTTACTGCTCAAGTTTTAAGCATTTAACTCACATCCCTTGGAAATATGGGACTCTGAAATAAATGGGACACCAATAAGACTGGCTGGTACAGGGTGTGGGAATATGAAATGATAACCAATATATTCAGACCAGGCAGTCTCCCAGCTCTGACAAATTGCAGAGAGCAATGAGAAGGTGATACTCACATCAGAGTTGAAGCGAAGCTGGCAGACATTACAAGAGATAACTTGCTTCTTCTTTGGGGGAATGGACACTCCAAACGTGTGGTTAATGACTGCCTTTTGCACTGGATCCATCTGTAAGGCAAATGATAAAACAGTCAGTTTACAATCTCACAGGGTAACCATGCGAGCAAATCAAAGGAACTGGCTATATTATTCCTTATGGTTTTCACTTCTAGTTCCCAAGGAAAATCAGAAAGTATCTCAGTCAATAGTAATGTACTTATCTCCAGGAATTAAAAGAAAAAACCAAAAAACTGGTTTTGAATTACACACACACACACACACACACACAGATATAAACTCATGACCACAAGAGAACCACCGTGTCCCAAGTAATCATTTATCTACAAAACGAGCTTTGAAAAACCTTAAAAGAAACATAAAACAAGAAAAATTAAGAACCAAAATTCAGGGTTAAAATTAACTTGTTAATGTTTTCCCTGTTTGAGGTGACAACACTTACAATGATCTCAAATGACCTAAAGGACAATTATTATAAATATATTTAGGTTTCTTAACTTCTGATTTAAAGCAAAGTCACAAATGATAGGTTCTTACTGTAACATAGACAATTTTGATCTTTACTTTAAAACAATCTAATAACTTTCAGCTACTATAGACGGAAATCCATTCTGCTGGAAATGCATGTCACATTTGTGCACTCAAACGCCTATCACAGATTGGCTGATATGCAACGCTTGCTTAAATATTGATCAAGTAAAGTTTGATCTACAGCCTGTGATTCCCCTCCCCCTTTTAGCTTGTGTGTTTCATGCATATTCAGAGAAACATCGACTTTCATCATTGAATGATGAAAATACTCAACCACAGGAGAAGTACAGAACAAAGCCATTACAATACTCAGAAAAAGAAACACCTGGGTCTGCATGCAGAGACTGTAAAAACAGACCCAGCGCTGGTTCTCTTGTGTACTCCAGATAATAATCTCCTGCATTAGTATCAGACAACTGGCCGTTCAGAACACAACACAGGCAAGGAACGAAGCATTACTCAGAAACAGATGTAATACGAATGAGGACAGGTCCAGTGACACCATCATCCAGGAAATCTCCTGAGTTTAGGGTTTAGCATTAGTTTAGAGTTTTGGATTAGGTGATGATATTTGATCGAGAGGAAAAACAAATACTATCCTTGATCTTGATTAGAATTCAACAATGTGCAAAACTAGCAGTTACAAGAGCGTAAATATGTTGAAAGGAGGCTGAAGAGTTACTGAATAGAAAATTAGCCTAGTTTTGTTTCAAGTTTATTCCCGCTATAAAAAAACAGTTACTGTGTTTTGAGACACTTAATCATTCAAAGAGGGGAGATTTCAGGAGTAGTAGATTCTTTAATATCTTGAATATAGTGATGGCTATGCAAATTTATTACATGTTAAAACTGATGGAATTACATAGATCCCTAAGAAGTCAGTTTATGTGTGATGACTTAAAAAGTAAAAGTTGTTCAGAGTATTAGGTTTAACAACTAAAAAAAAATATCATTACTATAAAAGTGGGAGATACATTTTGTTCAAAGTTACAACTGTTTGTATTAAATTTTGTTTAATGAGAACAATAATGAAAAAGAAACCCTCTATGGGACACAGAAAATCTCAAAAGATCAGAGAACAAGACCCTAGTTTACTTTCTTATTTTATTCACAATTACATACACTTTAATCTCACCCATTCATTTGTAAAATATTAGACCATGATGGTTACTAGAGTAAGCCAATTTGGGAAGACTTAAAAACAAGACAGATTACACAGACAGGATAACAACAACCACAATGTTTTGCAAAATTAAAAAAAAAGCATTTTATTGAGTTATTTTCTGCTCTTAGGCTCTGAAAGATACTTTCTGTCTAGTGATGCATGACCTAAATGGGATAAAATCAAGTGAACACTTTGCCAAAACCAGCTTTTGCATATCACTATCATTATTTTCCCATTCTGTATACTAATGACTTTTCTTTAAATAAAATTAAAACTAGTTTTAGAAAAATGAATACCATTTGAAAATCTTATTTTAATGTATATTCTCAGTACTCATTTTAAAAATACATTGAAAATAAACATTAAAAATTAAAACTTTCAATCACTTAAAATAAATATGCATGTCCTGATTGTTCCCACATTACAATATAGGAACAGGCAAAGGATGGATTTAAAACAAATCTCATTCCAAATTTTTAGTGAACCAAGATATCTGTATTTTTTGAAGATTTATTTATTTATTTGAAAGGCAGAGTTAGAGAGAGAGAAGGAGAGAGAGAGAGAGGAGAAGGAAAGAGAGAGAGAGAAACCTTCCATCTGCTGATTCACTCCTCAAATGGCAGCTATGAGCGGCATTGCTGGAATGAAGGCAAAAGCCAGGAGCTTCAATCTGGAGCTTTTGTGTGAGTGCAGGAGCCCTAGTACTTGGGCCATTGTCTGCTGCTTTCTCAAGCACATCAGCAGGGAGCTGGATTGGAAGTGAAGCAGTCCGGACTTGAACCGGCACCCAGTTTGGTGGGCCAGCTTAACCCACCATGCCACAACACTGGCCAACCGAGCTATCTATGTATAACTCCAACCCCATCCTTGAATATAAATGTTCCCTTTAAATTTATGAAATTTTAGCTGCCCACATAATTTCTCAAGTAACTACTGACACATCTCCATTCTGCTCAAATCTCACATCTGTACCACAGCATCCTACGTGTTCCCAAGTCTGAGAGTCGTGCATCCTGGAAGATGAGTTGTAGCTGAGCGCTCCAAATATGCAGGCAGGCAAGTTCCTAGCCATCTGTACTCCGAGAAGCCCCTGAGGAGGTTCCTTACCAGAGCTGGCTCTTCCAGCTTATATGGTTTTTAAAAAAGTCAACTAAATAAACACAACCTCCTGGGAACCTGTCATTAACGTCCGTTGCCTTTCCATCCTTTCAGTGACGTATCCCGAATCACATCACAGCTTGATCCCCCATGCTTCTCACTTGAAACTGGTATCCTCTGTTTTCCACTTGCTTCTCTACTTGGGAAAGTTCTATGTTTTTTTGTTTGTTTTTTTCCTGTCTAAATCTCTTACCTTCTTCTACTATTGTTTAAAATATAAATCTATAATTATATTTTCATTCAAATATCCTTTGGGAAACACGATTTAATTGAAACAAGACTTTAAATTGCATAAAAGAGAGTGTCCACTTGCCAATTTAACTTATGATGTGAAGAAACTGATGTTTTGAGTTTCTGCCATCTGGGGCAGTAACTTCAAACACCTGGGTCATTTCAGCAGCATCCAGACTTTTCAGAAACATACAGAAGCTATTCAGGTATCTCATTTTTTAAAAAATGTGTAAGGTAATAAAATTCTGGATTTTTTCTCTTAGCATTCCTATGACATTCTGTGAGATGAAAATAGTAACTAAGGTATTAGATAAAACTTTTTCCTCCACTAGTGTGATATCAGTTCTTTGTAATGAGATATGCATAATTAAATCAATGGCAATTCTTTTACTCAATCACCAATTTTCAGACTGAATAAAACATTCAAGATGAATAAGAACATTCTCACAAGTCCTAAAACAGTGTACGTGCAAGTGTTTCAATTTAGCATATGGCAAAATATGCCTCTAGATTATGATTCTGTACGTAGAATACTCAGGTAAATAATTAGAAGAACCAATTAAACAATAAACTCACATTTTCAAAAGCTCAATTGGCACTTCATAGACATTTGATCTTCAAAAATGAACAAGTGCTTTCAATAATCACCAAAATATAAGTTTTAAATGAGAAATGCCTTGTTAAATAGTCATATTAAATTAGTGCACGTTAGTTCATGCTGCATAAAAAGCTGTGTGCAGATTGAGAAAATTATAATGCACTGGGAAATGATATTAAAGCAGCTCTTTTTTAAAGTGAAAAATGCCTACAACATAGCTCTAGCTACCAGTATTCCTTACCTGACAGAATTTATTGGTCCCAAATAAGCCTCTTCGTTTCTAAAAAAGTAAAAGTTAAAAGCAGTCATCTGAATTTCAAGACCAGCAAGCATATTTACATGAAAAATTTAAAAATCCATTTTCTTTGCTCATCTTCATGAAAGCAGCCTGAAATGCTTACTAACTAAAAATCAGGAAGACTTAACACTTGCCAGTATTTCTAATGAAAATCATGCAGAAATGAAAAGCAAACCTATTAATACAATTAATTGGTGGGTAATAAAAATGAAAGATGGGGTTGTAGCTTTTACTAGGAATCAAGGAGGGAATTGGAGGCTATGTATGGATGAATTAACTATTGTTGTAGTACAGTATTTATAAGATGAATTACGGAAGCTGGCCTTATCATGCCATTTATTATATTTTCAATATCAAAGAAGAGGGATCTCTTTGGTGAATTCATCAAAAGTATGGGAGGCACAAATTTGTGTGAATTTTTTTTAAAGATCACTATTTTCACTGGGTATAAAAAATAATTTACATTTGCACAGTGTAAGCAATCACATAAAATATACAACTGCAAAAAAAGTCAGGAGGCAGGGAAAACGCCCTGTAACACTGCTCTAAAGGTGGGATGAATCTCCTATGTGGGCTATGTGAAGAAATGGCTCGACATAAGACTAGGTTATATTTAGACTCTATACACAATTTTGCTAGGTGAAACTTAAGCAGAATTAAAAACTCTTTCACCTGTCTTAATACTTTTTAAGAGGCCTGAAATTTGAGGTACACGGTTATAAGCATATCAGAATGACTTAACTATCTACTACATAAGGCTGGGAATGAACTGAGCACCATATCATTAAAAAGCAAAAAGACTGTGCAAGAATTACACAGCACTTTCTTTTATCTGTGCTATCCTTAATGATGGGGAAATCTCACCTTAAACATGTTTTTTTAAAAACTTTTATTTAATGAATACAAACTTCATGCATTTCTTAAGTACAATTTTAGGAATTTAGTGATTCTACCCACCATGCCCACCCTCCTACCCCTACTTATCTTCTTCCTCCCTCTCCTATTCCCAGTCTTCTTTTATACTAGATCTATTTTCAATTAACTTATGCACAGAAGTTTAAGTCTACAGTAAGTAAACAGTTTATCAACTTGTATGATAAAAGAAAAAAAAAATTGTTTCTCAACAGTCGAGACAAGGGCTGTTCAAAGTCATTGCATCTCAAAGTTAATTTCACATTTTTTTTTCTTTTTTTGAGAAATTTAATAAACTTTAAAGGAGCACCCAAGAGTGATACATCTTTCGGGAGCACTTAGACATAACTGTGGCTTATGAGACACCTAAAAGAACAAGCAATGGAGTTGGATACTTTGGCCTAACTAAAATTTGTGAGACATAAATACATCTTCCACTTAATACACTAAAATGGAGTAAATCTGTTAAAACAAGTTTTATTGCTAACTCTCCACATACAACTCTGAGGGAAGAGGTCTTGCATGGGAGGTTAGTGCAGTGACTCCTGTTGTTAGTTTAACAATTAACACTCTTATGTATGACCTCAGTGATCACCTGAGGCTCACCTGAGCTACTTAGACTATGGAAGCCTTTGAATCCACAAACTCCATCAGTATTTAGACAAGGCCATCAGCAAAGTGGAAGTTCTCTCCTCACCTCAGAGAAAAGTACAACCTTCTTTGATAACCACTTCTTTCCAGTGGGGTCTCACCCATAGAGGTCCTTCATGTAGGGCCGTTTTTTCCACACTGTCTTGGCTTTCCATGCCTGAAATGCTCTCATGGGCTTTTCAACCAGACCATATTGCCTTAAGGACTGATTCTGAAGTCAGAGTGCTACTTAAAGTGATTGTCATTCTATCAGAGCCGTTGATTTTTAACACATGTTCTGCAGAGCATTTGGTAAGCATTTCTACTTACATGCAGTAGTTGGTCCTACTAGCTTTTCTAATAAACAAGCAAAAACCAAGTTACTGACTTAAAATTTAAAATCAGTCATCCAGTAAACTTTTATGGAGAACTTGTATGCTTCAAATGCAGTGCAGATTTAAACTGGGAGATGAGGCAAACACAATCAAAGACATATATTTAAAAGTTACAAAGTGGCTTGGCAAGGAAGTCACCGTTAAGCAAACTGAAGATGCGTGAGAAGGCAAAAAAGGTCTGTTTACCCCTTACCCTACATTGGGCTCTCTTCCCCTTTTCTGATTTTCTCATACTTCAAGCTCCTTTCAACAGCTGCACCAGCGTGCTATCCTCTCAGTGGTATTTGCTCTTTAATTCCTTTCTCCAGCTTTGTTAACAATAATAAACATCATAATGAGAGCAGCTTAGGTTTACTGAGTGCCAGGAACTGTGCCAAGGGATTATCTGTGTTGTCCCCACCATCACGTGAGACAGCTGTATTACCCTTGTTTTACAAGTGAGCAATCAAGGCTTTGGGAGGTTCAGTAACTTACCACCCTTGAGTTTCTAGGTGCTGGATTCAAACTCAGGCAGGTGTCTCTTTCTCTACTGGTTCTTGCTAAAAGATATTGGGTGTCATATGTGGTCTGGCTGTCACAGGGTGTGGGCTTTGGGAAGAAGGGAACAGTGTTCTAGAATTTCTACAGCCAGGAAAGCAGCTGCCTGTGCAAACTACACATACGCCCTATGTGCTGCTTAAGTAAAGTTTTCTGGAGAAGTCAGTCTGGTTTTCTTTTTCTAACCCATTGTTGCCTTTCTTATGGAAAACCCAGGTCTTCTTGTGCAGCTTCAGGAAAGTCACAGATAGGAATTTGGGCTGCCTTGCCATCATTCCTCATTAGAACTGCTGAGTTTGCACACAGAAAAAAAGTTCTATGCCTGCGTGGATACTGCACATTAGCAGGGGGCAGTCATCATTTGCACCTGTCTCAGTTTACTACAAAGAGGACCTCAGCTACTAAACCCTGGGACTTAGGGCATTCTGAAAGTTTGGTAGGGCATCAACTTTTTGTCTGTGACATTACTGAATTAAAAGGAACACAAAAGGAATAACTATTTTTCATACTTTTCTTTTTTAGAAGCAGACTTATGGAAGAGCATATGAAATGGGGTCTGATTAGAATCTCAAATATTCATGAAGTGACACGTTTAAAAGGGATAGCTGTACTATTGAAGAGCAATATTTCTCTGAGATTACTTCAAAAAGTTTTGCTTTTCATATTTAAATACTCTGACCCCATGCCTTTATGTTAATGTTTTACTTCTGTTATTGTTGAATTTTTAGGAAATAGAAACACAAGACACAACTATGACAAATTTCTTCTCAAAGATCATGGAATACAAACAATTGTATATGTTGACAACAGTAGTTCAAAAATAAACTCTGTACTATTTTCAAATCATAAGGCTCAATAAAAATAAACCACATGGAACATTACACCGGGACTGCATGCTACCGTGAGGTCTGCATTTTTGCTTCTGGAATGTGTAAAAGCTAAGACCTGCTATGCTGACACTGCCTCCCCCACCCAGAGCATCCCGACAGCGGTGCACCTGAGTGCCATCTATGCTGCTGAAAGGAAGACAAATGACACGTCACTCTCTCTCTAAAGACTGATCATGAAACCAAGGCTCAAGTATTTGGAAGGATGCTCCCCCAACCATCCCAGCTCTTTGATGAAGCCACACATTGGCCATGCCTTGCAACAACATCAACAGTGCCATCCTCCACTAGGATACAATTACCGCAGCCCAAGGTTACTCGGTCATTCAGAACTGATACGAAGGTTAAAACAATGAGACATACATACACAATTTGTGGGAAAAGAAAGACAAATCAGATTAATTCTAAGTACAGAACCAATAATTAAGCTATTAGTAGCAGTAGTACCGTATTTTATGACTTCTAAGTTTTTTGAGGCCAGCTGACTGCTACAGAGAGGTCACCTTCAACTCTATCCATTTGTTTTCTAGAGTCTCCCTAGTGGCAATCACTTTGTCCTACAGAAAATAAAAGTAGAAGGTTCCTGGACATGAGGCAGCATATTAGAGTAGAGTACAGTCTAGAAATTCATTTTGTTCTACTGCTTAAAAAAAAAAAAAAAACAATAAATTTAGAAAGATTGATTTTTCACTCAAGTTTCATGTTGATATAGGCCCTGTTTGAAAAGCTCTGGGATTCATCAAACAAGAGCTGGATATTTCACTGACAAACAGGACAACCAGGGTAAGGAGCAGACATCTTGTGATCTATTCTGAAGACCTGTTTTGAAAGAAAGACTAAGTCTGCATTTTCTAGTAGCTTTTCTGGAGAAATTTCATTTGAGTTTTGAATAATAAAAAGAAACATATGGAATGCTAAGAGATCTGCATTTCTGCCATACAATCTCTCTAGGTCACTCTGACAATCACAGATATAGTCTTTTTAGAGGATTTTATATCAACTTTAAGTACACATTTTTACCCTTGGAATCTTTTTCTTCTTTCTGACACATTCCACCATAATAAATGCATGATTTTCAATTTGTTTATATATTTATTATATTTCTCTTGAAAAATGTATTCATTAACAAAAGCATATTAAATGCCTATATATGAGGGCGAGATAGACGTGTGTAGGAAATTCATGTTATTGTTCTGTTTTTTTTGTGAAATTTTTGAAATTCTTCATATTGTCTCATAAAGTATTGGACATAAAGTAGAGAATATGCCTTCAAAAACTCAACACAGTTGGATTAGATATTAGTTAAGAAAATCACAGATAGATATGTAGTTGGTGACATCTGTGTAAACAAAGCAATAAATTAGGTATTTTCAGAGTTTTATTAATATCATTCAAAAGCAGATGAAGGATTGTAAAGAAGCAGTACTTTACCAGATAATTCGTAAAAATGGTTTGGCTTGCTTCAGCACCCACTGTGATTCAGATAAAGTACTTTTCCACAAAAATCCATGGAATATATGTAAAAACCATTTCATGACTTAGGGAAGACGATACAGAATTCAGCCTTGTACAGTGGGGAAACACTGTAGACCAAGGCAGCAGAGTCCTCGGCTTTCAAAGTGAGACACAGACCTTGTGAGACACCTGCAAAAGATTTTCTTCAATTATCGAGTACAGACAAATGACTATCACCAGAGCCCCGAGGTGAAAGGGCAGATAAAGTCACCTGCGTTTGGAGTTCTCTAAGAAGCAGTGCCAAGTGCCGGGCACAGCTCACCTGAAAATCTTTCTAGTCTGTCTCTGTGGCTGGGCTGTGAGTGGCTCTGCACTGGGTTAAGGAACAGCAAAAGGACCCACGGTTACTTACATAGAAATGACATATCCATATTAAATGCTTTTAGAATCTTAAAGAATTACCAAATGGTAAAAGCAAATGGTTGGGTGGTCTTACCACCTCTCTCTCTCTCGTGGAAATCCAGTAACCTTTTTGACAGATGAAGTGTTCTGAGCAAAAGGAATAATTTTAATAACTTTAAGGTATGTTTCAGACAGCACTGTAGTTCCTTTATAATGGGATGTGTGGTAAGGTTACACCTGTGTATATAACTGAAACTAACTGACAGTAGATCCTTGTATGTAGCACCGTGGTCAGAACACGAGTAAAACGTTCCACTTCCTTGGCTGGCTCCACAGGCTGGTGATTTTCCATGCTGCCAGGGACGAAAAGTGCTGGCACAAAGCTGCAGTTATGCTCCTGGATCCTTTAGGAAACCACATCAAAGAGCATTTCAGAAAAGTTCAGTGCAACAAATCATTCAACTTACTTCTGCAGTGGAACTTAATTGAATGCTCACTCATACCTTGTTGTCATGAACACACAGAAACCCAGCCACGTTTTGGGGGTTGATGTTCATATTACAGCATTAAATGAGCAAACTTGAACTGCAATTCTACTGCGTATGTGTCTATACTCAGGTTGATCAAATGCACACTGAGAAGTCTTAGTGGTCAGTGGGATGCAGTAAGGAAGCCAGACCTCTCTCAGCCCCAATTGCAAATGCTGCTTTCATTGTGAGGCAAAAGGGCAAAAGCATTAAGGTAATGAGGTGGGTTACTTCTCTGAAGGAAATTCTGTGCTTTCCTTTGTCGCTTTTTTTTTTTTTTTTTTTTTTGGACAGGTGCAGTTAAACAGTGAGAGAGAGACAGAGAGAAAGGTCTTCCTTCCATTGGTTCACCTCCCAAATGGCCGCTACGGCCGGTGCTGCACCGATCCGAAGCCAGGAGCCAGGTGCCTCCTCCTGGTCTCCAGCGCTGGTGCAGGGCTCAAGCACTTGGGCCATCCCCCACTGCCTTCCCGGGCCACAGCAGAGAGCTGGCCTGGAAGAGGGGCAACCGGGACAGAATCCGGCGCCCCAACCAGGACTAGAACCCGGGGTACTGGCACCACAGGTATGGTCATTCTTGAACAAGCAAATGCTTAGACGATTGGAAACTGTTAGGAGAAACAGGAGTTTTTCCATCAGGATGCAAAGAAAGTTCCTGAAGGGGTTTTAGTTTTACCTGCAAGACTTGATGTTCACATAACTAAAATAATTTCTAGTCAAAGTATGCAAATACATACAGGTTTGAAAGAGATACTGACTCTCGTTTTTTCTTTTTTATAGAAAGCTTTTAAATGATAAATATAAATTTCATAAATACAACTTTTGAATTACAGCAGTTCTTCTCCCCACACCCACCCTCCCACCCCCAAACCATCCCACTTCTTACTCCCTCTCACATCCCATTCTTCATTAAGATTCATTTTTAATTATCTTTATATACAGAAGATCAACTCTATACTAAGTAAAGATTTCAACAGTTTGCACCCACACAGATACACAAAGTATAAAGTACTGTATGAGTTGTAGTTTTACCATTAATTCGCACAGTACAACACATTAAGGACAGAGATCCTACATGGCAGGTAAGTGCACAGTGACTCCTGTTGTTGATTTAACAATTGACACTCATTTATGACATCAGTGATCACCCGAGGCTCTTGTCATGAGCTGCCAAGGCTATGGAAGCCTCTTCAGTCCACAAACTCTGACACTATTTAGACAAGGCCATAATCAAAGTGGAAGTTCTCTCCTCCCTTCAGAGAAAGGTACCTCCTCCTTTGATGGCCCCTTCTTTCCACTGGGATCTCACTCACAGAGATCTTTCATTTAGGCCATTTTTTGCCACAGTGTCTTGGCTTTCCATGCCTGAAATGCTCTCATTGGCTTTTTAGCCAGACCTGAATGCCTTAAGGGCTGATTCTGAGGCCTGAGTGCTGTTTAGGGCATTTGTCATTCTATGAGTCTGCTGTGTTGCCTGCTTCTCATGTTAGATCATTTTCTCCTTTTGAATTCTCCCTATTATTATTAGCAGACACCTGGTCTTATTTATGTGATCACTTTGATAGTTAATCCTATCTTTATGGTCAGTTGTGAACTTAAACTGATCACTTTGACTAGTAAGATGGCATTGGTACATGCCACCTTGATGGGATTGATTTGGAACCCCCTGGCACATTTCTAGCTCTACCATTAGGGGTAAGTCCGAGTAAGGATGTGTCGAACTGTACATCTCCTCCCTCTCTTATTCCCACTCTTATTTTTAACAGCTGTACTCTCTTTCAAAGATGACAGGGATGGGAGTGTGGGATGGCAGTTAAGATGCCACTTGGTTTGCCTGCATTCATCCCATGTCAAAGTATCCTGGGAGGCAGCAGGTAAAGGCTTAAGTACTTGAGTCCCTGCCACCAACATAGGAGGTGCAGATCGAGTTCCTGATGCCTGGTTTTGGCCCAGTTCAAACTGTTGTGGGCATCTGGGGAATGAAGCAGTGGATGCAAGACCTCGATCTCTCTGCTTTTCAAATAAAACAGGTTAATAATTTTAAAAAGACAATATAATAAAAACTTTATGATATTACTAGTTGCTTTTGTGGATATATGAGAAAAAATAGAAAACATTTTTAATAGAAATGAAAAAGTACAAGAAATCTATTGGGACAGGAGTGGGGAATCTTTTTTTGTCAAAGGCCATTTGGATATTTACAGCATCATTTGCAGGCCACACAAAATTATCAACTTAAAAATTAGCCTACTACAGATTTATTTGGAGTCCTACTTGCGGTTGCTTTGGCAGGGCCAAGATCAAATGATATCACAGGTCTTTTATGGCCTGTGGGCTGAATGTTCCCTTTGGGGGATTTATAAGAATTTACCTCTTCTATAAATTTTAATAGTTCAGAAGTAGTATAATGATGACAAATACTATCAATAATTTTTCTATAATTTAGTGTCTTCAGGTATTTATAATTCTTATTTCCCAATGAGATATACTTATATTTCAAGCAAAAAAATCAGCCCACAAAATATGTAGTTGATGGTATACTATGCTACCCAAAGATAAATACCAATAAACCTATTCAGAATGAAGGGAACAAGAACTAAATTCATAAGAGAATTTAAAATAAGTAGGTAGGGTATTTCCCATGTTGTCTCCTTTAAGTGAAATAAAGCAAGAGAAACATAATTTTAGTAATCCAGACTAAAGAATAGTTTTCAACAGACGTACAAAACACTAACTAGGGATTCATCTGAGGACAGGTCTTTCGGGTATTCACCCATTTGGAGAAGAGACACATGAAAAAGTTTGGAAAGATAGGCCCAATATCTGAGCTTCGAGATTATCCTCAGTTCTAGGCCTTTATTTTGTTCTTTTTTTTTTTTTAAAGAAAAAAAAAAAAGGTGGCTTTGGGCCGGCGCCGTGGCTCACTTGGTTAATCCTCCATCTGTGGCACCAGCATCCCATATGGGCGTCAGATTCTGGTCCTGGCTGCCCCTCTTCCAGTCCAGCTCTCTGCTGTGGCCTGGAGGATGGCCCAAGTGCTTGGGCCCTGCACCTGCATGGGAGACCAGGAAGAAGCACCTGGCTCCTGGCTTCAGATGGGTGCAGCACTGGCCATAGTGCCGTTCGGGGAGTGAACCAACAGAAGGAAGACCTTTCTCTCTGTCTCTCTCTTTCTCTCTCTCTCTCTCTCTCTCTGTAACTCTACCTGTCAAATAAATAAAAGAAAAAAAAAAAAAGGATGGCCCAAATACTTAAGCCCTTGTCACCCACATGGGAGACCCAGACAAGGCTTCTGGCCCCTGGCCTCAGCCTATCCCAGTCCTAGCCATTGTGACCATTTGGGGAATGAACAAGTGGATGAAGATCTCTCTCTCTCTCCTCCCCTCCTTCCACTCTGTAACTCAGTCTTTCAAATAAATAAATATTTTAAAAAAATTAAAAAGAAAAAAAATCCCCAAGTTTCCCCAAGATTAAATTTCCATAAAACAAAACTCATTGTCAAAAATAAGTTTGAGAAATATCATTAAAAAAAGAGAATTCTTAGGGCCTGTATTTTTCACAGCAGGGTAAGCTGCTGCTTGTGATACCAGCATCCCATAATTCTGGTTCAAGTTTGGGCTCACTGCTGACGCTCTAGGGAAAGCAGCAAAGGATGGCCCAAGAGCTTGGGCCCTTGCCACTCACATGGGACACCATGTGGAGTTCTGGGACCCTGGCTTCCCTTGGGGAATGAATCAGAAGACTGATAATTCTGTCTCTCTCCCTTTCACTGTCATTCAACCTTTCAAACAAACAAATAAATCTTTAGAAAAAAAACTAGAATTGTTTATTTTTTAGGAGGAAAGAACATGGTATGTTAGCAACAAAATAGTACTTGCTGATATTTATAGATGGAATTTAAAACCCACTGATATGAGGCACAGGAATTCAGTCCAATGGTAAGACCTGGGTTAGGATGCCCGTGTCTCACACCAGGCTACCTGGGTTGGATATCTGGGTCTGGTTCCTGGTAATCAGCCCCTGTGAAGCAGCAGTAATGGGTCAAGTAATTGGGTTTCTACCACCCGTGTGGAGACCTGAGTGAGTTTCCACGTCCTGGCTTTGGCCTCCAGCCCAGTCCCAGCTGTTGAGGGTATTTGGGGAGTGAACCAATAAACAAGAGCATTCCCTCTCTCCTACTCTCTCGCTGCCTCTCAAAAAGTATTGAGAGTAAACATCCAAATCCAACTAAGTAAGTAAAGATGTGTTGCTTTTTTTCTGGTAAATAGGCAAAAAAAAAAAAAAAAAAAAAAGTTACTAGGGCTTTTTAAAAGACTAGGGAAGTAATGAGCTTTCTTGATTTAAAAATCAATACACCTCCTGAAGAGCCAAATGCATTAACTGACATCCTTTCAAAACCGTTCTATCAAAGCTAAGCTTGAAAGGCTGCTCCGCAAGTAATCAAATAAATCCCGATGCTAAGGCAACACAGTCCATGATACACATTAAAAGGTAAAGATGAAAACAAAACCTCACCAGGCAGGAGCAAGGGAGTGCAAAGGCAGAAACTTGGGATTATTTGGGTATATTCTTAAAAAATACTTTATTTATTTGAAAGGCAGAGTGGGGCCAGCACCGTGGCTCACGTGGTTAATCCTCCATCTGTGGTGCCGGCATCCCATATGGGCACCAGGTTCTAGTCCTGGTGGCCCCTCTTCCAGTCCAGCTCCCTGCTGTGGCCTGGGAAGGCAGTGGAGGATGGCCCAAGTGCTTGGGCCCTGCATCCGCATGGGAGACCAGGAGGAAGCTCCTGGCTCCTGGCTTCAGATTGGCGCAGCACTGGCTGTGGCAGCCATTTGGGGAGTGAACCAACGGAAGGAAGACCTTTCTCTCTCTCTCTGTCTATAACTCTACTTGTCAAATAAAAAAAAAAAAAAAGGCAGAGTTACAGAGATAGAAATCTTCTATCCACTGGTTCACTCCCCAAATGGCTGCCGTGGCCAGGGTGGGCCAGGTTAAATACAAGAACCAACAGTTGCAGGGGCCTAAGCACTTGGGCCATTTCCTGCTACTTTCCCAGGCATATCGGCAGGGAGCTGGGCAAGAAGTGGAATAGGCAGGACTGGAACCAGTGACCTGATAAGGGATGTTGGTGTCACATGTGACAGCTTAACCTGCTGCGCTACAATACCTGTCCCTTGATGTATTCAAAGCAAAGTGGAAAAGAACTCTCCTCCCTCCCTCTCCCCATGGAGTACAACACATTTCTCACTCGTGCATTAAGAAACATGGCTGGGGCTGGCGCTGTGCCATAGTGAGTTAAGCCTCTGTGCTGTAGTGGGTGAATCCTCTGCTTGTGGCACCAGCATCCCATAAGGGCGCTGGTTCTAGTCCCAGCTGCTCCTCTTCCAATCCAGCTCTCTGCTATGTCCTGGGAAAGCAGTAGAAGATGGCCTAAATGTCTGGGCCCATGCACCTGTGTGGGAGACCTGGAAGAAGATCCTGGCTCCTGGCTTCAGACTGGCTCAGCTTCAGTCATTGTGGCCATTTGGGGAGTGAACTAGTAAATGGAAGACCTTTCTCTCTGTCTCTCCCTCTCACTGTCTGTAACTCTACCTCTCAAATAAATAAATAAAATCTTAAAAAAAAAAAAAAAGAAACATGGCAACTGAGGACTGGAAGGCGCCACGCAACCCTGCCCAATGTGTCTGCCATGTTCCAATCCTAACCACCATGGGCGCTCACTCCCCACACTCTGCACCCTCATTACACTGGGGTAAAATATCTGGGATCATTCTTCTTTCCAAGCTTTTTGATTACTTAAGTTTGAGACCCCAAACCTCCCCTCACTGTACCCCCATCTCTAATAGAATCCCAAATGGAAATTCAATATAGTAAGATACTGAAAACTGAGTTCTGGTTAAGGTAGGTAGTTCAAATCCCAGCTCCATCAACCTGATTTAACTCCAACTTCTTCCCTTAACAATGAGGAAAGATTTGGAAAACTTTAGTGACTTGTTTGAGCCTCCTCAGCTCAGAGCTGAATCCAGATCTCCTGCCAGAATTACCAGATTCAGCAAATAAATAAAAATGTATAAATGCCAGGTTACACACACACACACATATATATATATATATAAAACCTGGTATACACACACACACACACACACACCCACACACCAGGTTAAAATAAGCTTTACATAAAGAAAAAAAATTTTAGTATGTGTCAAACATTGCATGGGGCATATTTATATTAAACAATATTTGTTGTTTACCTGTAGCTGCAACTTTAACAAGGCACCCTGTATTTTATCTGTCCCCTCCCTCATTCCCATTCACGATGACCCAAATGTATCAGTGTTGATTCTACTTGTCTTCCTTCTTTTCTGTCTTTTTTTTTTTTTCAGGCAAAGTGGATAGTGAGAGAGAGAGAGAGAGAGAGAGAGAGAAAGGTCTTCCTTTTTGCCGTTGGTTCACCCTCCAATGGCCACCGCGCTGATCTGGCAGGAGCCAGGTGCTTATCCTGGTCTCCCACGCGGCTGCAGGGCCCAAGCACTTGGGCCATCCTCCACTGCATTCCCGGGCCACAGCAGAGGGCTGGCCTGGAAGAGGGGCAACCGGGACAGAATCTGGCGCCCTGACCAGGACTAGAACCCGGTGTGCCGGCGCCGCTAGGCGGAGGATTAGCCTATTGAGCCGCAGCGCCAGCCTACTACTTGTCTTCCTTCTTACAGGCTCATCTTGTGACATTTAATATTTTGGGGGTCTAATTAAAAAAAGTGGTCCCTAAGTGGTTTTGTAGATGATCTCAAAAACATTTTACATCACATACTGATCTTGCTATTATCCTTTTGTTCAGGCATATATATACATGTTAGCTCTTCTCAGAAAACATTTTTATTTATTTATTTTATTTGACAGGTAGAGTTATAGACAGTGAGAGTGAGAGTGACAGAGAGAGAGAGAGAGATAGAAAGGTCTTCCTTCCGTTGGTTCACTCCCCAAATGGCCGCCACTGCCGGTGCTGCGCCAATCTGAAGCCAGGAGCCAGGTGCTTCCTCCTGGTCTCCCATGTGAATGCAGGGCCCAAGCACTTGGGTCATCCTCCACTGCCCTCCTGGGCCACAGCAGAGAGCTGGACTGGAAGAGGAGCAACTGGGACTAGAACCCGGCGCCCATATGGGATGCCGGTGCCGCAGGCGGAGGATTAACCAGTGAGCCACGGTGCCAACCCCCAGAAAACATTTTTGATTCAAGTTTGTTTCTGCATTTGTACTAAAACAAAGAGCTGTAATAAGATGTCTCCTTGATCCTGCAGTAATTGCTTTGCTGAATAAGGGTCTGTCAAAGGTACAGCTCGATATTTAACCTGTGTCTACTTTATTTATAATTATTTTTACATAACTGCAAGGAGTCTATAGTTCAACCAAGAGGTAGGCTAAACTTAACTAGGTTCATTCTTTGTTGAATTTATTTAAAGACTTACTTATTTGGTGGGGTTGGGGGTGGGGGGAAGAGGGTGAGCAGAGAGAGACAGAATATATTCTATCTGCTGTTTCATTCACCAAATGACTGCAACAGTCAGGTCTGAGCCAGGCTGAAGCCAGAATTCAGGCCTTCCACATGGACGGCAGGAACACAAGCATTTGGGCCATCTTCCACTGCTTTTCTAGGTGCATTAGCAGAGAGCTGGATTGGAAGCTCAAACTGGAGCTCATATGGGATGCTGGCATTGTATGCAGCCACTTAACCCAGTGTGCCACAATGCCAGCCCCTTGTTTTGAATTTTTAATTCAAAATGTAGTCACTTTCAGGCAAAATTATTTTATCCACCAAATTTAAGCACATACAAAGTCCTCACCCTATCTGTTCTAAACATAGCCACACAAAAATAACAGAAAAATGAATATAACCAATGAAATTAAAAACGCATACAGTTTGCTTATACTTCGGCCATAAATATGGCATCAGACTTTGAATCAAAGAACGGAGAGAAACCTATGCAAACCACATCACAAGTTGTCATGAAACACACCCAATCTCTCAAGAACATTCATGAAAAGACTTAAGTTATGAGGTAAAACACATTGTATTCATAATCTATCTACTCCTTAAGAAGATTTTTAGAAAGTTTTTGAATAATCCTTTCCTTTCTGTAATTCAGTCTAGCAATGAAGCTTGGCCCTTCCAAGTCTTCACAATAATTACAAATTTTCATTCACCCTCTGCCTCCCCAAAATTTCACTAACATCTGACAGATACCTGGATCTGACAACATGAAAAGTCAACATGTCACTTTACCTAAAAATGCTTTGTATAATTAGTCAGGAATCCCCAAATCTCTGTCTCACCAAGGAACTGGCAGTTATCAGACCACTACCATCTACCTGGACCTCCCAAGGCGGGGTTAAACGCTGATCTCTGCAAATCAATCATGCTCCCGAAGAGAGGAATATTCCACTGATAGGAAAGCTCAAGTGGAGACTATAATCTTTCGTGATTACCCTGGAGGCTGAAGCAAATGCAAAAAGGAAAGTCTATGAATTGCTGATCATTGCCTGTGATGACCGACTCCCAGGAAATTCTAATATTACCCTTGCACTGTAACAAAAGGACCGTTCCCCAGACAGGTAGCTTCAAAGAGCTCCGCGCGTGGGTGTCACACAGTACTGCTTCAGAAGTTACTCACCCGGCAAAGGGGCCAGGCCCGGGAGGAGGCAGCTCTCTCCCTGAAGACAACCGAGGCTCTGAAGGTACCAGAAGTGGTGAACTGCGTGCTACTGCCTGTCTTTCCAGAAAGCTCTTTGCTGAAGAAACTGATTTAAAATGTAACAGTTTAAAGCCTCCCCCCTCCCCCAGCTCTGAAGTCTAAAGATGGATACATTTCTCTGCTGTTCCTAATAGCTAAGGAGCTATGAATATCTCAGCTGTATAACTTTAACATTTTTATTTAGACTGATATTTGTATTCTGAGAAAAAATAGTTTTCAGACATAAGGTCTGTGAAATATTGAGGTATAGAATAACTATTTATCTTTCTTCAGTAAGTAGCAAACTTACAGTTAGATGTTATTATTCAGTGGATCCTTCTCACACAATTGGTAATTTAGATTCAGGATAAAATGGGGGGGGGGAGGGTAGAATGAGTTATGTTATAGTCAAAAGTCCAACAAATTTTTGGAATAAATTCCCACTACTAATACATGAAGGACACTTTGATATGTTGACTATTAGGACTGAGGCCTTTTTAACTTAGTCACAGCTTGATTAATGAATCATGTGGGAGTAAAGGTTCTAGGTTTGGGAGTCAACAGCATTTAAAAATAGAACAGCAAACACCATTATGTCTTAGGATTCAAAGACAATGTGTCATAGAAATACCATTCATGTAGCCATTGAAAAATTATTTATTTTTATTTATTGATTTGAAAGGCAGAGAGAGAGAGAGAGAGAGAATCTTCCATCTGATGATTCTCTGTCCAAATAGTTCAAGCCAGGAGCCAGGTGTTCTATGTGAGTGACAGTGACTCAAACACTCAAGTCATCATCTGCTGCTTCCCAGCACATTAGCTAGGAGCTGGACTGGAAGCAGAGCAGTGGAGACTCCAACTGGCACTCCAATTTGGGATGCAGGTTTGCAATGACTTAATCTGCTATGCCACCACACTGGCCCCCCTCCATGTCTACTTTAAATTATTAAAATAATATGGGAAAATAATTAAAAAAATAATATGGGGATATGTTATCCACTTTGGATTTGTATTCTTTTTTTGCAGACTTTTACTAAATATGTAAATTCCAGAAATTTTCTAAATGTTCACACTCTCAATTCCCCATAAATACAATAAACTCGCACATTTCGTGATATAGACTAGCAAGTTGTTATCATCCCCAGTTTTATAATGAGAAGTGGTGCTAAATGACTTTCTCAAGATCAAAAGAAGTGATTCCAGACATGCGTCTTCTGACTCCTGGCCCAGTGCCTTGCTGCCCTTTATGAGGGAAATGATGGGGAACACACTCCCTTCTCCCCTCCATGTGGCTCCTGTGCCCCTGAGCAGCTTGAAAAAGAGTCAAGGCCAGGTGGGGCTTTTAGAGGCTTACTCTGGAGCAAGTCAAGGGGAGTGACGCTTCCCTGATCAGCAAGACCTTTCTCAATGGCTTTTAGGAAGAGGTGGGATGTGACTGATCAATGAGTGAGTGGCCCACTAACACCACCAATTTATTTAGAAGGTGAATACTTCAAAAGTGTACCACACAGCAGCAATTATTAGTAATAATTTCAACATGTAATAGCTTCAGCTCATTTTGGGAAGTGGAGATTGTGTGGGTTTAAATATATGGTTATGAAGATGAATCACCTTACCTATCATGGAAGTTTGGTGTCTGAGTAGGAAAAACAAAGAAATTAGACCCAGACATGTGTTTTTACTTGTTGGAGAATTTCTATGTGCCTCTAATTGTTTAAAAACCACAAGCCTGTGAAAGAAATCAGATATATTTTCTACACCACTTGGATCTTTACCTGGCTCTAGCAAACATGTTCACAGTAAGAGAAAGCTGCATGAGACTGACAAGACAAATCTATTCCCTAAATAGTATGTACTGCAAAAGAGTATTCTCAAATTGACTTTGGAACTCACAAGGATTTATTGGACACTTGAAAAAAATGTGTTCCACATGAGTAATTTGTTAGAAGTACATATGTTTAAATTCACGATGTAGTGTGACAGAGATCAGCTCTTGCTTATTTGATATTTAGATTGCTTTGTTTTTCCTTTGCAGCATACAGCTCTCTATTACAAGAAATGAGAAGACAAATTTTTATTCTTCAATCTTATGATCTGCAAAAAGTGTACAACAGGGACCGGTGTCGTGGGATACCAGGTTAAGTCACTGCGTGCAATGCCAGCATCCCATATGGTTACCAATTTGAGTTTTGGCTGCTCCACTCCTGACCCAGCTCTAATAATGGTCTGGAATAGCAGCATAGTATAGCCCAAGAACTTGGGCCCCTGCTCCCAAGTGGGAGACCTGGAAGAAGCTCCTGGCTCCTGACTTGCACCTAGCCCAGACTAGTGCTGGCTATTGCAGCCATCTGCGGAGTGATCTCTCTCTCTCTCTCTCTGTAACTCTTTAAAATGTCTTTTAAAAAAAAAAAAAAAAAAAAAGAAAGGTGGGTACAACATAGATATATGTAGCCTATTTCACATGTGGCTACTGTAAAAGAATTACTTGTAGAATGTCTAAAATATGCTAAAGTCTTCTAGCACTACAATGTCATGAAAGTAAACTATCATTAATGTAAAGTTTGGATTTTTCTCATTTTATTTAAAGCATCAAAACATTGAAAAGTTAAGAAAATCTAAATTGAAAGCTCAATCTGTGGAGTGGGGGCAGTATTTTTCCAGATTCCTACTGAGCACTGCCGAGATGTGGAAGCTTCACAGATTGCTACGTAGCACTCGGATTCTTCTTTGGCATCCTCAATGATAACTATAAAAGTAAAAGGACTGGAATATTCCAAAGCATGTCCTCTCCTCGCCCAAGAGGTTTTACACAAAGTTGAACAGAAGAATCTAGACTGAGGGGAAAAAAGATCTGTGTATCAGCTTTCTATAGAAGCTTTTCAGAGGCCACCACTATCAACCAATGGTTAGAGAGCAACCAATTTAGAATTCCTTTTCTGGACTGGGGCGGGGGGATATGCTTGCACAATATTTTTTTTGTATTTGTACACTTTCTTGTATTTATTGAGTTCTCCCACCTTCCCCCAGGCCCACAAAGGCACAATTACTGAGAAAGCTAAGAATAAAGTTGTTGATTTCTTCTTCTTTTTAGTCGACTGGAGGCAAGTTAAGAATATTAGTTAAGGCTAATATAAAAATTTTTAAGAATAGGGCCTGACATGGACACTTTTTCCAAGTTGACTCTACTCTTGAAAAATGCTGACCTGGGGTGGCGCCAAGACCAAAGACCTGTCTCGCCAGCAAATCTGATGTACCCTCCAAGTACACATAATCCTTGAAACTCTAGCACTGAAGATGAAGCCTTCAGAGCCATGTGAGGTTGAGACTAGGATAATGAAAGGGACATGCAAGAGGACACAGCAAGGCTGGACAATAGATGTCTCTTTGTAGAGCTTCCTGAAACCTTATGTTTCCTCATCTCTCGAGCCTTGACCTGATGTTCCTTGGTGGCCTTTATCAGCTGAATTGACGAATTACACAAGGTGAAAAAATAATTTCTATCAGACAATGAGCAACTTGTGTCTCATTTGTCATTGTAACCCCCTCCTTAGCTCAATGACTGGAACTTGTAGCCATATAGTAAATAGCAGTGAACGAATGAGCTTTCCCAGATACCCTAAACAAATAATTTATTATGGAGGGAGAACAAATGGAACTATACATTATACAAAGAGCTATACGCTGATCTATAAGTACTATGTAAAGAAAAACCTACATATTCTGTGGGGGTTCAAGAGTGGTAGAGACTAGGGAGGCTTGAAGACAAAGTCTTTGGTAAGAAGAATCTTGAGGCTTTTGAGTAAAGTAACAGACGTGAGTTAAATTTACAACGGACACGTCTGTGGTCTGAAAGGGAGAACACAACAGTGCTAGCAGTCATTACATTGGGTTGTTTCGTTCCCAAGATCACATTTACATACTTTTTTTTCCTCTGTAAAATTTAATAGGGTTGTAAACATTTTTATGCAGAGAAATTCATCCTTAAATATTTGTACAAAATTTTCATTTGTTTTGTATCATATTTAAATATTTCTTCTATTAACCTTTTTTTCTAATTATCTGGGGAGTGCTGCTGTTGACTTATCCAAATTCAGCTGTGTGCCATCAACCTCTCCTCTCTTCAACTGATTTTGAGTAACCATGGAAAATTTCACCTCAGCATATTTTAACACTAGACACTTTCTTAGGACCTATAAAAGAAGGTGACCTTCAATATATTTTAAAGCATAACATGAAAAATAGAAATTCAACCATATTTTCTTTTTTATTTGAGTGGAATAAATGTGACAGTTCAAGTAGAGTCAGCTGAACATAGTAGTTTTCTAGGAAATATGGAATACCTAACTTTTTAATGACAGCAAGCACTATTAGAGTGAAAAAGAAGACAGCAAAAATACACATTTGATAGCATTAGCGGGGTAAAGTGTTCTACTTAAAGAAAAAATATTCAAGTAAAAGGCAAGTATGTATTCAGATTTAAATAAGGACTTTATTCAATAGGTAAAATACGAAAGACAGGTTAAAAAAAAAAAGTTAAAAGTCCTGGCTTACTCCAGGTCTCCTTATAGTAATACCTCATGAGAAACATGGCATGAATTAACAGCAAAGTAAATGTGATTTTGATTCTCAATTTCTTTCAGGCCTCCTTGATAAATAATTACTTTCACTATAAGACAGAAACTATTCAAGTATGTTCTTTGATATTGCCAAACTAGGAACAACTGAGAATCTCAAAGGATCTAGAATGAAAAAATAAATGGTAATCATATAAATTTTTGTTAAAGCTTACCATAGATACTTCAAAGAATCACACAGTGGTTTGGGACTTTATATTTAGAAATAATCTTTGCTCTGTCCCACATATTTGTTTACGTGTCAGGAAAACAATTATATCAAGGTAGGTGATAAAACTCATATTATTTTTCACAAAAATAAGATTGTTGAACTTCTTGCAATAAAATATCCATAACCTCCCTTGTGCCTGTGCTTTCCTAGAGCTGTTGCAGAAACACTGCAGGACTCGTAAAGACATTTCAAATAAACAGGCACATAAAACACCTGCCAATCGCCAGAGAAGCGGACCGGTGACTGTGGTCCCCAGGTGGCTCTTGAATATAGCGATGGCTCTGGAGAGTTACACAGACACGTCTGTGCAAGTACACAACATGTGGGTGTTAAAAAGAAACTTTCCCTACTTATCAGCTCAGACATCATACAGGTTGGGTGTCTGTCTCAGTCTGCTTGGCTGTCACAACAAAATGGCAGACTAGCTGGCTCCCACAACAGAAACTGATTTTTGTGAAATCTGGGAGGCTGTAAGTCCGGTAAGGTGCCAGCATGGTTGGGTTCTTGTGAGGGTTCTTGTCCTGGCTTGTGGAAGGCCACCTTCTGACTGAGACCTCACTGGCAGAAACAGAGGGGGAGCTCTCTAGTGTCTCTTCTTAAAAGGGCACCTATCCCATCATTAGGGAATGTGGACCCTCACGACCACATATCGCCAAAATTTTCTGCCAAAGGCCATAGCCGGAGCTACTGTATCATCAGGGGTTAGAGCTTCAACATATGATATGTAGGGGCAGGCAGCATAACTATACAAAGGAAGTACCAGAAAGTTCACAGATATGGAATTAAGAGATACATTTACTCAGGTACAATTTTTTAAAAATCCATGCATCTGAGAGATCTTAAAAACATTTACAGAAAATGTTTATTATGAAAAAAAACTATGCATGGATTTAAAAAATAATTTTCATGAAAATGAACTTATCTTTTAACTCTGCATTTCCCAAAAACTTTATGAAGTATCCTCATATGTGTACAAATGTCTTCTAAATGGACTTATTTTATTATACTATGATAATATTATCCACTCTCCTTTAAACTAAACACCAATATTATCTGGGTTGGTTGTGAGAGAAGATGAAAATCGGATCCATTGCAAAGGAGAGTGGGGACTCTAATTTGAAAGGCAGAAACAATTCCTTACATTTTGGCAGGTTCCTAAATATTACAAATAACAAATGAAGTATGACTATGAAGCATTAGGCATTTTTTAAGTAAAATGATAAAATAATGAAAACAGCTCTACTATAATACAAAAAAATTTATTCTTTCTGCTCCATAACTATTTTCACTTTGCCAATATTTTTTGCTTTTCATTATTTTTCCTAAGTATATTTATTCTATTTTTCTTAAGATTCTTGGACACAGAGTATTTTATTTTATCCTCTTCCACCAAACCATTATTCTTTCATGCATATATTACATTTTCAATAAAAACCCAGTAATCAATAACTTGTTTTTTTTTTAATCTGAATATTCTTTAGACTAAGGCCTAGATAAGAACACTTGCCAAAATGTAGCCACATAGAGAATTTCAGGGCTTATAGCTCAAAAAGATTTATAGCTAACTATTAGCCCTAAGATTTTAAAAAGGATGATAGTTACCAGGAAAACACCTGAACTGATCATTTGGAATGTTGAAGGGACTCAGAAATACAGGTATTCCCTTTGCTGAACAGGGAGGGTAAACAATGAAAACCAAGGAACTAGGGCTTTTTGTCCTGTTTCTCTCTTCTTCCCTTCCTTCCTTCCTTCAGAAAAAGAAAACTGTTATTAAGCACCTATGCCAGACACCAGGCATACTAAGATGAGTAAGAGAGCCCCTCATCTCAAAAACCTGACGTTCTATTGAAGAAGGTAAGTAATCAGCCGGACTGCGGCGTGAAGCTGCTAGCATTGAGGTAGTCTGGTGGAACTCTGGGAACACAGAGCGTGGGCCTTAACTAACGACTCTCAGAAGACTCCCTGAGAAAGAGATGACACCTGACGTGGACCCTGAATGACAAAGGCTTGAAAGTGGGTGGCAGTGGTGGAAGTGAGCGTTCGTAGGTACGCAGGCAGAGAAGCCTATTAGGTTCTGGAGATAAAAGTTGAAATGCTTTAAAAAAATCTTACTTGTGTTCACACCAGTCTTTTTCCTACAAAATATTCAAAACTGTTCCTCTGTAAAGTGACTGCTGAGCGCAGTCAACGCCATTGTTCTCCAGTCATGCATCTTCGACACATAACCCATAATCAATTATCAGAGGTCCACACTCCACAGTCCTTATCATGTCTGTAATTCTTCGTGGACAGTCCCCGGCACTCTTTGCTTATTTCTCATACAAAAGCACTGAGAGGGATTCTGTTGATTGTGGAGCACTACAGTCATGCTGTGAAACGTCTTTCTTCATCGTGTATACCTTAGCATAGAGCAGCACCGATGCTATTTTGGAATATGACAGAATCTCATTTCATTCTTGCTATGTTTCTCATGTAACACTATCAGATGCCACTATTTTAAAAAGGAGGAAACTATTACTTCATATATCTTTAAAATAGAAAATGTCAAACATTCAAAACCTTCAGGTAGTGTCTCAGAGTACAGTGTTTTCATTCTTTTGTGAATAATCAGAAGATTAAAATATGGTTAATTATTTGCTCATACTATCCTTGGCTAGAAATAAAGTGATAGAATTTAACATGACTTTCAAAGAACAAATGGACTACTGACTATAATATTCTTTTAAATTTTGCCGACAAGAATTTATAGCTGTTTCTCACATATATTCTGCTTCAAAAAATACTGTTTGTAGAGATCTATTGTGCACATTTTAAAAAACCTCCCTTTTCTACTTAATGATTTATGCCGAAAATTGTCTGTCATGTTTCCAGAAAAAGAGCACAAAAGATTTCTGATTGAGCTTTGTTCACAATGAATGAGGTGGGAGGTGATACAGGTCAAAATAGCCAAGGGTGTGAAGAGCCAGAACATGAGTTTTGAAGTTAGATGAGTCTAATTCAAATCTAGGTTCTTCTTTTACTAACTCTTTCTTCTAGACAATAGGAGTGATAACCATGGCCTACTAAAATGTTCTGAGATCTGAGTTCTCTAAAGGATGTAAACCACCACAAATACACAATAATCCAGTGTAATTACTAGTAGTGGTAAAATAATGTCTTCCTAGGAATTTGTAGACAGTGGCTTTCATGAAATTATCCCAGGACATCTATAGAGTGAGTTATATATTGAAATGGAAAATCCTATGGGAAAAGGATAAATTTAAATTGCAACTCAGGGGCTGGTGCTGTGGCATAGCAGGTAAAGTTGCCACCTGCAGTGCCAGCATCCCAAATGGGCGCTGATTCGAGTCTCAGCTGCTCCACTTCCGATCCAGCTCTCTGCTACGGCCTGAGAAAACAGAAAATAGTCCAAGTCCTTGAACCCCTGCACCCATGTGGGAGACCTGGAAGAAGCTCCTGAATCCTGGTTTCGGATTGGCCCAGCTCTGATTGTTGCAGCCATTTGGGGGGTGAACTAGCAGACGGAAGAGTTCTCTCTCACTCTCTCTGCCTCTGCCTCTCCCTCTCTGTAACACTGCCTTTCAAATAAATAAATAAATTGCAACTCAAATATAAAAATCATAAAAAAACAATAAATAATTTCTTTACAAGACTATAGAGGGTCCCACTTGGAATGACTTAATTTTAATACATTACCAGTAGGGCTTTCTGTCTAATAAAAGCCCTGGGTATAATATAAAAAGAATAAAATGATTACTTCATGTAGTTCTTTGTAGTATTCCCACTTTAGGTTCTTTGCAAAATTTTTACGTGAATAATAAAAGTTGATTTTCTTCTAAGAAGAAAGAAAATGAGCTTCCATTAATGGGATTATTCTTCGGGTTTTCTCAAATGCAGTATATCAGAAGATTAATTGCTATGTACAATCAACAAACAAAACAGCATGGTGGTGCACCTGAACCTCTAAGCAACATTAATGGGCCATTATGAAAGTGTATTTTTATATTAAAAAAAAAGTTTAACCTCTCAATTTCTTGTTTTTAGCTCTTAAAAACAGAAGAATATGTAATATATTTTGATAATAGATAAAAGGTAATTTACAGAACAGTAATACTCATATCAAAGCATTTGTGTAAAGAATATGGCACTGGGAACCTATCAGACTGCACATAAATACTTTGCAGAGGCAGCAAGGACGGACAGCAGCTGCTGCCAGCAGTTTTCTCTGGCAAAGAGAAGCCAAGCACGCACAAGGACAGGGGACAGTGCTTTTTCTCTTTTACCTTGGATGATAAGGTTCTTTTTCAGTCCTTGAAGTAAGGAATTTCACCAAAAACAAAACAAGACAAAAGACCAACAGAGAGGTAAACCACAGAAGGAGCCACTGATGCCTACCCACATCATCTGTGCTGCTTCCTAATGGCAACAGATTTTTGCAGTGAGCACAGAAGCTGTTTTCCACGTGTACATTGTTTAAAAAATAAATACCAAGTGCATATTCTAAGAAGTACAGCATAATTGAATTATGCTTGGAATTTATCACACATGTCTCAGTAGAGGATATGACAGGAATGCTTGATCCACGCTCTCTGAAATGGCATGAAGTGGTGCCTTGGGAGTGTCACTCCCCATGGATTTATGTGACCATGGCAGGCATGATTTATCTTACTGTGCTGCTCTACTGGGCTAGAAACAATGCTCACCTATTCATGCTTTAAAAAACAACAACAACAACAACTCTGATCTGCCTCTGAAAAACCCAAAGAAGACAAAAACATTCAACTGTTTACTCAGGAAGTCAAGGGCAAGGCTCTTTAAAGAGCTGGCTGATCTGCTACTCCCTAATTACCTTACAACACTAAGCCCTGACACCAGGCTTGTCAGCAGATTTTATTTACAACCCTTGAGGAAAAATCCTCTTGCTATTTTCACTTCATACAGAAGATAAGTTTGCAAAAGGAAGCACTTGGCAGTACTTCAGATGCTCGCTGTCTGGTGGTGTTGATAATGCAATTCTTTTTATTATTATTATTATTATTATTATTGCTGCAGCATTTAGAAGGCTGTATCATTCATATAGACCATCGTGACCCAACAGAGTGACATAATTCCTGCAACCATCTGAGTTGTTTTTAGCCACTTCTCTCGCTAAAAGTTTAGAATCTGGCTACAGACTGCCTTTATGCTGAATCCTATTGTTGAAAGATGTCATGCTCTACTGGGCATACCTATAAAATGCCTTTTATCCAAATAAAAGAAAGTCACCTGACCTGCATGAAGAATGCTGATATTCCACGTGATTCACAATGTTAATGTTATGTTTTAAAGGGAAAGTCAAATTTCATGCAGATTATGAACAGGTAATTTCAGTAAGTTTTTTCCTTTTTGCTAATAGAGTCAGAGTCACATAATCCACAAGAGCCTCCAAATAAAATTCTACTTGTATTAAAGTCACAATTTAATAAATAAAATACCTCCTAAATAAAAATGCACTCAGGGAGAGAAGGCCTATAGTCACTGTTTTTTCTTTCTAGTTACAGGAAAAAAAATCAGTGTGACTTGGTATCTCCACACTGTGTTCCTGAACATGTGAACGGCATCCCAGAAACTATACAGGTTCTCAGGCCACTGAAAAGTCTACCAAAACTGCACAATGCAACAGGTGAAAAGTCATTTGTGAAACACACATGCCGGCTATTGTCTGTACCAACTCCCACAGGTGAAGCATCATATTCCACAGCACAGCTGAGCAGCATAACCAATATATGGTCTAAAATTACACACTTTGGAAACAGACTATATCTATTGTTTATTTCAAAATGTAACGAGAGAGACTGAGCAGGGCACAAATAAAATCAAAATGCATTTACTCACTGTGTTAAAATTTGGAAAGAGCCCAACAGCAGAACTACTGTCCACTGGAAAAGACATAAACGGTTTGATATCCAGTGAAGGCTGCATCATCAGGGTAGGTGTGCGCACAAGAGCAGGAAGGGTAGTAGTGTGGCATGTACTGCCTGCCAAGAACAAAACAAAAATGATTTCAATCTGTCACTCACATGCATCATCCTCCCCAACCTACAGTGCAGAAACAAGACGACTGAGCTGCAACCTGCAAGCAAGAGCGTTACACCGGAGGTAAGCAAACGGCACAGGAATAGTAAACACAGCATAAAAGGATCTTCTTCTTCATTGTCAAAGACAGTGATGCAGAACGCTTCTTCATGGCAAGAGTCATGTGCTGCTCCTGCAGATTCTGCCAAGACTCGCAGTGCACAGATCCTACTGGCAGGTGGGACCGTAAAAGGCTCTGTTGTCCATAGGTTGCCTCCCACTAGCCAAAAATGCCAGAGAGAAGAGGGGAGGAGCCTCTTGAAGCCAGATGCTCTTTACTATTCAGAGTTCCTGAATGGCCAGTAGGCATGTTTTATGCAAATAAGAGATAATTGCAGGGTTTTCACAAGAGGAAAAAAACTTGAACTCTTACACTTACTGTCTGCTCTCAGCAAAGTTATGACTCAATTAAAAAAAAAAAAAAAAGGAGAAGGAGGACCGGGAAGAAAAGAGCAAGAGGAAGAAGAGAGAGAAAAAAGAACAAAGAAACAACAGGGGCAGACTTTTGGACTAGCAGGTAAGATGCCAGTTAATATGCCTGTCCCACATTGGAGAGCCTGGGTTCGAATCCTGACTCTGGCTCTTGATTCAACTTCCTGCCAATTTAGACTCTGGGAGGCAACAGGTGATAACTTAAGTGACTGCGTTCTCGCCACCCATGTGGGAGACCTGGATTGAGTTCCTGGCTCCCTGCTTCAGCCTTGGCCCTTGCAGGCATTTGGAGAGTGAATCAGTGGATATGAACGTCCTCCCTCTCTCCCTTTCAAATATAAAAAAAAAAAATTAAAAAACAAAACCTGAAACTTGTCCTTAATTTAGGGAAATAAAGTAGTCTTGATGTTGACATAGATAGTGTTTTGGGGACTCAAATTTTTTGTCTTCAACTTTTATTTCTAATGAGTTTGTGTTATTTGAGCAACTACCGCCTTTTAACAATTGTCTTAGCTATCACTCTTTAGCTTACTGGTTTAACGCATGCATAGCAGATTTTAAATGCTCTTCTCCAATAATCAGTATTTTCCTTTGGCCTGTAGCTTCCTATAGTACACACATAGGTACAGGTGGCTGACTGAGAGATAGGTAGGCTCTGGCATGCCTTTTTTTTTTTTTTAACAGCTTTATTGAGATATAACTCATATACTCAATTCACCCACTTGAAGTACCTTAGTTTTTAGCACATTCACAGGCTTGTACAACCATTACAAATTTTAGAACATTTTCATGACGTCTAAAAAGAAACCCTGTACCCATTAGCAGTCACTTCCCATGTCCTCCCAACATCCCTAGCCTCTGGGCAATCATTCTATAGATTTATCTATCCTAGATATTTCATTTAAATGAAATAATGTAGTATAAGGTTTTCATGATTGGCTTTTTTTTTTTTTTTTTTTGGACAGGCAGAGTGGACAGTAAGAGAGAGAGACAGAGAGAAAGGTCTTCCTTTGCCATTGGTTCACCCTTCAGTCGCCGCCGTGGCCAGCGCGCTGATCCGAAGCCAGGAGCCAGGTGCTTCTCCTGGTCTCCCATTCCCATGCGGGTGCAGGGCCCAAGCACTTGGGCCATCCTCCACTGCACTCCCGGGCCACAGCAGAGAGCTGGCCTGGAAGAGGGGCAACCGGGACAGAATCTGGCGCTCTGACCAGGAATAGAACCAGGTATGCTGGCACCACAGGTGGAGGATTAGCTAAGTGAGCCATGGCGCCGGCCCATGATTGGCTTCTTTTGACAGTGATTTTAAAGCTTACCCATGCTGAGGTAGTTATCAGAATTTTATTCCTTTTTTTTGGTTATTATGAATACTACTTCTATGAGAAACTGTTTAATACAGTGTGTGGGACACATGTTTTTTTTTCTCTCAGGTATTTACCGAGGGGTGGAATTTTGGAAATTGCTGAGTCATATGGTAAATGTATTTGACCTTTTGAAGAACTGCCAGACTGTTTTCCAAATAGTTGAACTATTTTAAATTATCACTATCAGTGTATCAGGGTTCCAATTTCTTCAGGTCTGTCTGCATAAGGATCACATAACAATTACATGCTTAAAATCCCCTACTAAGTTCAAAAGAAATGAACAATATGAGAAAGTGCACCAACTATCAAAATTTTTACCCATCTCTTTCTTGGTGATATAGGCAGGCAGACAGGATTAAATCAATTAGATTTGTGAGTTGGAGACCATGCCTTTGTGCCTTTGCCCTGCCCCCTTTCGTTATCTCACACCCCTACCTGATCTCACCAGTATGCTCACCTGCCAATCAAACTATGTAGCCACTCCCCTTTGAAGTGAATAAAAGGCCTGTAACACTGTGTGCCCTTCCCTGGTTGTCCATGCCTCTGGGCGGGCTCTCTGCTTTCCTGCCTGCACTATGCTATCTGTGGCTGCTCCTAACTGCAGGCTTGCTCCTCGCGGCTCCCAGCCTGCTCTCTGCCTGGTATGGACCCAACTTATGTTCCTAGACTTCTTTCTCCCCTAAATAAAAACCCTCACTTTCCTTGGTGGTTTTCTAACTGAATAAATGCTAGAATAAATGCTGAATAAATGCTGTACCATGTTGCCTGTTTCATTTATAAGCAGCCAATATTTAGAATTCTTATTTAAATATATGGCAAGAACTTTCGAAATTTTTTGAGTAAACGTCCCCAATTTCACTGGTGTCACAGAATCATTAAAAGTCCCCTCTATTTAAGTGATATATTTTGGTAATGAATTTCCATAATAAACCCTACATCATTTTTTAACTCATTCCAGAACATTATTGGTAGTGGTGTTCAACAGTCAGGAAGCATTTGTATTGATCCTAAAAACATTAAAAAAAAAAAAAAAAGGAGAAGGGCTCCTGCATTGATCTGCAATAGCAAGTCTTTAGGACATTGCTACCCATTACAGAATATAGAGTAGGATTCAGTAAACAGGGAATCAGCTAGAAATGTAGCTTGAACAGTGATTTTTTTTTTTTTTCTGATGCTCAAGTAAATTCTCTGATCTCTGCCTGGCATTCACATAACTACTCCCATATTTAATTACACATTATTCTTCTAATTAGTAACGTTCTATCCATTGCTAAGTTTGATGTTTATAGAGATCAGTATGTCAAATATTGCTGATACGTTCATTAAGATACTTGCTTTAAAAGCTTTGCATTAAAATCTTAGCTAAATTGAAAAAGGGATGTTTCTTATATTAGATCATTGGCCTTTTATAATGCATTACTACTATGATTATTGAAAGTACAAAGAGTAGGTAAACGCAACCATTCTACTTAAAGCTGCTGATGAGCAAATTTGTAATTATTTTGTCATTTGTGGGTCTTTCAGAGGGAAGCAAAGTTCTTTCTTTCATCCCACAATGGTGGCTCTGATAACAATGGGTAATACAAGGCCTCTAAGGGCCAGGCGAGAGCCACTTTGTACTAACAAACTCCAATCAAACAGAATGCAACAGGGAACTTGACAAGCAGATTGCTCCATCAACAAAGGTCAGAATGCATAAGGATCCCCCTTACCCAATCAAATCTCTATGCTAATAAAAACAAGGCTAGAGAACTACTTAGCTGCCACCATTCATTAGCATAAAAACTTCGCAGCTGTTTACCATTTCATTAGCATTTTAATGACAGACAATTTGCCATGTTAAACACAGATTGTTTTAAAGTACTGGTAGATCTTCTGAATAAATATAAACTCTACTTTCATCAATTTCACCAGAACCTTGCTGTTTTCACTTTTAAAACCTACTATTTAATACAACTTCACCAAGACTGATTGCTTCAAAGGAAGTTTTTGCACATGGAAAGTGAATAGGAATAAAGTACATTTTTCTTGCACAGGTTATTTCATGCTTTGATACCTCAGTCGCTCTATTCCAGATTTTTGCTGTTGCTGCTGCTGTACAAAAGCCTCTCCTTATCTCTGGGTGCCCAAAAGTGAGAGGGGGTTACAAGCAGAAATTTGACCCAAATGCATTGTACCATACCAAAAAAATGCTTGATTTCTCTAAAAGCCTAGGACTTTCAGAGGGGAAAAAAGGCTGAAAATATAATAAGCTGGCATTTCAATACAAAGGATGGTATAATATACCTTTTACATTGCTGTTTTCATGGGACAGAACCAACATTTGTATTTTTATGAACTATTTGGCAATATGTAGCTCTGTTTCAAAGCATAGGATATAACCTGGTATAAATCATAATGTGACATAATAACACGGCTCCACCTTATCTGATAATGACTTTTATTAGAGAAAGAGAGAGAGAGAGAGAGAGAAACATGCTCCTATCCTCTGCTTCACTCTCAAAATGTCCCACTGGGAACTCCCATGTTGGTAGAAGACTACCTGAACTATCACCTGCTGCCTCCCAGGGTTTGCATTAGCAGGAAGCTAGAGTCAGGAGCCAGAGCTGGATATCTAACACAGGAACTTCAAATGTGGGTATCTTAACTAGTGTCTTGAGCACTTGACCAAACACTCACCCAGACGGTACAATTTCATTTATAGCACTCAATATATATATATATATTTATCAAACTCTGTGTATTGAAATTAAGTGTATATATACACAACATGCATATCCCAAAGACCTAACAGTACCCGCTCTCACTATGGAAACTCCACCTGTCCATATCCTTTCCCCAAGGAGTGTAATTAATGCTCCCCGTAAGTTGCATTTAGATAGTAAAATAAGTAAGGGTGACAGGAAATTTCCCCTCCACTCTCTGGAGGTCCACTGAAATGAACAGAGAATGGACAGGAGAAAAAGTATGCCAATTTTCTCACATGCCTAACAGGAACCACACAAAATATGAAACTCAATGAAAGGGGGAGGGTGTAGGCAATTTTAGAGGTGTAGAAAATGATTTTTTAGGAGAAATTTATGAGTGGGTCTTCCTTATGGACTATAACAGACAGTGGCTTGGATCAAGCTCCTGGCAGCACTGGGGTTGGCAGCAGCGCAAGTTCAGGGAAGGAGAGGGCCAGACCTTCACCGCGGGGAGGCTGTCCTCCTGTGTAAATGAAGTCTTCCAAGGAACCCTCTAGGGCTGACCTCAGAACAATCTATGGAAAGTCTGTCTACCCTGCCTGAGGACTCTGAGACTCCTGTCTGCACTTTCCTCATTATTTGATGGGCTTCCGAGGGAGGAGTCTTAAGAGCATTGCCTTGTTTTACAGAGAAGTTTCCTAGGTCAGATAAGGCCTTCCCTGCACTCCAGCAGGACAAGCGAAGGCAGCTGGGAAGGCTTTCCAATTCCCTGGAATTCAAAGCGCTCACCATTTCAAAGCATCATACTTGGGGGTATAGTTTTCTGAGCCCCAGGAAATAGGAGATGTATTCATCCATACTATGAAATCAATACTAGGTGAATGACAATTCACCGTTACAACCATAAAGAAAACTATTATTTCAACCAACAGGTGCCTTACTCTGTCAATGGATTATGTCATAATCCATCACAATAAAACCTCATTTGAGGGCCAGGTGACACTTGAAATTATTGCCTGAGTCTTTGACCTTTAGAAATATGATCTTGAAGGCTCTTTCAGGTTATAGCTTTGAGGCTTCCCAGTGGTTCTTCCTTATGGACTATAACATCTTTCTTAGAAAGAAGAAGAGTACATCAGAATCACAGGAAATATGGAAAAAATAAAATTTATTTTATATCCTGCAAAAAGAGTAGCTTCTTATGGTATTATTATGTATGTTCCCTTCAGTGAGTACCAAAGCAAAAAGCTTAACATAGTTATATAAAGAAGTGTTAGCATGAGATAGCATCAATTATAGAACTCTTTAGATTTCTTTATAAAAAATTAAAATGAGTGGCATATCAGATTCTCTACCAAACACAGTTTTCCCTTTTGTTTTCCCAACTTTGATGCCCCTGATACTGTGCATTTTCCCTCTTATCAGGAAGAGTGACCAACCCAGCATCTCTCCCACTTGTCCCCTTAGCTTTCTAACTCTTCTACCAATCTTCTAGGTGAAGAAAATAATTTACCAAGACACCACTACACCACATGTGACTAAGAGATATGACTGACACAGGGTCAAATAGTAACAGTCACAACAAATACAGCATTTTTATAGCACACATTCTGTATCAGGCACTATCTTAGGGATGGTACATGCATGTAAGTATATACTAGGAGGTGTCCTAAAGTTCACAGGTAAATGAGATTAAAAGATAATACAAATCACCCATGAACTTTTTTTTTTTTAAAGATTTATGTTTCCATCTGAAAGGCAGAGGTTAGAGGTGGGCAGAGACAGGGATCTTCCATCTGTTGGTTCACTCGCCCAAATGGCCTCAAAGGCTAGGGTTAGGCCAGGTTAAAGCCAGACCTTCTTTTGGGTCTGGGGCCAAGTACTTGGGCCATCTTCTGATGCTTCTCTAGGCACATTAGCAGGGATCTGGATCAGAAGTGGAACGGCCAGGACTCCAAGTGGCACTCACATGGGACACCTGTGCTGCAGCAGCTACTTAACTTGCTACTCCACGATGCCCGCCCCATAACCATGAACTTTTTGAAGCTACACATATAATCTCCATATATACATAAAGCTACCTCAAAATGTTAGTGGGAAATGGAATTTAAAAGGTAAGATTACTTTTGTGCAAATATTTTGGAAATGCATGCAGTTTTTTTCATAATATGCATTTTTCATACACTTCTTGGAAACCCCTCATATTCATTTACATGTATATTTATACTTACGTGTACATACTTGCAAAAATACTCATTTACTCTTCACAACAAAGGTTCTAATATTAGTCCCATTTTGTAAATGAGAAAGTAGGCATAGAGATTAAGCCGAACTTCATACAGTTTGTTTATGAAAGAGCCTGGATTTGAACTTAGGCAGTTTGACTCCTGCATTCTGCTTTTTACTCCTATACCATGGTCACCAAATTTGACAGCTTGAATAATATCCAGTTATACAGATGTATTTCCACACTATAAACAGGAACATTTCACCATCACATGAAGAGATTCAAGATGTTGAACTTCCTAACAGGAATGATTTACTGCCGGGAATTAGTTGAGACTTTTATTTGGCTTTAATGTAGCATCTGATACTGAAATAGCTAAAATGTTATGATAAGCTTTGTAATGCTGTATGAGACCTGCTTCCAGAATACATTGATCTAAAAGTGATCTTCCTCAGTATTATTTACTTCAACACAGACTTGTGAGGGGCCAATAAGGTCCACTGCTGACAGCTACCGGGGTTACAAACTGAGTCAGAACTTGTTTTACTTTTCGAGGAAACAGTAACAACGGTGACCATTTCATGGTATTCTGTATGCCAGGTTCTATGCTGATTTGTCTCGTTTTATCTCAATTATAATACAATTCTATGAAGTTTGTACTGCTACTAACATTTTACAAGTGGAAAAGGTGAGGTTTAGAAAGATGAAGATGGGGGCCAGCGCTGTGCAGTAGCAGGTAAAGCTGCCGTCCGCAGTGCTGGCATCCATATGAGCACTGGTTCTAGTCCTGGCTGCTCCCAATCCAGCTCTCTGCTTTGGCCTAGGAAAGCAGCAGAAGATGGCCCAAGTCTTTGGGCCCTTTTCACCCACATAGGAGACCTGGAAGAAGCTCCTGGCTCCTAGGCTTTGCATCAGCCTAGCTCCAGGCTTGCGGCCAACTGCGGAGTGAATCAGTGGATGGAAGATCTCTTCTCTCTGTCTCTGCCTAACTCTGCCTTTCAAATAAATAAATAAATCTTAAACAAACAAACAAACAAACAAACAAGAGGGTCCAGTGCCATGGCTTAGGTTAATCTTCTACTTGCAGTGCCGGCATCCCAAATAGGGAAATTTGGCCAAATGGCCGGAATGGCCAGAGCTGGGCTGATCTGAAGCCAGGAGCCAGGGGCTTCTTATAGGTCTCCAACGTGGGTGCAGGGGCCCAAGGAATTGGGCCATCTTCTACTGCTTTCCCAGACACATTAGCAGGGAGCTGGATCAGAAGTGGGGCAGCCAGGAATAGGACCAGCACACATATGGGATGCCAGCACTGCAGACAGTGGTTTAACCAGCTGTGCCACAGGGCAGCCAATCCCCCACCCCTGCTTCCTACTCCTTAACAATAGGGTTCCAGTCCTAAAAGCCAGGTTACTAAAGCACCATCTCCTATATTGTTTTCATAGGCTTTGCCCCGATGATGGTCTGAATCAGTCTCAACTGGATGAAGGCTGACTAGCTGAGCCTCACATGTGTAAAAAGGAGGACTGTATATGTCACCTGGAACCAAAGTTTAGTCACTCCCTATAGAACGAAAGATTGGAGCATGAGTGGAAAGAGCAGTCAGAGAGCTTTAGGAAGGAAGGGGTCCAGCAGGTTACAACATCCACAAGTTGGACTCATTCTCATATCAGTCCACACATGGTCTTGTCAGAGGCCCTAGCAATTACAAATCACCCCGTCAGCAACTACACGACCCGAGTTCTCTTTTCTGATGCTATACAGCTTTCCCGAGACTCCCCAGTCAGGGGGACAGGTTAGGTTTCATCCCTGCATCCATGGTGGGCAGCCACTTGGATGCTTTCTTTTCTCAAAAGTGTCACAATCTGACTGGTTGTCGTCTGCATCAGTCAATGAACTAATTTGTTCCCTAACAATACGGCAGGGGTCATGTATTATTGATAAAATGTGAATGAGGTTCAACAGTGAAAGCAATCGTATCTGGGGTAAATTTGAGATTATAAATGTTGACATAGATGAGATATCTCTTAAGATGAACTTTGGGGGAATGGATATTATTTCCAGAGATGGATCTCTCTAGTTCTCACTTGCTCGCTCGCTCTCTCTGCTTCTCTCCATTTCTCCTTCTCTAACTCTGCCTTTCAAATCAATAAGAAAATCTTTCAAAATTTGAGAATATAGGAGTAAGATACTATCAGAAGAATGAATAGGTAATCCACAGAGTGGGAGATGATATTCACCTTATACTGATTTTGAAAAAGGACTTGGATCTAGAATAAAAAACTTCCACAGAACAGTCAAAAAAAAAACTAGAAAAATGGGCCAAAGACTTGAATGGATACTTCACAAAAGTGTATATTAAAATGTTCAATAAACATTAAAAATATTACTTAACTTCATTGGTAATTAGAGATATGTGAATCAGAACGAGATATCACTCTATACCCACAAGAATGGCTACAATGAAGAAAAACAGAGATTATTAAGTATTGACAGGGATAAGAAGCAACTAGAGTTCCATAAGGAAGTATAAATTGTTACAGTTACCTTGAAAAGCTACTTGGCAATATCTACAATATCTACTCTATAATATCTACTTATACATAGGAGGTAGTCTTTAAAAAGTTTGTGGAAAATGAGTATCATGATAAAACAATGCATGGATTTCAAAACTTTTTATACAAAAACTTCTCTTATTTTCCTTTTCCCATGAACTTTTGGATGTCCCCTCATATGATTCTTATGAACCAGCAATGTGCTAGGAATATGCCTAACAGAAATGATACGGAAGCTGGCGCCGCAGCTCACTAGGTTAATCATCCGCCTTGCGGCGCCGGCACACCGGGTTCTAGTCCCAGTCAGGGCGCCGGATTCTGTCCCGGTTGCCCCTCTTCTAGGCCAGCTCTCTCCTGTGGCCAGGGAGTGCAGTGGAGGATGGCCCAAGTCCTTGGGCCCTGCACCCCATGGGAGTCCAGGAGAAGTACCTGGCTCCTGCCATCGGATCAGCGCGGTGTGCCGGCTGCGGCGGCCATTGGAGGGTGAACCAACGGCAAAGGAAGACCTTTTTCTCTCTCTCTCTCTCTCTCACTGTCCACTCTGTCAAAAAAAAAAAAAAAAAAGATACGGACTAGAATGCCCATAGCAATAATGTTTACAGTTGCCACAAAGTGGACATTGGCAAAGTAAGCCATCAGCAGTAGAAAGAATAAGTAATTTTGTCAGCTTCACATGACAAAATGTTTACACATAGAATTTAGTAATAAGAACAAGTGATAAGCCACATAAAACCAATAGACCTTGCGGATATGATGTTGAGGAAAAGAATTTAAATAAAGGAATACATGCTGCCTTGTATAACTCATATAAGGTACAAGACCAGGCAAACTAATCTATGGTATTAGTTAGGATAGTAGCTGTCCTTGTAGGAATGGGTACTGGGGATGCTCTTATCTTGATCTAGGGGTCAGTGTACATTCACTCAACTGTACACTTTCATTATGCTATACAGTAACAGAAAGTTTTCAAAATTGAGCAGTCCTATTAATTTGGATAAAATGCTTTGACAAATAGAGGCAAAACTCCCCAATAATAATATCTTGAATACTTTGAAGTTAGAATAGTTCCATGATTATGTCTTTGGGGCTCCTTTTCCCACTACCAGCTTCATTATTCTTAGGACTGTTTGTGAACAAATAAAAGTTCCCTAGATGCTGCTGCTTCCTCGCTGAATTTAGGAACTGGCTAGAGAAGACTGACACAAAATGCAGTGATGCCAAAGAGAAAAACGTTTATCTAGAATTCTGAGTTCCTAAAAGTGCCTCAATTGGCAATTCTGTGCCTGCATCTCCCTTGGGGCAGTTTGGGGTCCCCTCCCAACAGCTGCAACAGAAGCCGCCTCTACAGCAACCTGCCAGCGTGTTGCATTCGAAAATAAATCCTTCTGAGCACCACACTGAAGTTTATAAGCAATAATGAAGCGCTGTATCAGAAGACGGCAATGAAGCCACATCATGATAGATTTTTAAGCCACAGTGTCCTTTGGGTTTAGTAGTAGTCACACACCAGCTTCTACACAAAATAATGAATCTTTCACTGAGATAGTTTTTCAGATGCTGCAGCAATAGAAAACACACAGCCAAGGGTGATCAATCTGTACCTGAATATCTTGCCAATGTACTGAGTTTTTCATATTTAAGCATTGAACAAAATGGGTAAGATTTACTTACTATACACAAACAGCAGTTTGGTTAAACGTGACATTTTTACCAGCTGCAATCTTTTTTAAAAGGCACCATCAAAAAATCCGAGAATTTCAGATTTTAGAAGCTTAAAACTTAAAACTGTGAGATGAGAATAGCTAAATCGTCATCGTGCCTAGCCAAATATTAATTTTGTTGTAGATTCGCAGCTCATAACCCAACAGCATCAAGCATAGTCATGCGAGAAAGAAGCCTCAGAGAATGGAAACCAGGATTCTAACACATGCTTTCTCAAGCTTTTCAAAATCGTTTTTAATACACCTGACTTATCAAAAGGGAATGTCATGTGCTTAGTTCCCAAATTACAAAGTCTTTAGAGAAACCAAAATTATCTCCAGCAGAGCTTTACTAAAATTGTCTCAGGTCAAGAATGGATTGGGAGGTCATAAGATGGCTGACGAAATTTTTTGGCAAAAAGACCCGGAGATGGTCCTGGGCTACATCTGCTCAGCCATCCTCATCCATGGCATCGAGACCCTTCCACAAGGGCTGAAGTTGCTTTCTCTGACAAACCGAGAACAATCTGCGGTCCCTTTCCAGCCTGCTAGGGACCTAGGAGCAGCACAGATCTGTGACTTGTTTCAGCGAACTTCCTAAGAACGCAGACTTCCCTCAGAAGACAGCTGCTTCTTAAGTCACTGACTATTTCTAGAGGGACCATACTTCTTAAACCTGTAGAGATGAATGTGACTTATGAATCTACCCTTCATTTTACATGAGAAATGAGATGAGAACAGCTAAATCGTCATCGTGCCTAGCCAAACGTCTAAGACAGGGACACTGCTTCAAATAAGTAGGTCTGGGCAGTCAGATATACAACAACTATGAGTTGTACTTCTTTCTTTCTTGAAAAATTTAAGTAGATTAATATCTGATCTGTTCTCTTTATTCATTTTGAAAATCAAAGTTAGAGAGAGAAAGAGAGAGACAGACAAAAGGAGAGATCTTCCATCTGCCAGTTCACTCCCCAAATGACTACAACGGCCAGGGCTAGGCCAGGCTAAAACCAGAAACCAGGAACCAGGAGGTTCTTTTGGTTTGCCATGTGGGTGTTAGGGACCCAAACATGTGGGCCACCTTTCACTGCTTTTCCAAGGCCATTGGCAGGAAGGTGGATCAGAAGTAGAACAGCCAGGACACGAACCAGTGCCCATAGGGCATGTTGGCGTCACAGTCAGGTTTACCTGCTACACCACAATGCTGGTGTAAATGTAAAATGTAAAATGTAAAATGAAGTATTTATTTATTTAATGAGATTTTAATCTTAATGTTTTTGTCAACACGAGTAATGGGAGAAAGACATTCAGTGAAAGAAAAGCTCGTGTGGTCAAAAGTCAGTATTTCTTTCCAGTTTAAAGAATAGCAGGAGACTGATTCTAACACTTCATTTTAAATAATTATTTTAATATTCCAAATGGGGAAAAAAAGAGAACAACAAAGAGCATTAAAACTATGCTTTGGGGATGGGTACTATGGGGCAGCGGGTTAAGCTACCACTTAGGGCCCTGCATCCCCTATTGGAATGCCTGGTGGGAGCCTCAGCTTCTCAGCTTCTGATTCAGCTTCCAGGTAATGCACCTGCGAAGGCAGCAGATGATAGCCCAAGTGCAAGTGCTCCTGCCACCCATATGGGACACCCAGATGAGTTCTAAGCTCCTGGCTTTGGCCTGGTCTAGCCCTGGCTATTGTGGGCATCAGGAGAGTGAACCTGGCACGTTGCTTTTCAAATACATAGATAGATCTTAAAAAAAAAAAAGAAAAAAAGTAAAAACCTGTGCTTTTAACCATACTGTTTGGATCTATATAAAACACAGTCTCAGCCAGCACTGCGGCTCAATAGGCTAATCCCCCGCCTGCGGCGCCAGCGCACCGGGTTCTAGAACTGGTTGGGATGCCGGATTCTGTCCTGGTTGCTGCTCTTCCAGTCCAGCTCTCTGCTGTGGCCCAGGAGTGCAGTGGAGGATGGCCCAAGTGCTTGAGCCCTGCACCCGCATGGGAGACCAGGAGAAGCACCTGGCTCCTGGCTTTGGATCAGCATGGTGCGCCGGCCACAGTGCGCCAGCCATTGCAGGGTGAACCAATGGAAAAGGAAGACCTTTCTCTCGTCTCTCTCTCTCACTGTCTAACTCTGCCTGTCCAAAAAACAAAACAAAACAAAACAAAACAAAACAAAACAAAACACAACAAAACACAGCCTCATGGTGGGAGGCACACTCACTTGGTGCTGGAGGTTTTTCCACAAAAGTACTATCAGAATTGCAACACAAATGCTATCTGCAAAGACACATTTTCCCAAGCCATGGCAACTGACCTTCCTCTAGAAACAAACAACAGGGCCCTTCAGGCCTCTGGTTCCGGCTCTCGGCTGGTCTTCTCCACCTCACCCAAAGGGCCAGGCTGAAGGACACTGGAAGCAGCAACTCGCAGATCAGTGCACCCAGCCGCTGCCCTACATGCTAGCTCCAGGACACAAAATGTTTTGTCTCTGCATAAGAGAATTTCGGTTCCTGCATTCAGTGTCTCGGCTATCTTCCTTGAGAAGCCAGAGAGAGAGAGAGAAAAAAAATAATAGTGGCTTCTGTGAATTATCCTGCAAAAAGTTATTCCCCACCCCCCACCCCACAAATGCGTTCAACTTAAAGAAACAGTTAATATTTGCTCTACTAGTGTTCTATACTCCTACCTTGGCACAGAAAAAAGGTTTCCTTAGCTTAAACATTAACTGAACACTCCAAAGCTATTCAAAAGCAGTTACCTGTTTTTTTAATAGGCTCCCTAAAAGCACAATTTGGGAATAAACAGAAACAGTAAAAACTGTTGTAGCACTTTTTGTACACCTTTCATGGCCACCATAATTATAAGGCACACTAGAGCATTAAGGAACAATTCTAATGCAGCATTATAATCACAGTGACTACCGTAGGTCACTCCTGGCCCTCCATCAGCAAGGAAGCCTTTTCCCCAGGAGCAGGAGAGACGGCTTGCACCTGACAGCTAAGACTGCTGTTTCAGCTGCATGAGGGTCACCATCCGACCCCTGGGGAAACCCGTCAGGGATGGAGTGTGCAGGCATCGTGAACAATGGGGTGACACCAGGGCTAAGATGGCGAAAAGGGTGAGGGAGAACCTGGAGAGGGAGGGAGGAGTGTCGATTCTGCCTTCGTTTTGCGGAGAGGACTAAAATTTACACTATTTCTTCTTTGGAATTTCCCAACATCCCATTTGTAAAATGATTTCTTCCCTCTGGTCTTTTTGCCGGATGGCAGAAATCTGTACTGACCAAAATGGAGCAGAGAAAACTCTGCACGAGTAGGAACAGCCGAGTTAGGCAGAGCATCCAACTCCTTCAAACACGGGCACTAGGCAACGGGGAGACAACACAGTATCGCCTTCCTTTCTCCTGACCAATGTGGAATGTCCTGCGACTCGGGAGATGCTTGTGGGTCTTTAGTGGGTTGGGCCAGTGACTGGCCTGGCTTCCTGGAACTCTGCCACTGTTCTGACATCCCAGAAATTGATGCTACCTGCTTCAGTAATACAGGCAGCTTCTGGGGCACTAGTGATATGCAAACAGCATCAGACAAGGCTCTCCAGTGAATACTCAAGGACTTTCTGCATTGGAAGTGATTCATCATAAATGACTGCCCCCGTTCCCATGTAGCGTGTTTGCTGGTGTACTATTATTCTGTCTTTGTACAGCTCTTCTATGGAATTTCTTCAATTTGACTGTCAGGTTCAGATTCATTCTCTCTCTCTCTTTCCCTTCCTCTCTCCCTCTCTCTCTGTCTGTCTCTCTCTGTCTCTGTTTCTCTTGTACACTGAAGTGTTTATTTTTAGCACAGTATTTATGGTGTGCAAGATGATACTTCGATATACATAGTGAATCAATTTCTATAATCAATTTAGCATATCCATCATTCGCATAGTTCGTGCACAGGCGTGTGTGTGTGTGTGTGTATGTGTGTGTTTGTGGTAAGGGTGTCTAAAATTTACTCTTCAGCAAATTTCTAGAATGCAATACAGTATTATTAACTATGTATTCTCATGTTGTATTGCAGATCTCTAGATTTCTTCATCCTACGTAACTGCAACTGGACCCTCTGACTTACATTTCCTTGTTCTCCCCTGCCACAGTAAACACCTTTCTATTCCACTTCTATACATTTGCTTTTTAAATTTTGATTTCACTTACAAGAGGACATGCACTATTTTTCTTTCTGTGATTGGCTAATTTCACTTAACATAACGTTCTCTACGTTGTTACAAATGGCAATATCCTCTTTTTTTAAGCCTGAATAATATTCCTTACATGGAATTTCATTTGGTTTCCCAAATGATTTCCTCTTACTCCCTCAATGATCATCAAAAGTCAAAGCCAAATGATTTTTTTAATACGCAGTCTCATTAAAAGTGGATAATTAAAATAATAGCACTCAGTATTTTCCTTTTCAGTGATTTGTTTTATAAGCCAACAAAGAAACCGAAATATTTTCTTTTAGAACGTGTGTTTTGCTCTTGGACTCTTTGGGACTTAGAGCCACTTTCTTTGCTTTAAAAGATATCACTGGAGGCTGGCACTGTGGCTCACTAGGCTAATCCTCTGCCTGCGGTGCGGGCACTCCAGGTTCTAGCCTCGGTTGGGGTGCCGGATTCTGTCCCGCTTGCTCCTCTTCCAGTCCAGCTCTCTGCTGTGGCCCGAGAGGGCAGTGGAGGATGGCCCAAGTGCTTGGGCCCTGCACCCGCATGGGAGACCAGGAGAAGCACCTGGCTCCTGGCTTCGAATTGGTGCAGTGCCGGCCGTAGCAGCCATTTTGGGGGTGAACCAACGGAAGGAAGACCTTTCTCTCTGTCTCTCTCTGTCTCACTGTCTAACTCTGCCTGTCAAAAAAAAAAAAAAAAAAAAAAAAAAAAAAAGAGATATCACTGGAAAGTAAACAGTTCCTAAAGCAGACTTGGTTCTCAATATATTTGACAAAATATGTTTCCAGTTAAAAGAAATGTAAAAGAAACCCAAAGTCTCTATATGTCCGCCTGTCTGTATATGATTCCAAACTTTCACTTGCGTCTCTTTTCTCTGACACTCCCTTTCTCAGCATCCCTCTCACTCCTTCTCTTTGACCCCCTCCCCACCAGGTCTCCTTTTCTCTCACTTATCTTTTCTGTCTCCACGCTCTCATCTCTGGAATCTCTGTCTCTGTAGGTGTGTGCACCTGTCTCTTGTCTCTTTCTCTCTGCCTCTGACCCTCAGCATACTGATGCCAGGGAACTAGAAAGTATTCATAAAATTTGTCATTTGCCTTGTTTTGAAGTTTCACTGTATTAATTTTTGTTTTTAAAATTTGCTTGTGGAAATCAAAAGATTGGCAGCAAGATCATGCTAGTATCAGGACAAGTTTGTCCCAGTGACAAGGTAACTATTAAATGAGGCCATGATGCCTGCTCAGGACTCAAGCAGCCACGTCAGTTGCAACAACTGGGGATTGTTTCCTAAGTGCTCCCGCCATGGTATCTGCTATATGTAGGACAGATAGCACAAGTTATGATCTTAAAGACACCAAAGAATCATATGGTATATGTTGACAGATATTCAACATTGTGTTCTGGGTTATATAAGCAATATACCTTCCCACTGGAGAGCACAAAGTGCTTTCAGATATATTAGGTAGCCTTCTTACATGCATTTTACATACAACAAACAGTACTCTGAACTCTTACATGGCTTATCATCACCCTATGTTTTTCTGAAGAACATGATGCTCAGGGCTAAATAATTCCATAGCAAAGCAAACAAACAAAATGAAGCCAACGATGGGTTTAGAACCAGAAAAAAAATCTTCCAAAATCAGCCTATTGGAATAATTACATTGAGCAACATTGTCTGCCAAGATGATACATATCAGACTCTCAAGCACCCTGGAAAAATTAATGGACTTTGCCTATAGCCTACTCATGTTTGCTTTTTTTTGGGGGGAGGGGGGAGGTGAGGAAGAGCAGTGAACCCTCAGTGTTTGCATCTCTAATCTACCAAGACAGCATAACAGTGATGCTCCTTCAATATTTCCTAAACCACCTGAACTCCTTCTGGGAATTCCAAGATAAAAAATATCTTTCTAGTGCCAACAGGTCCCAAGTTCTTTCTAATACTAATATTTATATGTGTCTGACAAAGGGCAAAACTGAAAGAGAAAGGATTTGTTCAAGGGCAAAACAAAGTAATACCACTAAGATATAAATGAGACTTTACAAGTACCTATTGTGTACATATAGAATACAGCTATCCTGAGACAATATTCCCTGGTGAGGAGCTAAACTTACCTGGTTTCCAGAGAGATCTCGATGCCCAAGGGTTTAAATTAACATGAAACCATTAAGTTTGTACTTGAACTAGAAGGAACATTAAAATCTGAAATGAGCCTGTCATAAAAAAATCATGTGATGAGAGTGCAAATCACTCACGTCACTCAAGTTTATTACAGCCACCACCAGCCACGATTCTGTCAATCTTCATGTGGATTCTTGGACAGGTACAATCATAAGCTTAAATGAACTTCATGAAGAGGAGAGACGGGACAAGGAGAAAGGGTTCTAACAAACTGTGATTAAAAACAAATCTCATTTTTATCTAGCAGTTATTCTGAGACAAACTTTGGAATAAAAAAGAACAGTAGCTCATAAGATAAAGGAAATGTGGGAAGTCAGTTGCATCTCATATTTAGCAAAGTGACTCAATAGCACAAGTTAAATACAAACCGATTAGGAAATATAAGACAGCATTGGACAGGGGAGTCACGAAATCAGCAAATTCTATTTGTTCTAACGCTGATACTTTTCTCTTTTTTCCAAAATGGATTTGAGCCGTTTCCTATTTCTGTCACATACTTTGTGAAAAAGTTCCCTGAGGTGTAAATGCTGATCCGTCAGCAACACTTACCTTCGTTGTTAAGATTACAGTCCACGTTCACTTCTGCATTCAAGCACTGTACGAGGCATTGCATTCAGAGATAAATAATTCCATCATTTCAACTGGCGCTCCTGTGAAGCGCGCTGCTAGGAAACAGCCGGCAGGCTGAGCGTCTGAACAAATCATGCGTCCTGTAAATGCTGCTTAGCTCTAATTACTATTGAGGGTAGTGTTTGCAACTTGATTCCAGGGAGAGAGCAGACTACCTTCTGACGACATCGAGCCAAATATATCCTAAAAGACTGACAAGTTACTTTCTTTCATGTAATTTTTCTCAGTCTCTCCTACCACTCTGCCAGGCTAAAAATAAAATCAAGAAATCTGAAACCATTCCTTCCTCCCTATAAAAGAACTTGATTCTCTCAACATAGCTATTTATCACAACAATCTGGAATTTTCAGTATCACTAAGATTTTAAGGGTATTTTTTCCCCCTGGATGGGCATTTTAAAAATGCCTCTACTCTGAACAGGAATCTGTTCTCAAACTTCCTATTCTGTTGGTATGGAAGTTTATTTGCATATTATTAGGCTTGAAGAATTTTGTTTCCTTTCCTATGAACTTTTAAGTTTTAAAAATTCAGAATATATAATTCAAAAATGCTAACAGATGATAATTTGATGCTGATAACATTAATATGGATGCTTATGCATCTCAATTCAAATATCAAATTTCAAATATACAGGGGAATTATAATGGGGAGATTAGCAGTTTTGTAGGTTTGGAATGAAAAGGATTCATTATTTACTCACATTTCTAACCAATTTCACTCTCCATCTAGTGGCATCTGGCTATGTTATCAGAATAAGGATTCCGATATATCCATGCGTGACTATGAATGTTTTCCTTATGCTACGCTGACTGCCATTGCTATTAAGGAGTTAGCTCAGTGGGCATTGGAGTCAAAGAAAGAAATCTGAAATGACTCATGTTTGCGAATGTCAGGAAGGATTTTGCACCTTTGACTGTGTAACTTAGTACCTTCATCCAACACAGCAAAAGCACTTACTCCTATCTAAATTCTGAGGTTTGCTATATATGCTTATGTCAGATTTGCACAGAAATTTTGAGGGAAAGGTAAATCTAAGTGAATAATTAGATGCAGCAATCAAAATGGTAATTTTAAAACCACCTGTTACAAATGGTGTATTCCTTTAGCCCCTACTATCTCAGTTATGAATAACAAAATAACATTCTAAATGGAACATGGGATGGCTAGCTCTATACTTATTTCCTCCCAAATAACAGTTGTGTCCATATTACATAATATTTAGTTCTTCATGATTATAATTAAATTCTAGTCATGGCTGCAATTTTTACATTAAAAAATTCATCTATAATAGACCTCTCTTAAGACACTCCTAATCATTACAATGATGCCTCCTTTAAAGTATTTTTATTTCATGGAGCTAGGCAAATTATTCCATCCTTTTTTGCCTGCCCTTCAATCACACCTGATTCTTGAAGGACTTTTCTAGAACATTTCCAGGGTTGGCCCATGAGTACATCCTCAAACTTCTAAGCTCTCTGACTTTTCATATATTCCAGGGGTGGGGAACCTTTTTCTGCCAAGGGCCATTTGAATATTTATACTATCATTCATAGGCATACAAACTTATCAGCTTACAAAGTAGCCTGCTATAGATTTACTGAATTTCAAGTCCCACCTGAGGTTGCCTTGCTAGAGCCAGACCAACAGATTTCAAAGGCCTTATCTGGCCTGTAGTCTGGCTGTTCCCCACTCCTCAACGTGTTGTCCCCAGACCAGCAGCATCAGCATCCCCTGAGAACTTGTTAGAAAACAGATTCCCGGGCCCCACCATAGTCCTGCAGAATCCCCAGCGCTGGGGTTGGGGCCCAGCAACCTGTGTGACGTGAAGCGTGTTGCTCTTTATGAACCACTGTCCATGGTGCATGGATGCACTGAGAGCCGTGGGAGAAGAGAGGACGGGACACTGGAGACTTACAGAGAAAACTCTGGGGAGACAGAGGCTCAGCAGAGCAGTGACTCATCTAACCGACGGCCAGCGTTCGGCTAGATCAGGAGGCACCTGTCACCTTCAGCTAACACAGCAGTACCCATTCCAGGACCTCACTCTATCAATCACAGTCTTTCTTCAAACAAACCAACTTCATTCCTATCAGACTCTACGTCTACCAACTTTTCTTTCTTCAAACTTTTAGTTCCTTATGTAGCTGGCACTTCTTTTCTATTTTTCACTATCCCCTCACTTTCAAAACCCCATGATCTGTTTTCTAATTCCCCCAGCCTAAGTCAACAATGATTTTAAAGGTGTTTTATCAGTCCTCCTTGAACTCCTCACCACTAGCAGACTATAAGCCAATGTCTAAATAGTCTCTTTCCAGGTTAAACTTTTTGAAATGTGTTTATTTATTTGAAAATCAGAGAGAGAGAGAGAGAAAGAGAGAGAGAATTTTCAATTTGCTGTTTCACTACCCAAATGCCACAACAGGCTAGACTGGCCCAGACCAAAGCCAGGAGATCAGGGACTCCATCTGGGTCTCAGGCAGATGGCTGGGACCCACGTTCTTGAGCCAGTATCTGATGCCCCCCAGAGTGCGCAGTAGCAGGAGCCTCGATCAGAAGCAGCAGTGAGACTGGATCTCAAGCACTGACAAGGGATGTGGGCTTCAGGCAGAGGCTTAACCGTTCATACCACAATGCCTGCCCTTCCCCAACCCTGCTCAAGTTCAGTTTTTTTATTCCCAACCACTTCTTGGACCCCACCCACCTATATCCCACCGGCTCTTCAACATGAACTTTTACAAAATTAAATGACAGTCAATCAAGATTCCCCTGACCCCACTCCACCTAGCTCTCTTAAATTCCCCTGGTCTTTATTTCACGGTCTGGCACCAGGAGGATTCTGATTACACACACCCTAATACTTGAAGCTGTGTCTGACCCTCTCTTCCTTGCCCCTGAATCAAGCTGGTTGTCCAGATTACATCTGTCGACTCCTTCCCCTTTTCATACCCATTGCCATTACTTTCATTTAAGTCCTCATTAGCTGTTCACTGGCATAATCCTTTCATCACTGTATTCCCCTTGTAAGACAGATGAATGCTTAAGAACAGCTTGAATTAATCATTTTCCTATTCAAATATTGCCCATGGCTCCCGTTAGTGAGTGGTAGGCTGTGAAATCCAATACACCTGTTCAAATCTCTACTCTGATACTTACCAGCTGGGTAACATTACATGAATTAATTGACTTGGTAAGCCCCAACTTTCTCAGTTGACAAGCAGGAATGAAACAGTAATCATACCTCATGAGGAGCCCTGCAGGAAAAAAAATGCCTGCAGATTCTTACCACCCTGTTTTAGAACACCGAAATATTTAGGAAATGATAAACACTATTATCAGTATCAGCCAGCACCATAGACTTCAACTCCAATGCCTCCATTTAGCATCTACCCTCGTCCTCAAATTTAACAGAAAACTGTTTTCTCATATACTCTCTACAAGATTTGTTAAACAGAATTTTATTTCAAAGACAAGGCTCACATCTTCTTTTGCGTTCTGTCTCTGGCCCCTAAGGCAGTGCCTGACACCTGGCAGTTGCTCCTGAAATGTTCACTGCGTGAAGCACTGTCGTCGGTTCCTGCACACACACATTTCCTTAGTTCTTTCACTTTGTTCCCGCTGTCACACCTCCTAGGTGTGCTCCTTCATTTCTGTCCCCTTTCAAATCCAAACTTCAAGTGGCATTTTCAATGCCATTTCTTCCAGAAAGGCTTCTCTCTTCCCTAAGAAAGTACTTGTTTTCCTCTGAACCTGCAATGCATTTCATGACTTCTCTATTATAGTACTCAAAACACTCCATTACATATTGTACATGCATCTCCTTCCCTAGCCTTAAGTTCTCTGGGCCAGAGACTCGACTTGATTTACTGCTGTGTGCCTAGTGCCCTGCCCAGAGAATGGAGAATGAATGAATGTGGTATTGGGAACCACATCTATGTTTTCATTATAAGAACTGTGCTGCTGCATACTACCTAATTAAAGGTTTTGTTTCTAATCATTACTATAATCTTCAATGAGTATACAGATTGTGAGAATTACAGAAACAAGTTTAAGAGGGTCCCTTATAAATTGGTTTTAAAAGCCAATATTCTAGAACTCAGACACATTTTCCACAGAAACAAAGTCATATACAGTCACTGGATTCCTAGACTATAGTTCTCAATAGCTCCTTTAACCCAACTGGATGGCTGCACTAGATAGAGTACTATACTAACAGTAACACCTCAGTGGTAACATTATTGTATGAGATGTTGAAAAGGAGGCATCAATTTTTGAGTGCTTATGAAGATACCTGTCTTCCTTGCAAAACAAAAAAGCATGACTATGTATTTATGTATTTTTAAAGATTTATTTATTTGATGGGCAGAGTGACAGAGAAAAAGAGAGAGAAGAGGGAGGGAGAGACAAAGAGAGAGCTGCTCCATCTACTAGTTTACTTTCCAAATGGACATAACAGCTAGGTGTGAGTCAGGTGGAAGCCAGGAGTGAGGAAGGGCACCTGGGTTGTCCACAAGGGTAGCAGGGGCCCAAGCACTGTGTCATCATCTACTGCCTTCCCAGGCACATGAGGAGGAAGCTGGAGTGGAAATGCAGTAGGTGGGACTTCATGGGGTGCTCTGGTTTGCGATGCCAGCGTGGCAAGTGTTGGCTTAACCTGCTGTGCCACAACACTGACCCATTTTATTTTGTTTTTATTTTATTTATTTTTAAAGGTTTTAATAATTTGAAACTCAGAGTTATAGAGAGAAGGAGAGAAACAGAGAGAGAGAGAGAGATCAAGCTTCCATGCACTGGTTCACTCCGCAAGTAGCCACTAACAGCCAAGGCCGAGTACGCTGAAGCAAGGTCCCAGGAGCTTCATCCAAGTCTCCCATGTGGGTGCAGGGGCCCAAGGACTTGGTGGTCCATTTTCTGCTGCTTTTCCCAGCAAAGAGCTGGATTGGAAGTGGAGCAGCCAGGACTCAAACTGGCACCCATATGGGATACCAGTGTCACTTGCGATGGCTTTACTGGCTTCACCACAATGCCAGCCCTGCCCATTTTAGTTATTTTTCAAATACTCAGAAAGCTATAACCTAAAGGTAATTTTCTTGTGTTTTCATATGGTTACTTTTCATTGCCAGGATAAACGTGATATGGTTCATTCAATTAATTTAAAATTGTTGTTTGTAAATTGCAAATGGAAGTTTCCATTGCAGGCTGTGGCTTTACCCACTATGCTATGGCGCCGGCCCTAGCTAACAGCTTTTAACAGATTTTTCTCAAATCACTTATGCTCTGCTGCACTTGGTTCTTCACGTAGCAGCTAAGCATACTATTTGAAAATTCAAATCTGGGGCTGGCACTCTGGCGTAGCAGGTAAAGCTGCCCCCTGTAATATTGGCATTCCATATTGGTGCTGGTTCCAGTCCGGGCTGCTCCATTTCTGATTCAGCTCCTGCTAATGGCGTGGGAAAAGCAGCTGAAGATGGCCCAAGTGCTTGGGCCCCTGTCACCCACGTGGGAGACCTTGCTTTGGCCTGGCCCCACCCCAACCATTGTGGTCATCTGGGAAGTGAACCAGTGGATCGAAGATTATCTCTCTCTCCTTCCTTCCTTCCTTCCTTCCTTCCTTCCTCCCTCCCTCCCTCCCTGCCTCCCTCCCTCCCTGCCTCCCTCCCTCCCTGCCTCCCTCCCTTCTTTTCTTTCTTCCTTTCTGTGTGTGTCATTCTCTCAAATAAATAGATTTTTACAATAAGGCAAACATCATCAAATCATGACATGCATAATAGCTTCCCAACACATTTGAAATAGAATCACATATCTTACCATGGCCTACAGTTACAAATATTTAAGCCTTTGTTTACTTCTAAAACCCCACCAAATACCATCTCCCATCCCCACCTCCCAAGATCTAAGCTTCCTCTCTCTTCACCAAACTTGTCAAATTCATTATCTCAAGGCTTTCTCTTTCTACTTCAGCATGGAACCCTATTTTCTCAATTCAGTTATCACCTCCTTGGGGGGACTTTCCCTCCACAACATTACTCTACTTTACATGCTTCCCAGCTCTTATCTCTGAAATTATCCTGTTTTTGTTTACCTGCTCATTGCTTCCTCTCACTAGAATATAATCCCCATGAAGACAATGACTAAATTCAAGTGCTCTACTGCCTCCTTCTAGAACAATGGCAGGGCTATGGTAGGCTCTAAAAACATACTTCCTGTCGCTCCCCCTCTTCGTGGAGGAACGACACAGGACCCTGCGCTGTTCTTTCGTCTGCTCGGCCCTCCCCGGGTTTGCTGCTGGTTCTTCCCGGGTTGGCTACTATCCCTTCCACCTCCGTGGAAGGGCAGTTCCCCCTGGCCGCATTCCCCACTTCCGCAGGGGAGCGGCACACCGCCGGCCGGTTCTCTCGGGGGCTGCACGGGTTCCCTTCAGCTAGATGTTCCCCATAGATGTTCCCGGTGCATGCCGTCTCTCTCCTCCTTTATAGTCCTCCTCCGCCAATCCTAACTCGGCTGCCCACACGCCGAGTACGCTGCTTTCCTCCAATCAGGAGCAAGTCCTACAGTTTATTAGTTGAACTGGAGGCAGCTGTGCGGAAGCTGTTTACTTCTCTCCCAGCGCCATATTGTGGGAGAGCAGATGCATAGAATAAGTCTTAATTCCAGTAACTCAGTCCAGTCCGGATTGCTCCCCACACTTCCAATAAAATGAATGACCATACTTCCCCAGTCTTTTCAAGTGTGAAGAGATTTTTTCTAGCATCAAATGGTTTTAAGGCCTTCTCACATAGTATTATTGTTGTTGATACATTATTAGTATTAACTGATTATATGAAACATTGCTATGAAGTCAGTAACATTTAAGGTAAAGTGGTATCTCATTATCACATTAGGGCTGGCAGATTTGGTGAAAAAAATGCTGGGTATGTGCAAGACACAGTATATATTTAATGTACTAAATACTTAGCGCCCATTTCTATTTATAGCAACATGAACATCTTCAGCCCACTCACAGCTGATGTCAGGGGACCCACCGATGGAGATGCAGGATTTGGTACAAGGATGCAAGGAATGGCAGCAGTCCTAGTCAGAACTTTTTCAAGATAAGAATAAATTCTATATAAATCCTATCCTACACTTGATCTTAGCCAAAAGACAGAGAAGCGATAATAAACCCTATCTTAAACTAGCTTATTACAGCATAGAATATGGGAGAGAGGAAGGGTTGGTTGTCAATATGTATCTTTATACATTTCTATAACAATGGCTAACATGTACATAATGTTTATTATGTGCCAATGCTGTTTCAAGCATTTTAAGTATATTAATTCATGCAACTTCACATTAACACAATAGAGGAAGAGCTTGCTGTCCCCTGCATTCTCTAGGTGAAAAGACAGGATGCACAAAGATTAAACATCTTGCTGAGGGTCATCAAGCAGACAAGTGGTAGAGGTGGAGTCCAACCTCACACACTTTGGCTCCATGGTCCACACTTTAACCACTATGCAAGCTGCCCTTACAGATGAGGCCATCTATACACGAGTAGAATATGTCTCGTACCATCCACAGCAGGAAAGAACAAAACACATGTCAGATGCCACTCACTCCTGAATATGCCTATTTCACCCCCATTCTCAAGTGGTGCTTTCCTCATGACTGCCAAAAAAAGGTCTGGAACACTTCACAGCAAGTGACTTTATGAAGCAGTTCCATATCATGTGGGAGATCTAAATCAAATACAAAATCTCACGCACTGTGAAAACAGCATGATTTCCTAGGACACACTGTGAAGTGAGGCTGAGGTGATAAGATAGCAGATCTTAAAATGACTTGAAACCAAAAATGGAATTGTGAGCATATTCCCAACTTGCCAAGAGTGTTCTATTTTCACGTGTTTAGAACCTGGGGGTACAGACCTCATCTTAACGAAGTCTTTAAGTGTGCAAATCATGGTGCTTTCTGCACAGTCATGCGTCAGGCTGTTTATGAAGGTCAATGTTAGTTTAAAGCATCAAGACAGAATTCCAATAAGACGGAGGTTGTTCTACCATTCATACAAGGCCTTCCCTTTATTTTGTCCCCTTTAAGGAGATTAATTAAGCTAATTTATGAAATACGTGTACGTCAAGGAGGAGTTGAGTCTACAGAGCATAGTCTGTGTTGTGTAACATGACCCCTATGTAATAAATCTTTTGGAAAGCAGGACTTCTTTTCCAAATGGGGCCTGTCTTCACTTTTCTCATGTAAGTCTTGGCAAGTGGGGCACTCTGAGTCTGACAGGCCACTTCTTTGCTCCTCTGCTGACAACTCTTTTACACAGATGTCAGCTGGAAACCTTTACTAGGTCACGTAGCGGATCAGAACTCTTGAATCACATCCAGTTTCCAACCAACCTGTCCTACCCCAGCAGCAACGCATCAGTCCTGCACACCGGTGCAGCTCACGTGAGAAGGCATAGAACATGAGAAAGAGCAAGAGCTGACTGCCAATGCCAAGTTAGCTTAGGAGGTTCTTCTGCAAAAGGCTGGCTAGGGAAGAGACATCTCTGCATTTCTGTGATCTCTTTTTGTAGAAATAATTGGGAGTTTGAGAAGAAGTATGAAGGAACGGAGGGTCTTCTGTAGCAGCAGAGAGATCCCAGGTAAAATTTTGCTTCTACAATTTATTCATGGTGAGACTCTGGAGAATTATTTACTTTCTGAGCCTGAGTTTTCTCATCAGAAACAGAATATCTGTCTTTTTTAGGCGGAGAAGAAGAAAAACAATAGAACTCATTTAAAATACTTAGCACAGTATCTGGCACAGAGCATGCACTCAATAAATGTTAATTCCCTCTTTATTTCTCTGATCCTGAAGAGGGACAGGTGTTTAGAGGTCAAATTTAGAAATGTTGCCAATATCCTCAGCATATTCCACTTTTACAGGTTTTGTCTTTGTGTTGTCTGTATGCCAGGGATTCTTAAATTAAGATCCACAGACCACTCCATCTCCAGGAATTTCATGCAAATATCCACGTTCACTTTTTGGAGAGAGAAACTGTCCCTGGGTTTAATCAATTCTCCAAAGATTTTGTGATTCCAAGAGATTAAAAATTACTGCATAAATTTCTGAAAAGTTGCAGGCAAACAATATATTTTTGTAAATGAAATTAGATTTTAATGTACTAGAAGAGTCTGTGAATAAAAGAAACTCCACAATGAATCCTGCAAAGCAGGTACTTGTTTCATAAACCGTAAATTTAATCCACAGTTTTTCAGTTTTTTAAAATATTGAGATACTCATATATCAGGTTTGCTGAAAAAACAGAACACATAGTGATATCATATTCATAGTAGCTGACCTCCATTAACAAGTTACAACATAGCCTGAGGAGGTCAAGTTCAAGTTCAATGTCAACTAAAAAAAGAAACCAAAAAAGAACCACTTCAAGAGAATCTGTGCTCTTAACTCAGAATCTCTGCTCCAAATATCTTATTCTGTTGATGAAGAAATTGAGGTTCTGAGAGGTTATGTGACTCGCCCAAAGTCATCACAGTAGTTATGGACAATGAGGAATAACAGCTGTAAAAATAATGACAGTGATTATGATGATGATGACAGCATTATGATCTATGGAGCGTTTACTTCAGCTAAGTCTTTTAAAGACGCTAACCTCATGTACTTTCACCACAACCCTGAAGGAAGATTTTATTACCTCTATTCAGCAGATGAAGCACTCTGCCCAGGGCTCCACAGCTAGGAAATGCCTGATTTAAAGCAACTCACAACTCAGAACCCTATTTTGGCTTGAGACTGTGCTCTTAAATAGTACTTGAAACTGCTTCCCAGAACACAACAGGACACAGAGTCACATGGTCTCGGAATACAAACAATTAAGAGGCTCCTTAGGAAAGATTTACCTACCACCTTTATGACAGGTGCGTATATTTGGATGAGGCTTTTAAAAATGCAGTATTGGACTGTTTTTTGCTAATGCTGCACCCTCACAGATATACAATGGGAGTACAATCTGGAGAAAAAATCCAGGTCATCTCTTGCTCACAGCATCACCCTTGATAAAATCCTCTCTGGCCATGCCCCTGCCCAGTTTGCTGGCCAAGGGAATTGAGGCAGATGAAGCCTGTGCTGTCGCCAGCACCTCCTTCTAGACCACATTCTGGGTGCACAGGATTCCATGAACACACCCTACTGGTCCTGGAAGCACTCCCAGGGCTTGCCTAGGTCTGCTTTCCACGTGCCTCCCTCTGAGATGGTCTGGGGAATGGCCTCTGGAGGGCTGTTTCAGGACCTTGTAGATGGAGCTCGGCAGTGGTGCCTGTGGCGCCCTCATTTTTGCAGTGGAGGATGGGGGTGGGACAGGCGACTCCTTGTGCTCCCTATGTTCCGGCTCTGCAGGTTGAGGTATCTAAGAATTCTAAAATGACACCTGCTCTCAGGTTTCTGTGAATGCATACTTTTCAAAGCAGCAGAATAAAACACACTTTACTGTGCAGCAGGCTGACTTTTCACTTTGAAATCAACATCAATTCACGTCAATTTGCATATTCAGCTCAGCCCTCCAATGCAGGTCCTCCCTCCCTCATAATCTTCCTGCGCCCCTGGCACACCTGCTGCACCTGCTATCCTCAGTCTGCCTTCCCTGGTGAGCTGGCGAGAAGTCCACCTACGCAAACCTCCACATGACATCTAATGATGACTGACCCATGAGGCGCACACTGTCTTTATTAGGTATTAAGGATATAACCATGGACAAGAAACCTTCAATTTCTGCCTTCACAGAGCTCACTGTCTTGTGAAGGGTCCTCTTGAATATACAGGAATTTAAAAACCAGAGTATAAACGAGAAGACAGAAGTAACACTGAGTATGCTGAAGGAATAGCACTCTTTCATGGGTGTATAATAAGGCTTTCTTGGAAAAGTGAGGGCTAAATGACAAACCTGAGGATAGGGTCTACCCAGGCAAAGGAGAAAGAGGTAAGAGAGCAGGAAATGCTGACCAGTGCATGTCTCAAGTAGAGGGAATGAAACATAAGGCCTGAGGCGGAGCTGGCGCACAGCATTCTGAACTGAAAGAAGTCCAGCACTGACTAAAGTTGTCTCTGGGGTGAGAAGTGTTCCTGGAGGCAAACTGGGACCAGGCCAGTCCAGGTCTTATAGGTCAGGCTAATGGGATTAGACTGGCCCTGAACGCAGTGCAGCAGCAAAGACAGATGTCAAATGAGGGCATGACACGGGGAGACTTTGATGTCAGCCACGTCAATGGGAGGGGATGGGCTACATGGCTGTGCAAGAGGGGCTCATGGGGAAGACATGGGTAGGGCAGAGGAGTTCCAGGAGGAGGCATCAGAGTCACCCCCGTTGAGGGCAATTTCGGCATGAACTGAGGGGCAGGCTGCAGTGAGGAAAGAACACAGATGAAAGACGGGAACTCCAAAGGACACAAGACCTACTGGGACATGTGGCTGGTATGTGGGGGATGAAAGCAGGGTGCCCAGCCTGGAGGTGGAAGGCTCAACCACACAGAACTGAGCTCAGAAGAACGGGTCAGCTTGGAGGGAAATTTAGTTTCTGAACTTGGAAGTGAGGGAGTCAGGGTTCTTGGTGTTTATCTTTCAGTACCTAAGCCCGAGGGTCCAAGGCCTCTAGGACCACGCAGGCCAGGCCTCCTCCCTCCCACTCTGGGTAAACAAACAAGCATGAATGAATACTCCCTCATTTATAATTTATCAAGAACAATCACTTACTTAAATATCTGACTATCATAAAAGTTACCAGGCCCATTCAATACATGACAATGTGTCTGGATTTCCACAATTACACTAGTTTTCAAGTGTCTCAAATATCACAGCAAGAATTCAGATTTAGCCAATATTTCAAGATTATGTTCTCAAGTGTTTGATGTTAATGTGATAAATGTTGATCCTCAGAAGGTGAAAAAAGTTACTTAGGAATAGCTAATTCATATCCCCCTACATCCTCAGACTTTACATGTGCATTTCATAGCACATCTACACCAGGAATTAATCCTCAAGAGATACCTGAATCACAGTCTTTTCTCAATCACCAAGAACTTCACATGAGTCACTAATACCACAAAGAAAATGTTAAACATTCACACTCAGACTTGGATAAAAGGGTAGTATAATTTCCATTTCTTATGTTGTCAGACCAAACACGCAATGATAAGCTAATAATACTTTGTGAAGACAGCAGCTGCCAGAAAAAAAAAAAAGTAAAAGTAAAATAAACTAAAGGACAGGTTCAGTTTTTGAAAACAAGCATATCAAAAGTAAAGTATATCATTTTGCTCCATATTGATGAATATTAGTTTGTATTACTTATTAGCTATAACAGGTGTAGATTTAAGTCTTTTGAAAAATCTAAAATTTAAGTTAAAAGTTAAATTTTGAAAAGTTACTTTTAAACTTTTTAACAACTTGCTCTGTGAATTTCTTAAGTTATAAACAACAGAAATCAATACTAAGTAAGGGAAAAACAACAACAACAAATGATGAGAAGGCTTTCAAGGCTTCATAAATATTTTAAGCCAGTGCAGAGGAAAAAGGGAAGTCATGTGTCAGCAAGCCAATGTTGCTCAGATCTAGTGAATATGAGACTTCAGATAAATACATTAATTTCTTTACATTTATTAAGTTTGTGAATAAAGAAACAAAATAAAAATAAACTCACTAAAATGCCATTGAAAATAAGGTTCATAAGGAGCTCTGATGTTCACTTGATAAAAGGCATAGTATCTTTAATAGATTCATCTTGTTTTCTCTTTACACAGAACTATATCCCTGTGAACAAAGCAGAAATGATTTTACAAATTCTTTTTTTAAGGACTTCTGTGGGTGAGACCTCAGTGGGAAGCGGTCATCAAAGAAGGAAGTACTTTTCTCTGAAGGGAGAAGAGAGCTTCCACTTTGCTTATGGCCTTGTCTAAATACTGAAGGAGTCTGTGGATTCAAAAGTCTTCCATAGCCTAGGCAGCTCAAGTCAAGAGTCTCAGGTGATCACTGATGTCATACATAAGAGTGTTAATTGTTAAATTAACAACAGGAGGCCGGCGCCTTGGCTCAACAGGCTAATCCTCTGCCTAGCGGTGCCGGCACACTGGGTTCTAGTCCCGGTCGGGGCGCCGGATTCTGTCCCGGTTGCCCCTCTTCCAGGCCAGCTCTCTGCTATGGCCCGGGAGTGCAGTGGAGGATGGCCCAAGTGCTTGGGCCCTGCACCCGCATGGGAGACCAGGAGAAGCACCTGGCTCCTGGCTTCAGATAAGCGCAGCGCGCCAGCTGCGGCGGCCATTGGAGGGTGAACCAACGGCAAAAAGGAAGACCTTTCTCTCTCTCTCACTGTCCACTCTGTCAAAAAAAAAAAAAAAAAATTAACAACAGGAGTCACTGTGCGCTAACTTCTCATGCAGGACCTCTGTCTTCAAAGAGTTGTATTATGAGAGTTAACGGTAAAACTTGTTCTCAAAGATTCACTTTGTTTTAGTGTATTAAGTGGAGGATATTCTTATTCTCATAAATTATAGTAATGTCTAATTGCTTGCAAAAGATGTATCATTTTTGGATTCTTCTTTAAAGTTAATTTTCTCAGAAAAAAAAAGACAACCAAAAACCCGAAATGAAATCAACTTCAAGATGCAATGTCTGGGGCTGGCACTGTGGTTCACTTGGTTAATCCTCCGCTGTGGCGCCAGCATCCCATATGGGCACCGGGTTCTAGTCCCGGTGGCTCCTCTTCCAGTCCAGCTCTCTGCTGTGTCCCGGGAAGGCAGTGGAGGATGGCCCAAGTCCTTGGGCCCCTGCACCCGCATGGAAGACCAGGAGGAAGCACCTGGTTCCTGGCTCCGACTAAAGCGGCCATTTAGGGGGGTGAACCAACGGAAGTAAGACCTTTCTCTCTCTCTCTCTCTCTCACTATCTGTCAAAAAAAAAAAAAAAGATGCAATGTCTGTGAACAACCCTTTCCTCGACTGTTAAGGAACAGGCTTTTTTTTTTCATACAATTTGTTGAACTCTTAGTATAATCTTCTGTGTATAAAGTTAATTGAAAATAGATCTTAGTAAAAAATAAATAAAAAATAAGTACGGTGGAAGAATCACTATGTTCCTAAAGTCGTATTTATAAATGTACTGTTTGTATTCCTTAAATAAAAGGTTTCTTTGGGAAAAAAATTCTTCTTTTACTATAATACTCCTTAAGATCAGAGTTACCCAGGAGGAATGGGTAAATGAAAATGAACAAAACTGGGGGTAACTTTGATAGAAGTACTAACCATATCTGGAGTAAGGCTTTGAATTCTACAAGTAGGCTGCATTTTACAGTGGGGCAGATACAGCTAAACCACAGGTATTCAGGAGGAAAACAACCACACCTTTCTGTGGATAAAATACAAATCAGAACTGATACTAATCAGACAGCATTGTCCTTATTTAGAACAATGCATCTGTTCAGTATAATAATGTAAGCTTTGCGGTGGTTGGTCTTTCTCAAAATTGTGTAGGACTCAAAGTTTCTGTTTGGCTCTGAGCAACATATTTGTTTCCTACTGAGTATGAAGCAAAGTGGGGTAAAGGACCCTTCTGATTAAACAATGGTAAAATCTGCTGGGTAGCCACAAAAGCAATGAATACTGAAACACCTTACCAAATGAATCACAGCTACTTAGAGGAAAGGGGCATTCAAAGCCACAAAGCTAGCTGGGAGCGATACCCAGGAAGCTAATGACAGCCACACGCGCATTCAGCAGAAATTACAGTCCTCACGCGGCACACTGGGGAACCTCAACCGCTGTCTTCTCTTACGCTCACAACACAGGACGGACGCAGGCAGGGCTTTCCTCTGCGGGATGAATTCATGGCTTCACTTACTCTCTCACTCCTCCCTTGGTGAGCTTCTCTTTAGTGCCGCCTTCTGGAATATTCCTGCCTCCAGGCCCTGTCTCCTCCAGTCGCCCTGATCAAGTTTTCTGAGACCTGCCTGTCCTCTTCTGGTTCTGAGTAGGTTGATGTTGCTTGGCTTCCCACACTGGTCTGCTGGCAGCCTTCTCTCTCTCTCTCTCTCTCTCTCTCTCTCTCAATCTCTCTCTTTCTCTCGATTTCTCTCTCTCTCTCAATCTCTCTCCCTCTCTCTCTCGGACGATCTCCCTGCCTCCCAGGCCACTGCTTCTCTATGAGTGGTGGCTCCTGCAGCCCAGGCCGGGCTTCAGGTCTCAGCTCTGCATAGGCAGAAACCTACTGGGTACTGCCAACAGGATGCCCCATGGCCACATCTAAAACCAAACTTGTTTTGGCTGAGAAATTTTACTCTGAAACGTGACAGAATGAAATGACTCATCCTAAAGGAATATCCTGTGATAGTATAGCATATATTTAGAAGAGAGAGTTCCAATCAGAAACGAAAGATATCAACAAGATCATTTTATAGAAAATTCTGTACCAGAGTTATTTTATAGAAAATAGTGTGCCAGAGTTAGATCTTTTAACAATACTTATAAATAACCTGATCACAACTAAACGTAACACTATTTGAGCTTTAAGTGAGGAACAGCCCTTTGGTCAAATAGGTTTGTTTTGCCCCTCACCAAATGTTAAAGCCAGATTGAGAAACAAGTAGAATGGCTGTTTATTTAGGATTCTCTTTGGCCTCCAAGCATTGCTCATTTCTGTGCAAAGTGGAGGAGTTTTCAAAGGCCACTGGGGAGGCTCCGTGTGGTAGCTGAACCCCTTATACTGCAGGAAGCCAGGCACCAGGTACATGGGAAGAATATCAAGAGGAAAAAAAAAGGAAAGCAAAAGGGAGGAAAGGATTAACATATCTGTTTCCCTCTCAAAATTCCTCTGTGAAAAATAAGTGATTAGTTATGCCAAAATAGTTACTGTCACAAAAATAAAGAAGTATCTTTTTTTCTAACCTGAGGTGTGCCTGTTCTTAGTTAATGTTCTCTACCTAGTACTCGTGTAGTATCCATGGGATATATTAAAAATTGGAATTGCTACAAAATTTTCATTGAAAATTTAGTATGATTTCTTCATGAGTTCTTTCTCTATTTCATTTACTTACACTTTTAGGAGTTAGTGTGACTTCAAAACTTTATTTTGAAAGGCATAGATATTCCATCTGCTGGTTCACTCCTCAAATACCCACATTATCTGGGGCTGGGTCAAGCTGAAGCCTGGAGTCAGGAACTCAATCCAGTTTTCCCACTAGGTGGCTGGATCTCCATTACTTGAGCCATCACCAGCTGTCTCAGGGTACACATCAGCAAGGAGCAAATATCAGGAGTAGAGTGGAGACTCGAACCCAGGCACCTCAGGAGGGGATGCAGTTGTACCAAGTGGCCTCTCAACTGCTTTGCCAAATGCCTACCCCTCATAGGTTCATTTTTAAAGTAAAAGTTGAACCAAATTTATATTATATTTGCACAAAAAAACCTTATTTTTACCCCTAGGTAACTCCCCACCTTGCATGTTTTTAGATCATTGATGGTTAACTCTATCACAACACTTGCCGCCGCCTTCTTCTCCCTTTCTTCCTATAAGCACTAATCACCAAGTCCTAGGTGTTTAATCTGTTAACATTTCTCAAATTATCCCTGTGACTGCTCTCTGCAAGTTCACATCCTCTCTTTCACCATGGTTGATCTCTTTCACTTTTATTCTCCTTAGATCCATCTTCTATGCTGCTTATTTTTTTTTAAAGATTTTATATATTTGAAAGGTAGAGCTACAGACAGCAGGGGGGGGGGGGGAAGCGCGTGAGCAAGTGAGCTTCCTTCCGTTGGTTCACTCCCCAGATGGCTGCAACAGCTGGAGCTGCGCTGATCTGAAGCCATGAGCCAGCTGCTTCTTCCCAGTCTCCCACACAGGTGCAGAGGCCCAAGGACTTGGGCCATCTTCTACTTCTTTCCCAGGCCACAGCAGAGAGCTGAATTGGAAGAAGAGTAGCTGGGACTAGAACCGGCACCCATATGGGATGCTGGTGCCACAGGTGGAGGATTAACCTACTGTGCCATGGCGCCGGCCCCATATGCTGCTTTCAGAGTAACATATCTAAAATAAAAATTGAACTACTTCACTGTTTTGCTTAAATTTTTTTTTCCTTCATCCTTTCAACACATGAGGGCCAACCCTAATAATCTATGTCTGATGTTGAGAATGTGGTATGAACAGCATCAATGAGAGGTCTCCTTACTTGTGGAGCTTCACCTTCAACAGACCATTTACACCAACATGACCCCCATGATACTCAGTGGTGAGACCCATAACATCATCTGAGTTCCATTTCTCGTAATCCATGTCTCAAATACTGCTCAGTAACACACTAGTTCCATGTACACATTACGCTGTTTCATGCCTCTGTGATTTCTTCCACTGACCCTTTCTCTCCTCCCCTATTTTATGTTATAAAATTTTACTTATTTATCTGAAAGGCAGAGTCACACACACACACACACACACACACGCACACACACAATCTTCCATTCACTGGATCACTCCCCAAATGGCTACAACACCCAGGTCTGGGCCGGCCTTTGAAGCCAAGAGCCGAGAAGTTCATCCTGGTCTCCCATATAGCTCGCAGGGGTGTAAGTACTCAGGCAATCCTCTGCTGCCTTCCCAGGCACATTAGTAGTGCACTTAATCAGAAGCAGAGTAGCTGGGACTTGAACCAGCAGTCTCATGTGGGATTCTAGCATCACAAATGGAGTCTTAACTTGCTGTGCCACAACACTGGCCTCATCTCCCTCACTCTCATCTGCCTACTGCTGTCCATATTTAAAAAAGGAAGTCTCTTTTGGATCTTCTAAGGCTGGATGAAGTATACTTTCACTGTGTTCCTACAATATGAATATTCCACATCACCATACTCACTACACTATATTTCAGTATCTTTGTATGTGAACACATTTTTATGTATACTCACTCCTAAACATTTATTTAGGTACTACTGCCTTGAATATGATTCCTATATTCTATATATATTATAATGATTTCAGAGAAAATTATTGTCAAAGAGATACTGATGATATATAATCAATTCAGGTATGAAGGCAGGAGACAGGAGATGCTGGGATCCCACTCAAATCCCATATTCATCAAAGGTTTAAATAAACCACTCTGGCGGTTCAACAAATATAGACTGAGTCCAAATGATTCTCTTATTTCAGTAATCTCTGCTGCACTGTTCATTTGCCTGATGTTTCAATTGTCTTCTGCCAAAGGCTGGTCCTTTTGCTAAAAAAGATTGAAGAAAAACCTCTCAACAGATGGTTTCAAGTATATTTCTTATGGAAAACAAAGAATCCAGAAGAAAACTGGATATGACAACAGGTGGAGGAACAGAAAGTAATCATTACTGCAAGTGGACAACTATGCAGAAAAGAAGACCCATGCTGCCGGGCTGACAAAACAAAAACTGACTTTCCATGGGACTCTCAGAACAGTCGATGAACCATACGCAGCCACCCAGGCCTGCTAGAGTGAAGGGGACTGGTTTTCTGAGCCACTATTAGGGAGAAATAAGCCAAAGCAACTTCTGGAGACGAGATCTTGGGATAATTTCTGGTGCCATTTAAGCTACTTCTAGTTATTACTAAAGTAGATAATATAAAGTTGATTATATATCAGACATATAAATTTCACAGTGAAACACAAGGTTTCTTTAATAACATATGCCAAAAATATACATGAATATAGTTCACTCCATCTGTAAGACCTATTATTGTAATTCTCTAATTATACAGAGCTGAGATCTCCTTTAGATAGAAACTTTGCCAGTGCATGTCAGTATATTTTCAGTAGAAAATGTGGCAACTGAGCCTATACCCTTTTATAATTAACCTCATGGAAAAAAATCAGGTTAATTTAAGGTTTTATGAAGACATTATAAATTGCTTAGCTCCTTATCAGAAAAAAAACTACAATTTTTTAAAGTAAAAGGTTAAATAGTTACATTTTAGTAGTTTTAATAAATTATTAAGATGAGTACTAGTTTCGTCCACAGTAAGGAAAATAATGAATAAAGTAATTGCATAGTGGTTGGACAGTTGGTCTTCATCAAAAACAAACAACTGTTAACTCTGAGTTAATGTCAATGTGCTTGCATTTCTGTAACTTTTCTTGGGTTGATATATTTAACTCTCATAACGTTAACTTGACAAATGTCAATTTTCACAGCAAGAAATCAGTAAGTTTTTACATAATTTTTCTCTGCTTCAGCAGTTCCTCACTATTTAATTACATGCTATTATCGATGGTTAGAAACTATAAGACATTAATCACTTTCCTTAACTAGTGACAGTTCTCTGAATGTGCGATGTATGTGTGTATATGTATGTGCACATATCTGTGCGTATGATACACTGATAAACGATAAATTCTTCATGAGTAAGACACAGTCCCTGCTCTACTTGGAAAAAGAAAACAAACATGGGACAAAGCAAATTCTGCTTTCTGAGTACATCCCCTGAGTTAAGCCATACACAAACTAATATAGTCATACTCATCTTGGCCTCCCAAATCAAAACCATTAGAGGATGTGTGTGCTGTCAGTGTGTATAGTCACTTAAAAAAATTATCTTTGAGGTATAGAAAGAAAATAATCTTAGATGACACTTCATTCATGCAGATATTCACAGATTCCCTGCCCAGATACTGAGAACCACTATGGATCAACTTAAGTCATCAGTACTGTTAATTCTCAATCAAGATACTCATAATGTATCACATTCCATATCCAGTGGAAAGCTGTTCTCCTGCCTTTCAAAGTCATTAGGCTGTGTTCTTGAAGTCTGAAAGTCACATTGGCCCTTCACTAGTTTGTTCAGCTGATCACAAATCAGAGGTAATGACATTTACATTGCTAATAAACTCTGCTCCAGGTGTGTGAGCTCCTGGGTTGGTGTAGTTTCTTCTACCTGAGAAAAGTTAATTTGACCTCCTAAATGGAAATTTAACTAGAATTAACTAGCCGAATAAGAACATCCCCTTACTTGTACATCCACAAACACAGATGCATATTGAATCTAGAAATGCATGAAATTCCTTAATTACATATTCCATATTAGAAACAGGACAGATGTGCAAAACAAATTGAAGTGTGTGTGGTTAATTTATCCTGACATAAACATCAAATTGCTTGATGAATCTGGGCACATTAGGCGAGTACCACCTTGTCATTATGGCTGACTCCACCTATGTGACAATGACCTCTTACACTGGGTTTATAGAATCAAACTATAAAAGATATGCACTTTGATGAAGAATAAATCCTGGCTAATGTGAAGAAAAGCTGAAAACCTATTAATTTGGTTTTCTGTATCCAAACTTGAGCAGCTAAATATTTGTCTATTTAAGTTTCTTTGATCATACACACACACACACACACACACACACACTGCTATTGGAGTAGTACGGGATGAAAAGTGTTAATTCCAACTTGTTTCTTTTATTGGCAAGGACTAAATAAATGATCTCAAACCAAAGTCGGATAAGTTAAAAAAAATCCCACTGCCTTGATTAAAACATAGCTAATTGAGGCTGGTGCTATGGCATGGCAGGTTAAGCCCCCTCTACAGTGCCTGCAATCCCATATATAGGAACCAGTTTGAGTCCTGGATGCTCCACTTCCAATCCAGCTCCCTGTTAATGCACCTGGGAAAGCAGTGGAAGTCAGCCCAAGTCCTTGGGCCCCTGCATCCATATGGGATACTTGGAAGAAGCTCTTGGCTACTGGCTTCAGCCTGGCCTAGCCCCAGCCAGCCATTGTGGCCATTAGGGGAATGAGCCAGCAGATGGAGGATCTCTCTCTTTGTATCTCCTCTCTCTGTAACTCTACCTTTCAAATAAATAAATAATATATAATAACATTTTAAAAATTATTTATGTTATTTATTTGAAAGGCAGAGAGACAGGGTGGGGGCAAGGAGAGAGATCTCAACTGCTGGTTCATTTTCCAAATGCATGCAATAGCTAGAACAGTAAGAGGATAAACCCAAAGATCGGGAACTCAGCCCAGGTCTCCCACAGGAAGACCACTTGAGTGATCACCTGCTAGCTCTTGGTGTGCATTAGAAGGAAGCTGGAATCAGATGTTGAGCCAGGTCTCCAACCCTGGCACTCTGATATAGAAAGCAGACATCCTGGATCTTAACTGCTGTGTCAAACACTTGCCCTACTAACAGTTTACTGTTGTAATATGTTGTTTTAACAGGCATGAATAAATATATAGACAAATAAAAATAGAGAGAGATGTTTTGATAAAATTATCATATCTGAATAAAGTCCTGATTATGAATTTTATAATATTTATAAATTTACATAGTATTTCAAGAGCAGTATCTTACATAATTAGTTTTTTAAAAAATTTATTTATTTGAAAGTCAGAGTTACAGAGAGAAGAAAGGCAGAGAGAGAGAGAGAGAGAGAGAGAGCGAGCGAGCTTACGTAATCTGAATACTACTTTATATTAAAGTCCAAAAAATGGATAAATTTTGTTTCAGAACTAAAGTCAGTGAAATGGGATTTGATATGTGCTGAACAATAACTGACAATTTTGAACAATTTTCTACATAGCAGGTACTTTGCTAAGTGCTTTCTGTACTTTCTATAATTTAATTTTCATTAGAATCCTATGAGATGAACTCTGTTATTTCCTTATCACGGAGAAGGCTGAGGCATTTCAGTGAGTTAAGTAACTTTCCCATTTACTGTTAATAAGTGATGGAACTTGGATAGAAACCAAACCTTAGTGGCTCCAAAGTCCAAAAACTATCTTGTATTTGCTCTAATGCAATTTAGAAATTTGAAGGCCTGGAATACAGTCTCAGTGTCAATCAATTATTAGGACTGAGACCCTAGGGAAATCACTGAATGCCTCCAAATTCCAATTTTCTAATGTAAAATATAGAGCCAATGAGATATCCCAACTATTCTCACCAAGTTATCTGGAGGGTTCAAGAGGTAATTTAAGTAAGAAAACTGTAGAGTTCCTTTACATTGTGTTGGTCAAACATTTCATAGCTCCCAAGGCAAGACAATGACATTAACCCAGAGATCTCAGTGGAGGAAGGGTTTAGGAAGCCAACAGAGCAATCCTTTCTTCTATAGGAAATCTCAGGCATGCTGCCCAGTATGGCATACTACAAGCACCAGAAAAAACATTCAGCCCTGTGGGGTCAGGACAAATGAAAGGACAACCAGTGTGCTGGACTGAATGTGTCCTCCAAATCATATGTAGAAGTCCTAGTGCCCAATGCCATGAGAGGAGGAGATAAAGGTTAAATGATGTCCTAAGGGTGCGGCCCTAATCCAACAGGGCTCAAGTCATCATAAGAGGAGGAAGACACCCCAGTGCTCTCTCCCACATGAGGACACAGAGAGAAAGGGCCAGCGGTGAGCCAGAGAGGGAGCCGTCACCAGAAACCGAATTGGCTGCAAGCTTGGTCTTGGACTTCTTGGTCACCAGAAATGTGAGAAATAAATTTCTGTTAAGCAAGTCTGTGGTATTGCATTATGGCAGCCCAAGCAGTCTCATATAACCAGTATCATGTTCACCCTTCTGTTGCCAATGTCACCCAGAGAGCAGGGCCAATTAAGCCCTGTCCACCTGCCAGCTGGGTAGCACTGTGGTCTTATAAATTACATGAGGAGCTGACAACCTTGGGTTGTGGCTCACGGGAATGTAAGACTGTCCTAGGCAAGGTTAGCATGAATGGGGCTCAGTATAAGCTAATTTGCCAGCAACAAAACTATCTAAGTTTAGCAGATTACTGTAAATACCCTCAGAAAAACAAACCAAACTAAGAAAAATGAAAACAGATCAGTAACAGTGCATTTCTACATCTGACAGTATAAGCTATTGCTAAAAACTTACAGAAAGAGGGCAGAAAATTTTGATTAATAAAATCTCTATTGGCAAACAAAAGAATTTCTGCATTCAAATAATAACACAAGTAAAATAAGTACCATAAGTGCCTTTCCTTTTACATCAAAACATGGTTCCTTCTTAATTAATCTGCCATACTTTCCTGAGCTAGAATGGAAACTAGCCGAGGTTGTTACATATAAAAATAAGTACACTTGAAAAAGTTACTTCTACAGCTTTTTTTCCCCATAGGATTCTTGAGAGTTATGTTTTAATTTACAAGAAGATAAGAAAGTTTTCAAATGCAAACACAGCTTCCTAGAAAGATCTATCCTACATGCTGAGTAATTTGAAGGTCATTGTTAGCAAAACAATTCCATTTACCTTCTGCTTTCACACTGACTAACCACCACATGATTTAAATAGAACATTATTTGGTGAGCATTATTCATTCTGCATGAGGCATTACTCCATGTATTTCAGGCAGCCACACAGTATTGTTTTGCCAGTCTCCATGGTACTAGAAATATGTACTTAACATACTTCCCTGCTAAAAAAAAAAAAAAAAATTCCCAGTTTCCTTTGCTGATGCCACATGACTAGGTTCTGGCCAATGAGATGTGAGTGGAAGCAGTGACCTCTGTATCATGACTTTCCGAAGGAAGGGTGTGCTTCCCCTCACTGTCCTCCTTCCAACAGCCTGAAATGTAGAAGTGGTGGTGAGCTGAGCCTGCAAGAAGGGAATGTACAGCAGAGGAGCCCAAGTGACAAAATGGAGAAGTCTGGGCTCCCAAGAAGCTGTCACACTGCTCCTGGACTGCTTGGTGGGGACGACTGAAGCCCCGGTCTTTCGAGAACCACTGTATTCTCAAGCTGTTTTAAAAACACTGTCCTACCCTGACTTTTCATTAAAAGAGGACTGTACATCTATCTCATGAGGCATCACCACCTCAGGTTTGCTAGCACATTTAGGTTTACTTGAATTTTTGAGAGCTTAAACAACTTCCTTGTCATTGAGAAGGTGTAAGTGATGAGGCTGCGATTTTAATCAAGTGCTTTTCCTGTTATATCGTCTTTATCCGAACAGAGAAAATGCCTGATGTATAGAAAATTAGAACTGTGTAGCATTCTAATCCCTCATCTATTAATCTTACAGGTTTATAAAAAAGGCTTCAGCTTCCTTGGATTAGAATCAGTGCCATAAACCCTTATTTTTCCAATAAAGAGCCTGGCCATCAGTGCCCTACTCCTCCAGGACCCATCCCTCACACAACCTTGCATTAGGAAAATTACAGAGAAAGCCCACGCTGACTCTGCAGGAGTGTGACAGGCAGGGCTAGTGATGGTCCTCTCATAATTACAGAGGAACACACTGGAACGGCACAGCAACACAGACCCAGATTAGAGGGGACTTTCGTGTACATCCACCTCCCAAGTATCCTTCGACACCCCATTGGACCCCAAGTACACAGTGGGGACAAACTCGACAGAGTTCTTTCATGCATGGAGAGCACAGTCTAATGCATCTTCTATGGACAATGCCCTACACATGCTAACCTAACAAGTTTTTGATGTGTGGTGGGGATTTGTGTTATCCATAATTTAATATAATTTTAAATATACAGAAAAATCATGACAATTATACACAGTTCTCATATGTTCCTCACTTCATTTCCTCTAATATTAATTACTTATATTTCTAGGGTCCATTTATCAATATTAAGAAATCAATACTGTTTTAACTGAAAAATAAAAATTTTAACAGTCTGTCTCTTAACCACAGGGGATATTTTTCAGGACCTCCAGTGGATGCCTGAAATTGTAGATAATACTCATACTTGTTACATAATGCCTTTTTTAAAAAAAGATTTATTTTATTTATTTGAAAGGCAGAGTTACACAGAGGGAGGGAGAGACATAGAGAGAGATCTTCCATCTGCTAGTTCACTGCTCAAATGGCTGCAATGGCCAGGGCTGAGCCAGGCTGAAACCAGGAGCTAGGGGCTCCATCAGGTTCCCATGTGGGGCAAGGGCCCGTGCACTTGGGCCATCTCCCACTGCCTTCCCAGGCAAAGTATTAGGGAGCTAGATCAGAAGTGGAATAGCCAGGACTCAAACTGGCGCCCATATGGGATGCTGGCTTTGCAGGTGGTGGTTTAACCTACTACAACACAACACTAGCTCCATCTTTCCTATCTTAATGAAGCACTTCTCTCGCACACTGCTATAGCTTTTGCAGTTTCAGATGTGAGCGGGAAACTAGCATAAATTTATTTTTCCTCAACAATTTTGATAGAAGATTCATTCTTACTGTAGGTATCGGCAACCTCAGCAAATGAATTTTCTTTCTTTATTAAGATTTTTCACTTAGAGGATGTACTTTACAGCTTCTCTTTGATATATCTGAATTGCCAGAATCACTATGCTAGTGCCTTGAGGCCACTGTGAAGTCAAATAAGGGTTACACACAAGTCCTGCAGTATCATGAGAGCCACTAACAGTGAGCAGCATATTCAGCATGGAAGTGCTGCACAAAGGACGGCATGAGATTTCACCATGTCACAGCTAGATGTATTGCTAGATGATAGCAATACAATTCCTTACTGGTGATGCTAATCCTAATCTGGAAGGATTCCTGGTCTCTTTCACTGGAGAATGGTATTTAGAGACCCAGGAGCAGGCCTTGGGTGTGCCTGCTGCTACTGGGATATCACCGCTCTCTGGTACACCCTATCAGTGAGTAATGTGATTATTAAAATTGAATAATTTTTGAGTGATTGAACTAATGAGCGCCTCTTCTGTAAGTATACATTAAAATAAATCTATGAATACATACAGACAGCTATGCATGCACACACACAACCTGAAGCAGTGGTAAGTGCAGAATATAAAATGAATTCTTTAAGTGTGACAACACTGCTGTCATTTATATTCTGAGATGCTGGTCTTAATTTATACGTCAGCACTCTCACTGTAGCTGACTTGTTTTTCAAAAGGCTTCTTAAAGGAGACAGGGCAGGCCTGGCCCTGTTCACCCTGTCCTGTAGTCTGCTGCTGGTGCACAGAAGTGGTGACAGGGATTTGAGTAAGGGGCCCACCCTTTACACATGGTCGAAGGTTGGGGGTAAAAAAAAAAGGCTCTGCTTCTTTTTTTTTTTTAATATATAAGATTTATTTATTTATTTGAAAGTCAGAGTTACACAGAGAGAGAGGGGAGGCAGAGAGAGAAAGAGAGAGTGGTCTTCCATCTGCTGGTTCACTCCCCAGATGGCTGCAATGGCCGGAGAGGCACAGATCCAGAGACAGGAGCCAGAAGCTTCTTCTGGGTCTCCCTTGCTGGTGCAGGGGCCCAAGCACTTGGGCCATCTTCTACTGCTTTCCCAGGCCATAGCAGAGTGCTGGATCAGAAATGGAGCAGCTGGGACTCAAACCAGCACCCATATGGTATGCCAGCACTGGAGGTGGTGGCTTTACCCACTACGCCACAGTGCTGGCCCCCAGGGCTCTGTTTCTGAGTCAAATGCAATTCTTAGCTTGGATACACAGTTTGGAGAAGAATCAGGGGAAGGAACATTTATTGAAGACCCACAATATATCAAATGGATAGGGTTGTTTTGGTGCCAAACATTTTGAAATTGTATATGCTCATACTATAGTTCATATAACCATCAAGACAGCATTATGCCTATAGTTGAAAAACTAAAGATTGCTCAGGCCAGGACTTTACCTTGGGTTTATACTGCTCATTATTAAAACTAAGCCTGAATGCAAACCAACCCATATTTTCCCGTGACAGCATGCTAAATAAAATGTCTTGCATATAACAGAAACTCAGATCTACTACCAATGGGTACAAACACATACATTATTATACCTCACTCACCAAGTAATTCAGAAAAAAATCTGAATGATATATATATATTTATATATGCACAAAATAAAACAGAAACACACATCTACAGTTTGAGTCCTCTTTTCTTAGTACTCAACAGTAGAACTGACATATGGGCTGCTCCAGGCGTGAAACCTCAGGATTAATTGCCCTCAGTCTACACATGTTTTCTCTCTGGGCCAGAATGGGAAATCATTCAAACCTCCCATCAATCTACCAACCTGGTTATACATTCCTATTTACTGTGCATTTACTATATGCCAAAAAACCTGCTATTTCTAATGTACACATTGATGAATAAGGCACAGTCTCTTTTCTTCAAAAGCTCGTAGTCTAGGGAAGAAACAAAAATTAAAAGGCAACTAGAATAGAGTAGGATTTCTCAACCCCAGCATTAATGACATTTAGGTTTGGATAATTCTGTTATGGGGGCTGTTCACTGTAGGGCAGTTAGCAGCATCACTCGTCTCTATCCACTACCTCTGTGGCACCCCACAAACAAACATTTCTCCAGACACTGTCAAATGTCCCTTGGGCACACAATCGTCCTCCTCTTACATTCTCCCTGACCTGCACTTCACCCCGTTAGACCTGCTGCAATGGAGTATAGGCAACTATAAAAGTATACAAGATAAGCATCCAAGGACAGGGGTCTAGGCTCAGTAAAAATTCTTGGAGGAGGGGAGAGCATTGTGATGCAGATGGAGCCGCCCTTGCTGTGCCAGCATCCCCTAGCAGAGTGCCATTTCTGATCCAGCTCTCTGACAATGCGCCAGCAAAGGCAGTGGACAATGGCCCAAGTGGTTGGGCCCTGACACACATGTGGGAGACCTAGATATAGCTCCTGGCTTTTGGCTTCAGCCTGGCCAGCCCTGGCTATTGTGGTCAGTTGAAAAGTGGACCAGTGGGTAGAAGATCTCTCTCTCTTTCTCTGATGTTCTACTTTTCAAATAATTATTTTTTTAAAAAGCTTTTTAGAGAATGTACTCCCTCAGAGAGGTCTAAAAGTTCAGTAAAATTCAGCTAGATGTATAACTGGTAATCTGTTTCAAATGTGTATCAAGAAAGCTCTGAAGGTGTGCAAAGATGCAGGGTTTATAATGGGTCCAGCACATCCGGGGAATTAAAAACGGGTTAGCATGCCTGCAGTGGGGAGGTATGCAGCAGGCATGGTGAGGTTCAAAGGAAGGCAGGGATCTAGGCATGGCACAAGAAGGCTGTGATCACAAAGGCCAAGGTCTGGGGAAGGAAGAGTTGGGTTTTGAATGTGTTGAATTTGAGTTACCTGAAAGACCGCCAGGTGCATTTCCAATAGAAAGATTTTCATTTCTGAGACACAGCGGCATGGAAGAATGAACACTATTTATATAGGGAAGCCACAGGTGTGGATGAAATGGCCCAGGGAGAGCAGAGCTTGAAAGAGGCGTGTGTGGCCCTGACAGTGACAGAGTGGACAGAGGTGAGGGGAAATCAGGGTAGTCCTGATGCCACAGAGGGCAACTGAGGAGAGTTTCATAAACACGGCATAAAGGTCAAGTAAGATGAGGAGTGAAACACATCCACTGGTGCTGAAAATTCGGAGGACACTGGTGGCCTTTGCCGGAGTCACCTCATTGGTGTGTTCTGGGCAGCCGCCCACATACAGTGGGCTGCAGTGGACAGGAAGAGATTAAGGGGAGATAAGTTCAAGAAACTTGGCAGAACACACTGGCATGAAGTCAAGTCAGTGCCCACAGAAGGATAAATCACAAATACATCCAGAGCGAAAACAAGAACTCGGCAGGAGTTCTGACTTCAGGTCAGCTGTAGCAGGCTTGCTCTTGCTTCTGGCTCTCTCAGTGCTCCTTGTAAGCTGCTTCATGGAATTCTGAGTGCATACCCATGCACTGCTTTGCCTCGCCACAGCACACCACGTGACTCGGGGTGACTTCCCAGCACCTATTTACTTGCCTGTGATATGTCTTCTGAATAAAGGACTAACTTTACAGCATGACTCATTTGACACTAACATTATGAAGCCCCCTTTAAAAGTCCAGTGATTCCAATAGTTTAGAGCAAGAATTTAAAAATGATGTCATTTCATCAAGCTCTAAAAATATACTTGCATTAAGTGTGTTTATGAAAATACTACTTGAGAGGCTGGTGTTTGGTGCAGAGGGTTAAGCCGCTGCCTGTGATGATTGCATCCCACATGAGCACTGGTTCAAGTCCCAGATACTCCACTTCTGATCCAGTTCTCTGCTAATATGGGGAGGGTGGCCCAAGTACTTGGGCCCCTGCCACCCAGGTAGCAGACCCAGAAGGAGTTCCAAGCTCCTCGTTTCAGTTTTCCAGGAAGATACCTCTGTGTGTGTGTGTGTGTACCCCTCTCTGTAACTCTGCCTTTCAAATGAATAAATAAGTCTTTAAAAAAAATGAGGGGCTGGCACCGTGGTAAAGCTGCCACCTACAGTGCCGGCATCCCATATGGGTGCTGATTCAAGCTCTCTGTTATGGCCTGGGAAACAGTGGAAGATGCCCCAAGTCCTTGGGTCCCTGTACTAGCACGGGAGGTCCAGAAGAAGCTCCTGGCTTCTGGCTTTGGATCGTCCCAGTTCTGGCCATTGTGGCCATTTGAGGAATCAACCAGAAGATGGAAGACCTCTCTCTCTCTCTGCTTTCAGCCTCTCTGTAACTTTGCCTTTCAAATAAATAAATAAAATCTTTTTTTTAAAAAATGAAAGAAAATGCTTCTTGAATTAAGAGTACGTAATCTAGCAGCCTTAGAAGAACTGATTCATGAGAGATGCAATCTGAAAGGGGTGCTAGAGACCTTCCTGCATTTTGCTCCCTACTTGCAATCAGTGATTGACTACAATCACTTCCTTTACATCTTATAGTTCTTTCCCTTCCATTCCACAGTTACTGCTTTCACCTGCAGCATCTCTCCTACATGCCTTTGCAACACTCCCTTAACTGGTTTCCTTGCCTATAATCGTGGTCCTTGCCAAGCCTTTCCCACACTTTTCTGGAATGATCTCTCTTAGTCACACATGTGAACAGTCTGACAGCTTTACTTAGGACCCTGTCATGCCCCCTCACAAAACTGAAAATGCTTTCTTCCACTTGCTGCAGTCATCCTTTGCATATTTCACCTTATACGTACATGCTATCCATAAAGGATTGCTATTAAGTCTTGCAGCATTATGCCAACTCCCTCCTACAAGCCTGCGCTCTTACACCCTTCATTCCTGGTTCATCTGGAGAACGAACTACTCAAACCGAGTTCTGGCATCTTCTCTGTAAGGTCTTTGTCAAATTCTTCCCTCTTACTTAAACCCAGATAAGACTAACCAAGACCCTCTTGGTGCCTGCAGTGTACCTCACATAAATCCCTGGAGCAGGCGGAAAGCCACTGTTTGTATGCATTACCTTCTACAGGTAACGTCCTGTGTTCAGACTCTGCTCCCTGCAGACAGGAGCTTCTCCATGCACTTTTATGTCCCATCCAACACAGCCCACAGCAGGGGTCCCGTAAGCAGTCACGAGTGAATCAAGTTCAAGCCTCTGTGACTGCCAATGAAGACATGCGGCCGAGAAAACTTATCTAACTTATCCGATTTCACTATCTAGTGAGTGGCAAAGCAAGGAACGGAAGCTTTAGATGTTGCTTGGCACTTTAAAAAATATTTATTTATTTACTTACTTACTTTTGTTTGGCTTTTATACTATGGCTCTCAGAGCTATCCTGGGCAGCTACCACATCTACTTGAAAAGAGGGTACTCAGGGCTTGGCTCTGCAGGCTGCTAAAAATGCTTTAATATCAAACAATGAAGCAAGTATTTGAATGGGAACTATTACTCCTTTCTGCTTGAGAAAAAAAGTAGACTAGATCATTTGAAAATCTATATTATTCGTTTTTATTTCCACCTTCTTCCTACCCATACCCTTCCAACTGACCTCAGCAATTACTGCTCACTTAGGTGTTTTCAAAGGAGTTAAAAATTTCTAAGGACATAGTATGAACGCATTACCATCTTCTTACTGGCAGAACAAAACTCTGTTTCAGATTAAGAAGTTACTTTAAGTATTTCATGCTGAATAATCAATAGTAAATTAAAATTGTTCCAGTTTGTTTGGAAAGCTTAAAGACAAAGATCAAAAAGCAAGTAATAAAATCTAGGATTTTCCTGGAATGATGTGACTAAATTACTTTAGATGAGGAGACTGTAGCTTTGTATTAGGTTATACTTTATAAAAAAAAAATTGATCATGAAGGTAACTAGTTTGTCCTTTTTATTCATGACCAAAGATAAAACAGAACACTTAACGGGTGCATATGTTTTATTTGGGAGGTTTTAATAGTTCTAAGCAGATAATGTTAATTTGTAAAGGCCCAAAGAGACCATTAAGGCTTCACATAACAAGCTGCATTTTAATAATGCAGAGATTATGCAAGATGGAAGCTGATTTCTGCAGTTTAGGTAATAAGCAAAATGACTTCCTGAAAGAGCTGAAGCTTATGGGAGAGGCTTAAGACGAGCATGTCCTACAGAAGGCAGAACCTAACGCTATCTCCAGAAGCACAGGGAAAAGTAGTGATTCGAAACATTTCCTCCAAGCTCCATGCTTCTTTCAAGTCTCCTGCTCAAGCATAAAAATGAATTTCCGGGGGCTGGCCTTGTGGTGTAGAGTGTAAAGTCGCCCCTCCTGCAGTGCCCATATCCCATATGGGTGCTGGTTTGAGTCCTGGCTGCTTCACTTCCAATCCAGCTCTCTGCTATGACCTGGGAAAGCAGTGGAAGATGGCCCAAGTGCTTGGACCCCTGCACCCACGTGGGAGACCCAGAAGAAGCTCTTGGCTCCTGGCTTTGGATTGGCCCAGCTCTGCCTTTCAAATAGATAATTAAAAAAAATTTTTTTAATGAATATCCAATTTCTATTTGCTGATACTAATAAATTCCATTTTAAAATCTGTGAGGTCAAACAAACTTGTCCTATGTTCAGATTTTCTGAAAAGATACACTGGTTTTTCTTCTTGTTGGAGTGGATGGCACCGCACTATGGAAAGACTTGACACACCCGGGTGGGATGAAACACTCAGTGTTATTCAGTGAACCAATGGATGGAAAATCTTTCTCTCTGTTGCAGACTTAAAACAAAAAACAAACCAGATTTCCTATTCTGTTTGGGCAAAGTTTCATTTTAAAGAGGGTGGGGGTCAGGAATGGATAGGGAAGCTTATTTTTATCTTGTTTATACTGAGGCATTCTATAAGCCAAGACCCCATCCTGCTATTCCTCATGCAAGCAGGGAGGCAGGGGGTAGTTTTGAGTGCTGTCATATTTAACCACCATGACAGTGAAAATCATTTTTAACTTGGTCTCTGTCTGCTGGGGAGGAGCCCAAGGCCATGAAAACCACTCATTCATCACATGCCACAGCACTGTGACCTTCTGCTCAGACCTCCTTCTCTGGCATCATTTGCTTGACAACCCTAAGGTCAGCCTGCCTGGTGACTGCGACTTTTCTGTGCCATCTTCAGGTGCTATAATGCACTGTCCTGTGTGTACCTGGAAGATGTTCCTGACCCAGCATCAGTGATGGCGCATGTGAAAAGGAAAATGTGATGACGCAGTTGGACTGAGCCTGAGGGCTCTACCCAGAAGGAAGATCCCAGAGAACAGGAGCTCCTGTGCACCCAGTCCTGTGGAGAGAACTCTGCATGAGTCAGCACCAGGGGACTTCAGCAACCTACACTTGCCTGATCCGTCTCCCTCCTACAGAGTATTTTTCATATTTTGGTCTTCCGTTATCTGGAACAATTTCCTATGCTGATGGGTACCCCATACATTTACACCGACAAAGAAGCATTATACAACAATCATACCTACACACCTTGGGACAGATTCAGAAAGGTATGCCAGCTTTAATTTTGAAATTTCTTATTGCTTGTCAGTTTGCCTCTCAGCCTTAATACCAGGAAGGAATAACAATCATAGCTGGTCCCTAGCTGCTCAATAGCACACATGAAATGAATAAAGACTCAACTCTGGTCTAACCGGCTCAATTTCTGCCTGTATCAGCAGAGAGCTGAAAACGGAATAATTCAGCTTGCTGTGCACTCTCTCATCAAATCCAGACCAAGGAAAGACTGCCTAGAGACACATGCTTCTTAGGGAAAGGAGAACACTGAAGGCTGGAAAAGGGACAGGATGCGCTTATTTCTGAAATGGGCTGGCTAGGAAGCAGTATATCAGCATTTCTGTAATCCTCCACTCTTCTGGGTCCCCCGCAGAGGGGAAGAGAACTGTGTTTATCAGAGTCCCAGAAGTTAGAAATCATTAACCAGTCCTCACTCTACCCCCACTGGCTCCAGATGAAAAGGAAGAATGTCAACGTGACACGATCAGTGTCACAAAACAGGGTTGTGAAAGGGTCTCACCGCGCTAATAGGAACTGCGCCTAATGGAAAGCTATGCAACAGGCCAATCTGAAAACAGAATGTTATTGTGATGTGAATACTTATTGCCAGTCTGAAACCTAGTGTTGATCTGCTGATTTTTCTTTTGTGAGGCAGATCTAATTATAGTCAGATACCCAATTTGGTGTTCATTAAACTGTCACCACAAGGACAAAAATTGTAACAGGGGAACATTTAGCATGGTATAGTGGAAAGAACATGTTTACAAAGGCCTGGGTTAACATCTCTGTCATGGGGGTCTGTGTGTAACCCTGGAGAGGCCAGCTAACCTCCGGGATCCTCTGCTCCCTGTAAGGGGCAACCATTACCCACATCAGTAGATGATGTGTACCCTGTAAGGTTATGAAGCACAGCTACAAGAGGGCACAGGCCCTAGAACAGGTAAGGGCACCTCTTTACGTCTCAGACCTCTCACTTCTAAGATGGAGATTTTGTTAGAGTTTGCTTCACAGGATTTCATGAGATAACATGCACACACAGTTGAAGCCCAGTGTGGAGCACCTGATACTTTTATCAGTGCCATTTACCCTATTTTAGCTGTGACTGTAGCCACTATTTTACCATCCACAACGTGGTAGCGTTCTAAATGGCTCTTTTCTTTCTCCCTCTTAAATTCCCTTTCTACCTGCCCCCCTTCTGAGAACTGTACATGCTTAATGCTACGTAAATATCATTTTGATTATTTCAGCTTTCTCTTTAGATGAATGTTTTATCTTGCTCATTTACTTAGGATGACCCATGGTAGCAACAGCCTAGAAAGTTAGGGTTTAATGAGACCTTAGAGATTTTCTAATTACCCACTGGTTGTTACAAAGAAAAAATATCTCAGTACCAAAGTGGCTCACTCCCTCCAAGAAACCCCCCCCCCCAACACAGAGTCTTAGAATATTTCTTTGTAGTCACAGGAAACCCTTCTGTGCTATTGTTCTCAATTCTTCTCATTTTATATCTTCAGCTTGTTATATGCAATTAAAAATGTTCCCTCAGACCTCCTTCTATGTTATCTGATTAGTGTTGTGCCAAAGTGAAGTATTCTAATGGCTCTTGGACTAAGAAAAAAAGGGGATGTTTTTATTGGAATGTTCTGCTTTGGGTAGAGTATACACTTTATTGACTAGGAAAGGACAGACCGCAATGTAAAAGGCTTTGAAACTCTGATTTCTAAACAGTCATAACCCAATGGGAGGCAGGGATTGGCCTGGTTAATTCTTAAAAGACTGTAATATTCATCCCTAGAAAGCTTTTCTCTGCTAATGAAACTTTATCTTAACTTCTAAGCAGGGCTAATTTAAAAATCTTCACTTCTGGAGGAAATAAATACCGACAGTACATTATTGGGAACTAGGGCCACCTTCCTGGTCAACAGAGCACCAGAACGTCTTACCCCTAATTAAAACCCAGTACCTTCCCCCAGCCCTCCTTCCCTGCTACTCTCCTCAGCCTCTAGTAATGTGATTCTACTCCAACTTCAAAAATGACAGCAGCTTTTTAAAGATTCTTTTTAATTTTTAAAGATTCATTTGTTTATTTGAAAGAATTACACAGAGAGAAGGACAGAGAGATATCTTTCACCTGCTGGTTCACTCCAATACGGCTACAATGGCCAATCCTCAGCCAGGCTAAAGCCAGGAGCCCAGAGCTTCATCTGGGCCTCCTACATGGGTGCAGGGGCCCAATTACTTGGGCCATCTTCCGCTGCTTTCCTAGGTGCATTAGCAGTGAGCTGGATTGGAAGTGGAGCAGCCAGGACATGAACCGGCTCCCATACGGGATGCTGGCGTCACAGGTAACGGCTTACTCGTTATGCCACAGTGCCATCAGCCCCTTAGATTTTTCATAGAAAAGAGATCACTCAGTACTTGTCTTTCTGTGCCTGGCTTATATCACTCAACATGATGACCTCTAGTTCCATCCATGTTGTCCCAAGTACCAGGATTTCATCACTTTTATGGTTGAAAAGTATGTCATTGTGTGTACATAGTACATTTTCTTTATCTGTTCATCAACTGATGAACACTTAGGTTGTTGCCATTTTTTGGCAATTGTGATGGGTGCTTATGCAGGTGAATTTAAAAGCACTTTAAGTCTGTTCTACCCAGGGCAGGTACTGTGGCATAGTGGGCAGAACTGTCGCATGCAGTGCCAGCATCTCATATGGGCACCAGTTCATGTCTCGGTTGCTTCACTTCCAATCCAGCTCTCTGCTATGGCCTGGGAAAGCAGCAGAAGATGGTCCAAGTTCTTGGGCTTTTGCAACCACGTGGGAGACTCAGAAGAAGCTCCAGGCTCCCTGCTTCAGATCAGTGCAGCTCTGGCCATTGCAGCCATTTGTGGAGTGAACCAGCAGATGGAAGACCTCTCTCTCTCCCTTTCTATAACTCTTCTTTTTTTAAAAAAAAATCTTTTTTTAATTAAAAAAATGTCGACCTCAGAACTTGGTGAGATTAAGGCGGAGATTAAAGTGTGACTGGCTCTTTACTTGCTGCGTTGGCTCACACTGAGCTCTGCCTACTTAACACTAAGTCTTGGTTTTCCTTAAAGGTTCACACAATTCTCCTTCTTCCCCCTGACAATTGGCTACAATGGAACGTCTGATTTGTCCTCACTCACAGATAAACTGAGGCTCAGGCAGAGCCTGGTTTAAATTACCAAGTGTGAGCTAAATCTCATCTCCCTCCAGGGTCCAGTCCTCAAGGTCACTGGGACCCCGGGACTCCTTCTGCTCCAGTGCCTCCAGCTGTTAGCTCATTTTCTTTTTTATCCTTAGTGTAAAATAGGCTCAGAGCCTCCTCTGTTGTCCAGAATGAGAAAACATAGTGGTGTGGGCAGCAACATGATTAAGTACTTTGTGATTGCAAATCAGACAGGAACACTATCTCCTCAACAATTAAACACCTGAACCCAAGCCTGCTGCATTTAGGAAGCACCAGCAGTTGTGAATACTGTCAACAGCAGGATGAAGCACAGAACTGGCAGATCCTCGCTTCCCCTGCTTTCTCTCCCTTCCACACAGTCTTCTAAAAAACATCTCAATCCCTCAGCAGTGATACAGTTAAGAGCTCCCTGTACCCATGTTCTCCCGTTGCATACACAGGCAAATAGAATGTCTGCTCAGAAAAATAAAACCCTGTTTCTGTACATAACAAAAATGCCCTTTTTATTAACTCATAATATAGCATTGACCACTTGTAATTTAATAGTCTCAGTAAGTCAGAAGGCTAAAATACACAATTCAATCACACAGTCATGGGTTGCAGTTTTGTATGAAACTTTCCTTTGGCAATAAGTATACTTCATTTAAAAACTGAGAATGAAAGTGTGACATTGTCATTAACCCCAAGTTATCTTTGGGAGAGCAGAACCTCAGGGCAAATTTCACCTAATAAAAGTGCTAATATTTAGTAACTGGGAAAAACAATACTGAAGAAATGGATACTGAATGATCTCTGGATGACATTTTTTACAGAAAGGAATGTACTATAAAATGCCTTTGGAATTCTATTGTCTTATTTCATGGTCCAGAAGGGGTTACTGAGTTATGTTAATTGCTATCAAGGTATGAAAGAAATTAAGCTGAAAGTCTGTTGGCTGTATTGAGAGCTGTATTCTGAATGCTGAAGGAAGACTCTGGCAATTCTGTTCATGGGATAGTTTACTCCTGTCTCTTATTTTCTTGATAGCAGGCCTTGACGGCTTCTCAAAAATCCCTATACCTTCTTTTAAGTATATCCTAAGTGATACTGTGAATTTCTGTATGTTACAACCTTCTCGGGAACTCTAAAACCTAGGTCTTTGCAGTGAGCTCTATTTATCCAACCTACCATAAAGTTACCATCAGAAAGGAGCACAAAGAAAAAACCTCATCTGGGATTCAATTAAATTCCCTCAAAATATTAATATCACTTTCAATTATAATAAAAATTAATAACTTGCTACTGAAAATCTGGTTTGAGGCCAGGAACATTTTCTGTAAAGTATAATAAACCCAGAAACATAACAAAATACCCTTTGAAAATCATAAGTTACAGAAATAATATTAAGGTATCTGTAGGACACACCCACCATTTTATTTTTTTCCACTTGCTTAGTATTTCAAATATTTCTTACCAAAAATTATTAACAACAGTTGTATCCTTGAAAAACATTTTTAAAAGTCATAGCAAATACATTTGACTAAATTTCCACTTATATTTCTGAAACATAATATCAAATAAGAATTTTCAATAGCAAAAGTTTAAAAAAATACTGACTGGAAAACAACCTCTCATCTATTATAAATCAACCAGAATTTGGGAAAGCTCAGTTTTCATGTATGTAAACAAGAACACTTGCTTAAATATTTGAAAGCACCACCAAAGTTAAATAGCTCTGAAGAGTATAAAGAATAGTCAGAGATTAGGACAGGCTAATGTCCCCTTAGGATTATTAGTAAGAGAATAATTTGTTAATTCTGCCAAATCGTCACCCTTATGAACATTTTTAGAGAAGGTACCTACACTTTCCCTGATCATCTTTGTTATAACTAGGGTGCCCATGCTATTCATCATCCAAACCACGACAGTTTGGAAAATGAAAGGGGACACTATTAATAGGCATAGACTGAGCTAAATGGCTGCTTTAGCTTTAGCTATCTTCCTTCATAGTCTTTCTGCTGTCATTCAGTTCAAAGCATATATGTGTAGTAGTCACCATCCCCATCATCATTTCTACTTCCAGGGCACAGCAGTAATGACGGGAAAGGGGTGGGGTTGGGGGAGGAGGGAGAATAACCAGGCAGATTTCTTTCAACTTCACAAAGGACAAGTGGCCAAAAGGGAAGAGGAGACTAAAGGAAACAGGATCAGTTATCAAGAGAGGGCCAAGGTTAAGAAAATTCATTCCACCACCCCAAGTGCTTGCTTTGAGTGCGCTCTGGCTTTCCTTCTAGCCTTAGCCTACACTATAGATTAGTTGGTTTAGATTAGTCATTTCTTACTGTTACTCAGCAGCTCTAAGTTCCGCTTCATTTCACAGTCACACAAACAAGTTTAACAAACATTAGAATAAGAAATGGTTAATTCCATCAGGTTGCACTAGGGAACAATAATCAAGCCCACTGCAGCTCCTCCCAGTGCTCACGGATGGCAGCTATGCTAATCAGTCAATGTCAACTCATCGTAAAATACCTACTTTTTGGTGTACGTTAACGCAGGGAGGGAACTGTTCTCTACTGTTTTCCAGTCTTCTTTCTGATTACCTGTATCTAAGCCCCAGTGCTCTGGGTGTAAGTCATAGAAAATAATACCCTAACATATGACTTGAGCCAGCACATGGCTCTTGGCCTGAGGTTGACTCAGTTACTAAAACTACCGTCACAGCTGTAAGCCCATTGTAAGCTGATGTTATTTTTGACAATAGTATTTTTGAAGTCAGTTCAGATAAAGAAGGGGCTCAATGCCAAAGTATGCCTGTAAGCAGGCCTCTCAGGACAGCAGGATCTCCCAAACCTATTGTCTCAGGTGACACACGTGAACTCTTGGGATAAATCAGAAATGGCTAGAAGACTTAACAGATCTACGACAGCGTCACAAAGCAACTTTTACAAAAGTACAAAATAAATGTCAGTGAAAAATAATAATCTCACTTTTATCCTTGCTTAACATAATCACTTAGGAGAGAGGTTATATTGAAAAACAATGAAAATTATCATTTACAAAATTTTAATAAAACCTGAAATTGGGACGATTCACAGGAAAAATCACCCTGTAGTTTTTTTATTTTTTTATATTACTACTTCCAAAACAGAGGCTTAGTTTTTCTAGGCCTTCTTAATTGAAATTTTTAGGCCCTCCTGGGGGGATGTGGTGAATTCTTGAAAAAATATGCCAGCCTTTTTCTAATATTCCCTCCTGGAAATCTTAAGAACACTTCCCATATGCACTTGTTTCGAGGGTCCAGACAGTTCCGTGAAAGGTTTTGAGGAGTCAGCTCTAGAAATGCAAGCTCAAGGTTATTTGCTTACTGTAAGTTATGCCACATGTTCTAACAAATCTCTTTCTTTTATTTTCTTCTTTTCTAAACGACTTAACAAATCCTCCGTCCACTGGTTCACTCTCCAGATGGCTGAAAATAGCCAGGCTGAAGCTAGGAACTGGGAGCTTCTTCCAGGTCTCCCATGTTGAAGGTAGGGGCCCAAATACTTGAGACATTTTCCACTGCTTTTCCCAGGTCATTAGCAGGGAGCTGGATCAAAATGTTGATCCAGTGTTGCAGGTGGTGGCTTTTATCCACTACACCACGATGGTGGCCCCACAAATCTCTTTGCTATTGAATTAACTAATATAGATTTGCTCTTTTAATTAAAAAAAAGTTAAGGTTTATTTATTATTTACTTCAAAGGCAGAGTGACAAAGTGAGAGAGAGAGAGAAGAAGAAACAGGGAAATACAGAGAGAGAGAGATTATCCATCCCCTGGTTTACTCCCAGGATGTCTGCAACAACCAGGTCTGGACCAGGCATCTCCCCCTGGGTTTCAAGGGGCCTGTGCACCTGGGCCATCTTCCACAGCTTTACCAGGCACATTCAGGATCCGGATTGGAAGTGGAGCAGCCAGGACTCAAACAGGCACTCATATGGGATGCTCCTATCACACAAAGCTGCTTAACCCACTGTGCCCCGCACTGGCCCTTGACTTGTTCTTTGCAATTGAACCCTGACCACTACAGTATCCCTTAAAATAGGAAGACAAAGTTACTAGTTTCCTTATTGGAAAAAAGAAGAATAAGCATAAATTTCTTCTAAAAGAGTTTTAGTATTTCCACTTTGGCCTATTACTTATTTTTCTCTGATATTTTAGCAAATTCTTCACACACCATACAACTTCCTCTTTTATTTCCCTATACCATTTTTTGGATGTTCTTAAAGAAAATACTCAATATGATATGCTTAATGTTGACTTGGTCATTCTACCAGATCCCTACTCCTATCCCAAATGTATGTTTAGAAAACCTGACTATAAGGGCTAGTACTGTGGCAGAGTAAGTTAAGCCTCTGCCTGTGGCGCTGGCATCCCTTATTGGCGCCAGTTCTATTCCCGGCTGCTCCTCTTCTAATCCAGCTGGGAAAGCAGTGGAAGAAGCCCAAGTGCTTGGGCCCCTGTACCTGCATGGGAGATCCGGAAGAAGGTCCTAACTCCTGGCTTTGGATAGGCCCAGCTCTGGCCGTTGAGGTCATCTGGGGAGTGAACCAGTGGATGGAAGAGCTCTTTCTCTCTCCCTGCTGTAACTCTGCCTTTCAAATAAATAAATCTTTTTTTTTTAATTTAAAAATTAAAAAGAAACTTGAATATCAGCCACATTGCTTCATTAGAAGACTTAAATTATGTTATCATATGATGAAAGTGGAGGAAGGAGAACAAAATTTTGCCATATGGATTTTTAAGTGATTCTGTAGGTTCTGTTAATATGTAATAGTTCTTATATAAGTAATTCAGTAATATAATTCAGTGAACAATATTAATGCCTATGCAAGATGGCACAATGTCCTGTGTACACTACGGTTCTGAAGAGACTTGGAATCTACTTCTCTATGTGTGCTCTGAGACAGATTTGAAGAAAATAACCAGTCAGTTCCTAGATCCAGGAATATATGCATATATACTTTAACAGAAACTACCTATAAAGTTGAGTATTTAAAAAACTCTTTTCAGAGCAGGCATTTTGTAAACAGTTCAGGCATAGGTATACATAAAAATCTCAAGGAACCACTTCATTCCTTCTTCTAAATTGTATGAACTACATTCCTTAGAGTCTTTTAGGAAGCCTAGTTATCAATATCTGTGTTAGACTTCCATTGCTGCATAACAAATTACACATAGACCAAGTGGCTTAGGACAACACCCACTCATTATTTCACAGTTCTGGAGGCCAGAAGCCTGTGTGGACTTACTAGAGTCTCACCAGGCCAACATCAAGGCGTCGGACAGCCTGGACTCACATCCATAGACTATCAGTCCTGCCCTCTGGACCAACAGCCTCTGGACTACTGGTTCTGCCCTTTGACATCCGTCCTTTCTCATGAATAGCAGCATGTGACTGAAGCTGAGTAGTCTTCTTAGCCTGCTTCCTGCGAGTAGAATTTTGCTAAGAGTCTCCTTTCAGTTTTTATGCTCTCGCTTCCAAGATGGCAGTGTTGCTGTTATAATTTTTTCAAGAACTTTGTGAGTACCTTGTGGAAGACACAATGATGTTCTCCATTAGAGAGAGGCCAAATCCACAGACATTTTTGAGATAGCTCCTTCTCTTTCTTTGGCTTCTGTTGATAAAGCTCATGGGCAAAAACATTCTTGAAATTGTTAGAAGCTCTCTAATCTATGAGACTCAGTCTTATGACTGAACCCTGTAGTTTTTTGATCTTTCAAAGATTTCAGCAAAGAATTTATAGACACCTTCTTGGGTGTTTTTTTTTTAATGATGAACTTTCAGAAGCAATCAGTTAATTTTAGTATCTTTTGTCATTTGCATAGGCTAAGAATTTCCCAATCATCTCAGTTCTAGTTCCTGTTTATTTAGAATAGTTTGTGTCAACTACACATTAAGCAGGCGAATCAAGTCAACTTTTCCACACTTTGCTTAGAAATCTCCTTGGGCAAATATTACAAACCATCTTTCAGAAACTCTGTTTTTTTCCACTGAAGCTAAGCTTTAGGGCGTTTGTTGCAAGGATTTCGGATTGCTAGTCTCTTAGTTTCCAGTAACATTCTGTTCACTACCTACTGAGCCCTTAACAGCTGTATCTTTAAAGTCTATATTTCTAGTAAGAGTCTGTTCAAAATTTAGGATATTTTTCTATTCTGCTCTTCAAAATTCCATCAGCCTCTTTCCACTTCCAAATTCTAAAACTACTCCTATATTTTTAGTTATTTGTCATAGAAACACCCCTCTTTCAGGTACCTAATCTGTCTCTTCAGAAAGATTTTATATTCTTTAATTGTTGTTACAGGCATAAATATGTTTTTTATATTCCATTTTTAGGTTATTGGATAATATTCCATTGTATCTTAACACTATTTTTAACATTTTTATTGTAGGTTTCTTTCCATCCACTTTTCCTATGGTTATTCCATCTAAGCTTATAACTTTGTAGCAATCATTCATAAGTCTTATTGGTACAAGCTATGTTCTAATACCACCTTGTTTTGCATTTTATGTGACTTAGAATTTTCAAGACACAGATATGAAGTATATGTAATATTCATATTTTAAATTCAGGAAAGTAGGATTTAGTATTATCATACCACATTCCTTTGCTTCTTGTTTTGAATTTCAATTTCTAAATGGAAGTGTCCCAATACAAAAATTAGCCAAATGCAAAACTCCAAAAGACTAATTCAACCTTTTACAATGTGAATATTCATCAGTGCTCAATATTTGAAATTGTCAGTCCTAAGGAAAAAATACCTTAAAAAATTCTGGTTAAAAGAAAAGTGTATAATATAGTTACCATGGTAACTGCAATGTACCCGGTTGCAAAGCAGTACATGGTTAGTAAAGTGCCTCTCAATTAGATTCTTCAGAACGATGATGTATTAAAAAAAATTCTGAGAACTCAAGAAGTTATATTAGTAAATTTTAAAATGTGTTCAGGAAGGTATTTTTAAAAATATAGCCAAATCTGAAACCCAATACAATGAGTTTGTTTTCTTGACGTGTCTGAGACCACACCACTGCCTCCTCTGTCATGTTTGTCTGCAGAGCTGCAGTCCATGAGCTTTGCATCGTGCATCACACTGTGGTGCAGACACGGTCTTGGGTGGGATATGGACTGGGCTGTCTTGTGGTTAATGTTAATGGTTGCTGTATCATAGAGCTCATCAAAGAATTTGCCTCATTTTATGTTCTCCCCATCAGGCATGGTTCCAATATGCTTTAGCCTTAAGTGTCCAAAACACCTTTTTCAATAAGTAACTCATCTGATATATTTGAGTGTGTCAAAGATGACATCCATTTGCCATATAGAAAGCCTATAAAATTCTAGTATGCGTTTCATTTTAAAAAATGAAACCTGTATGTACAGGGGATGGGAATGTGCACAGGGTGAATCATATATTATACATTATCTGTATTTGGATTCTGAAAATTCTGTCAAATTGTAAAAATTCCATAAAATTGTAACAAATTACAAATAAAATTGTAATAAAATCCATGGAATTGAGAATTTGTCTCCATAACAACTGATAAGTGTTTTGACATCTTTTAATTCCTAGATTTTTGGCACTTGAAAAAATTACCTTTAACTTTAGTGTTCATTCTATTAAAAATGTGTTTGTCTCACTCTTTTTTTTTTTTTTGACAGGCAGAGTTAGACAATGAGAGAGAAAGACAGAGAGAGAGAGAGAGAGAGAAATGTCTTCCTTCCATTGGTTCACCCCCAAATGGCTGCTACGGCCGGCGTGCTGTGCCAATCCAAAGCCAGGAGCCAGGTGCCTCCTCCTGGTCTCCTATGCGGGTGCAGAGGCCCAAGCACTTGGGCCATCCTTCACTGTCTTCCCAGGCCACAGCAGAGAAGTGGACTGGAAGAGGAGCAACCGGGACAGAACCCGGCGCCCCAACTGGGACTAGAACCCGGGGTGCCAGCGCCACAGGCAGAGGATTAGCCAAGTGAGCCGTGGCACTGGCCTGTCTCACTCTTTTAATGAGTGGAACACTTTGCTACAAGCAATAGGTTTTTAAAATTAAATCTTTTAGATACTATAGTTAAAGAAGGAAATGATCAGTAAATGAAGATACCTCTTCTAAAGAATTCTAAAATATGTGACTAATCACAGTTTAATTCACACAGAAGCACATTATTTGTTGTAAGGTGGAAAACATGAGTATAACAATGTCTGAATGACTGCATTATTAAACACTGTGTGTTTTAACAGATAACGGAACACTTCTGAAAGAATGGATAAGTATCTAGAGTTTTCTGAGTAGCAGATGGTATATGAAATTTTCAGTAGCCTGCCTCACTGTCTGTTGTATTTGTATCCTCTACAGACTCTCAATTGTTCTGATTTTTGGTACATTTGTTTGTGGACCAGGAAATACCCACTTTCTGGATTTAGAAGCTTAGTTCCAGGATGATCATGAGACTTGAGCATAAAACAGCTTTTTGAGTTTCAGGGTCATAAAATCAGACCCAGAACTTCCTATTCCAAAAATCATGAGTTTAGATAATTATTACTTTTACAATTTAGTATCAAGTTCTTTAGATGAAAAATGTTTAAAATAATGAAAATTAATGGAAAGAATCCCTCATAAATTTGTACTGCAAAATATTAAAGAAAGAACAGCTGAATTTGTAGTTTTAACTCATTGCCAAAATTTCTCAGTCACAGCTGAATTAATGAAAGAAAACTTAGAGAAATTATTTAATCTTCCTTACTTAATATTTCCCCAAATAATATGAAAATGAGAATGCTTTTTATACTTTTATGTGGAATTGTTTTCTCTCTAAAAGTTTTATCTGTCAAAATATCTCCATTGAAGGAGAATCCACATGACTTAAATGTTATAGCATTACATTTGAGTACAGTGTTTTCCAAAAGTGGGTACTCAATAAATACCCTGAATGACAAAAGCAGACCATGGGCATTTCTTAAACCACAAACAAGTAGACCAGGAGTCACTAAATCAAACAAGGGATCATGGGGAAGAGAAGTAGGAGAGCTACAGTCTCTCAGAAATTCAAACACCATTCTGAAAACCAGCATTAGATCTGATGATGCAATAAAATATACGAACCTACGATTACATAATGGCAATTCTGGCAGAGACTGTCTATGGTGACAGGCAAGCACCCTTCCTTCTAATGAGTAAAGCCCCTGGTTCTGGACTGCTCTCTCCAGGTGGAGTTCTCATGGAGCAGGGATTGCACTGACTACTACCAATACGAGGAACAGAGGGACGGCTTCCAATGACTTATATTGTGTTCTTACTTGTTGTGCTATCTGTCTATTGGTTTGCTAGTAAACCTAAGTGAAAACAACTTTAAAAACAGTCTGAGTTTTCATTTGTGCCAATCCTTGAGCCCAGACCAGGTTTAGTGGTCTAAGTGAACGGTTGACCGAGATCAGTGAACGTGTGCAGACATAAGCCTTATATACTAACAGATATATCCTGAATTCTAATAATGGGCTCAATAACTCCACCATATAGTGAAATAAAGACAAGTGATGTTTCTTTAACCTATCTTTAATTTGCAAAGAGGGAGGGTTAGCAATTTTGCCTGAAATACTACTAATAAAAATTGGACACTCATAAGTCTGACAGTAAAGTGAATCATTTCTGCAGGCAAATCAATCAGAAGAGATCTTGTAATATGCTTTTTAAAAAAGATTTTTATTTATTTGAAAGGCAGAGTTAGAGGGAGTGGGGGAGAGATGGAGATAGAAAGATTCTCCATCTGCTGGCTCACTCCCCAAATGGCCACAACGACCAGGGCTGTGCCAAGACAAATCTGGGTCTCCCATGTGGATGCAGGAGCCCAAGCATTTGAACCATCTTCAGATGTTTTCCCAGGTACATTAGCGGGGAGCTGGACTGGCAGTGGAGCAGCTAGGACTCGAACCGGTGCCCACACGGGATGCTGGTGTTGCAGGCAGCGACTTAACCTGCTATGCTACAAAGCTGACCCCGAGATCTAGTAATATTCTAACCTAAGGAGTACTGCATAGTTACTGAGGTGACTACTCTGCATGAGAAAATACTAACTGGAATATGTAAGCCTGATTAAGTTATTACATATCCATTTCCATAATTTGGGGGTCAAATAATTTATTTCTGCACAGGTAGATTCCTTTATATTGAAAGAATAATTAATATAATTCTTGTTGGTTATATAGAGGGGCACAGCTATCTAAGTTGCTTTTACAGAAAGTAACTGTCTTGCATTTTTTGGTTTGAAAAATGCTGCTTGTTTCTACATCTTTTTTTATATTTATATTTCATTTAATGAACATAAATTTCCAAAGTACAGCTTATGGATTACAATAGCTTCCCCTCTACATCAATCTTAACTACTACATCACCACTACTCCTTGAAGGCCAGAACCATCTCTGTATTTACTTTTTCCTTCCATTATGGGAACCAGTACATGGTGACTGCCTAACAAAAGTCCCCAGAATTAAATCACTCTAGTAGAAAGACCCATCGTCCGTTTAGAAAAAACATTTCCAACTTCCACTTTCCTATACTATAGCAGCTGTTAGCTCCCACTGGAGAAGGGAATGGGGAAATGCCATGGAGTTTCTCAAATATTGTATGAAAATATGTAGATCAAAAACAGACAAGGTGAAAATGACATTATAAACACATACGTGGTTTCATTCTTGAGTGAACAAAGGCATATAACCCACTTGGGTATCCCAGTCAGCATCGTAGTTTTCTTTGAATATAAAAGACAGAAATGTATATTCTTACAAACCTTTGAAAGGCATTAGAGACCCTGAGCATATTTCTTCAGCAACATCTGGAAGCTACATTTAGGTGTGTGGATGCTGGCAGCTTGTTTGATAGCAATATGATCAGGGAGAAAAGGATCAATGGTTTTAGGCTAGGTGAAGCAAGAATAAGATACTTTGAATTTCACTATGAAAATTATAAAAATATCTCAAAGCAATAATATTCATTTTATGTATGAACTGTTTGGTTATAATCTAGAATTACGTTTATGCCTTATGAAACTAGCTAATAGGTATGCACAGAATAAACAATTTTTCTGACTTTTAACATAACAGCAACTAGGATATAAAATTTCTAAATCTAAGTATGGTAATAGTTTTTCAGTTTTGTGTTGCCAATTCTGTTACTTTTTAAAAATACAGCTATGGCTCTACATATAAAATGGAACTTGATACAATCTATCCAGTGACCAACGTTTTGAAGAATCCACTTCTGATTCACATTCAGATCTTGAATTTGGGGCATGGTTACGACAAAGTATATATTTCTGAGTTACCTGAAAATTTGTATTACTTGCATAATAGATCTATTATGAATATTTGCTGGAGTCAATAGCTCCAAGTTCTCTTAAAAGAATCAGCAGAGCAGTTATAATAGTCTAAATATAATTACACTAAAACGTTATAATCAAAATTAAAAATTTCCATTCAAAAACAATTTTTACCCCAAATATGCCTTTAGAACTACTTTTTGAAGTTACCCATTTTTGTTATTAAAACTATGATCTGCTATATGTTTCACTGTGACAAGAGCTGAAGAGACAACAAAGTAGAGATTTCAGGGGTGAGAACAAGATGGTTCTATTATTTCTCCTTAGTGACTAACACACAATTCACATCACATTGATGGGAAATGTACAAAAAATCTACAGCAGCAAGTGGAAATAAATGTGTCTTGGTAGTAGATTCTAGAAGAAAAGACAGAATATAAAAATGGTGTAGTATGCCAGAATTTTCAAAGCTCTTCATGTAATACTCAGAGCTGTCCACTGACAAAATACAATTAGAATCAAACTAATTTTATGGACTTTTTTAAAAAAGATTTATTTATTTATTTGAAAGGCATAGTTATAAAGAGGTAGAGAGAGGGAAGAAGGGAGGGGAGAGAGAGAAGGCCTAAAGGAGGGAGGGAGGGAGAGAAGGAGAGAGAGAGGGAGGGAGAAAGAGAAAGAGAAAGAGAGAGAGAGAGAGAGAGAGAGAGAGATCCATTCATCCACTGGTTCACTTCCCAACCGGCCACAAGGGCCAAAGCTTGGCTGATCCGAAGCCAGGAGCCAGAAGGTTCTTCTGGGTCTCCCATGTGGGTGCAGGGGCCCAAGCATTTGTGCCATCTTCTACTGCCTTCCCAGGCCATAGTAGAGGGCTGGACTAGAACAGGAGCAGCTGGAACTCAAATGTGTGCCCACATGGGATGCCAGCACTGCAGGCAGCAGTTATACCCACTACCTCACAGTGCCGCCCGGACTTATTTTAAAACATTATACAATTATAGGTCCCAAGTCTCATTAACCAAAATATAACATGCTTTATTTTCTTTTTAATAAACATTCTTTTTCTCAAATCACATAAAACTACCAAATTAGAAGTGCATTTCTGACTATGTCAGAGTTTGTTTTTCTATTAACCTATGCAGTTATAAATGATTCAGCCTCTTTGCCTTGTAACTATCCTGTAATTTTTCAAGAGAAAACTTCATATACACTGCCAGTTTATAACAGTCTCAGCAATTGGACTTATTATTTTATAGAGTAATATTATTTTTAAATGGAAGATATTATAATTCAAATGTTATATTAGAAAACAAAATTCTGACATTATAACATAAATTACACACTTGGAAAGTTCGTACACTGCCTCAGGTATGTCTAATCAAGCAATAGCTCATTAAAGAAGTGTAGTTTGGAATTTATTTTCCATCATTGATTAGTATTTTAAAAGCTGTTTAGCTGCAAAGATTCTAAAATTTTCCTTAAATACCTCTAAATATAAATGTGATTCCATAGGTGTTTTTCACCCATTTGATATGAAGCAATATGATTCCTAGTGCTCTATTTTATTCCCCATGGATTTGGATGGAACTGACTGCGTCTTTGTTAACAGAATTGACAAGATAGAAAAAAAGGGAAGAACACTACTAATCAAGGAAGACAGATGTGGATCCAGTCTGGCTCTGCTCCTGTTGATCTTTGTAGCCTCAAACACTTCCGTCTAAACCACAGTTTCCTCAGCTACAAAGTGAGCATAACCATACTGTCCCCTTTTGTAGGGCTGTGCTGAGGATTAACTGAGACAGCACGCTTAATGCTCTCAGCATAGGGCTTTGCAGGTGCATACCCTCAATATACAAAGATTACCTTGGTTCTATCGGGATCTGATTCAGAGTATAAGCATGGTTTTTGATTTTTGATTTTTTAGAATAAGATTTCCAGGCTCTCATTTTTTTTTTTAATAAGAAATAAGAACTTTTTTTGGCATTTCAACATAGAGGGAGCGGCCTAGGATCTTAGAACAACATTGTGTTATAATTTTCAGGGCATCATAGTGAAGAGATAGTATAATGATACTGCACATTTTTATGGTGCCTTACGGGGTTCAGAGTGCTACTTCACTACTTCATGTGATTGTAGCCACAGTTCTATGAGGAAGGACAAGTGAACAGTATCTCCAGGAGACCCTCCACAAAGGCAGAGGACAGTGGTTGGTTACCTGAAAGAACTCACTGATGGAGCTGGGACGAGATTCAGTTCTTAGTCCAGTACCTCCTCCACACACTTTTTCCTCATTTGAACTACAATAATTCTCTAGTTATGGGCAGCAAAAAAAAAATGCTACATTTGAGGCAGGTATCATAGTGCAGCAGCTTAAGCCATCTCAGGACACTTCCGAATGCCAATTTGAGCTGATACAGCTTCCCGCTAATGTTCCTGAGAAGCAGTGGATTATTGATGAAGCACTTGCACCCCTGGCACCCACAAGGGAGACCTGAACAGAGCTCCTGGCTCCTGGCTTCAGCTTGGCCCAGTTGCAGCTGTTGCAGCCATTTGAGTAGTGAATCCATGGTTGGAAGATCAATTCTTTTCTCTCTCCTCCCCTCCCCTCTCCTCCCCTCTCCTCTCCTTTCTTCCTCTTTTCTTTCCTCTTTCTCCCCTCCCTCCCTCCCTCCCTCCCTCCCTCCTTCCCTCCCTCTCTTCCTTCCTTCTATCCATACATCTTCCTGCTTTTCAAATAAAAAAATAAATTTGGCTGGATACAGAAATTATGATACACACACACACATACATACACACACTATGGAGTACTACTCAGATGTAAAAAGAAAAATGAAATCCTGTCTTCTGGGCAACTGGAAACCATTATACTTAGTGAAATAAGCCAGTCCCAAAAAGACAGTATCTTATGTTTACTATTTGTTGAACTCTTTTACTTAGTGTAGGGGTAACTATATGATCATTAAGTAAACTGAAAACAGACCTCTGTAAAATTAGGAGTAGGAATGTGAGAGGGAAGAGGAGGAGGAAAGGTAAGAGCATTGGCAGGAGGGAGAGTGGGGGAAGTGTCACTGTTCCTAAATCTGCATATGAGATACATGAAACTTGTGTAAATAAAATTTTAAAAATAAATAAATTTGAAAAAAACCCTCTGCTATATTATTCAATAATGTCTCTCCTATCATAGTTAACTTATTGGAACTAAAAGCTAACTTCCATTCAGAAAGTGCCTCTGAGGTAATCTGTGATCAGTTTTAAAGCTGAGTCCATTTAGAACACATTTATCAAAAGCCTTCTCTAAGGACTGACATTGTACTTGGCCCCATGGGAGATATCAAAGTGAGCTTGCAGAGGTAGCTTTCAAAAAGTTTAAAAGCCAACTGGAAAAACTGCCAAAAGGCAGAAAAAAAAAAACTGAAAAATAAAAACTAAAAGCATAACACAGACTATGAAACAGGATGTAAAAATTTTAACCTGGATTCATAAAAAAGGTCTAATGATGACGAGAAAAAAGGAGCAGTCTCAAGAAGAAAGTGGAAATAATTCTGTCCCCATAAGAGAACTGTCCTCTTACCTAGAAATCTGGAGTTCACTGACAAGAGATAACTGTCATTGAAATCCAGAATTTCCACAAACTCTTTCTGAAACATAAATATAGGTATGTGGGTAACCTTTGTGAATCTTGTTCATCATGTACATTCAAAAGCAAATAATACGTCAATCAGTTTTTAATATCCAGAGAGGTTATTCCAAAGTAATTCTGCCTATATTATATGTCTAACAATAGTACTAAAGGACTTAGCAGATGCTCACTCGTTGTAGAATAGAATCCAAGACTAGCTTTGAAGAAATTTTCTTGCCTGCTTGTAAATACTATCTTTGTTGAAGTAGTTCCTGGAGGGAATGTCTCAAGCTATATTTCCAATGAACATTATAATACCTAAAACTGTAAAATGTCTTTGTGTCTGTACACAACTTTTAACCCAACCCAAAAACATTTTATATCTCAGAGCACATGGGAATAGTATTTTTTTCCAGTAAGGTACACATGTTGGGTCATTAGCTTCCCACACTGTACATTTTAAGTAGTATTCATATGATATTTTATTTCTGCCTTTGTATCTCCTGGAGGAGTGTACTTTAGATCTTTAACAAAGTCTCTTTCCCCCATCTAGAGGAGTTTTAGAGGTCTAATAGAAGTATATTTACAATACTATGTATGGTTCTTGAAAGTGCACAATAGGTGTTGATGTGTTAATTGCTAGTAACAGATTTTTAATAGAAATATGCTGCTTTTACCTCATGCCATTTTACTTACCTCTCAGGTTAACTAGAAACACTTTATGATTTCTGTTCATGTTTACTTTCTGATAGGGCATCAAGATACGCTGGTACCATTTTATCTATGTCCTATGCCCTGGATCATCACAAATTATCAAGTCACTTCATTTTCCAAATATGAAAAAAATGCAAATTTTATCAGAACCACCAATTGTTAACAAGTATTTTTTAAATTCAGTAAACTAAGACCTGGGACTTGAAGCGAATTTATGGATACCAGTTATGACAGTAGGACTGAAGAAAAGTCATTCACATTGGATCATGAAAGCAAATGGCATACTTCACTGTTTTTAAAAAATTATTTATTTAAGTATATAACTTGAGAAGCAGAAAAAAAAGGCCAGAGCGACACACAGGATGAATGAATGAATCCACTTGTGGATTCATTCTCCAGAGGCAGGAACTCAATCTGGGTCTCCCACCCAGTAAAGACATTGCCTGCTGCCTCCAATGGTGCACCCAGCAGGAAGGTAGAATCAGGAGCAGAGCCAGTACTGTAATACAGACACTGTGGTGCAGGATCCTAACACCTATCTCTATAGATCATTGTCTAACACACAGGGTGATAGCAGGTTCCAGTGCTTGTAATATGTGTGCAGTGGCCGGCACCCATATGAGCAGCTATACTTACTGAGTGAATTGGTTCAATGTGAAAAGTGAGTGGTGAGGAATCCTTACCCCTTAAGATGTATTTATTTTCATGAATTCTCAAATGAGCTTAATAGTTACAGGGCGGCCAAATGGCTATTCATAATTCACAACCTTCAGGATAACATTTTCTGAATTCCAGCTTTCAAACTGCAATGGTATTAGAGGCTTGAAACTCCTGGTGTCCCAAATCAAGGCAGTAGACACAAGGAGATAGTTAGTGCCCCTCTTCTCCACAGGGATTTTAGCCTGGGACCCATGCAGTCTTCTGAAGAGGATATCCATACCTAGGTGAGGGGGGATTTTTTAGTACTAATAAGTTCTGAGCTGATTTATAACCCCTTTCCACAAATAAGGATCCATTATCATGTCAATCAGAGTAGAGATGATTAGTATTATTAATTGTAAACACAAACTAATCCTTAATATCTATAAAAATTCCCCGATATACTGAGCAGAGCTGAGCAAATGGTCAACAGTGGAGAACATGTTACTGCAGTTGGCAGTATATACTTGTAGGTTGGGCCTAGCATTTGAAGTAGAATTTGAAAAGAATCCTCCTAAGACATTTAAAAAAAAAAAAAAAAAAAAAGGTTAAGATGGCCCTGTGACACTCAGCACCTCCCTAAAAAGCGCTCCTGAAGTCACAGGCGTTCCTGAAATGCCTCATTACACATCGGCAGTACACGACTGCCTTCAGAAAGCACAGTTTCTGCTTCCTGATTCTTCACATTTCTCCTCTCTTGCTCTGAGAAAAACGTATTTTCCTTTATATTTTGAGAGCTGTGAAAATCTAGAATTTTCCAAAGCCTAGAGTATAGGGAGCTTTACTGAGTGTCTATAAAATATGCAAATACTGTAAAAATTTAGTGGCTTCATGTCAGTCTGGTTTTTTCTTATTCTGTTCTTAAAAGAGTTTCCTTGCCAAAATATATCATTTTTATGAAAGTACTGGAAGGATTTCTCATATAAAAGCAGTATAGCTTTATTACAGAAACTTTTTAGAATCATGGGAAATGATAAAAATGAAAATAAAAAATCTATATTCTAATTGCTTGGGGATAACTACTCCTGACATTTAGGTAATACTCACATTTTCAAAATTATAATAGATTGAAGATCAAGTGAAAGCTGTATGACCTGAATGAGAACTTCTCACAGGAGGAGCACTATGGCATGTGGGAGAACGTGTACCATGCCATCTCCAGAGTTTCGAATCTGTCTCACTTTGGGATTTGTCTCTTCTCAGCTACATCCTGCCATTTACTTATGACTCAGACTATTTGATTACTTATAGATATGATTTCTGGTTTGCCCAAGGATGACATGTGTGTCGTGGTTTGGGCCAGTATACTGGCTGAGTAGAGAGGAGTCTGAATATTTCAGACTCAGAAGATAGAGGTAAATGTACTGCAAGTATCAATAAATTTGGGGAGGTAGGGCTAGAAATTCGAGAACAGGGTAGGAGAGGATAAAACAATAAAAACATGAAAACCCTGAGTGATTGCAAAGGAATTGTGGGTCATAAATCAGGGAGTCCGGGAGTATTAGTAAATGTTCAAAGCTAATTCAGTAATTCCTAGTCAGGATGAAAATTTCTAATTTAACATTTGAAATGCTACAGTGAACTACCTAGGCTGGCAGAGAGCCTTCTGTGCATCTGCTGACCGTCAGATAAATGCCATTCCTGTTCACTTCTACTACCCCAGCGGGATGACATTTCCCATACACATTATCTTCACACACAAACTTTGTGTCTTTTCCGAAAGCCCGAACTGCTCCCTTCACTTTCCTGTCCTGCATCCGCCCTCCAGTTTCAGACTTGAAGTTGTGACCCAGAAGGGCAACGGTGACACCTCCCAGTGGTGTGAACCTCCCAGTGGTGTGAACCTCCAGCAAAGCCAGGGTCAGGAGGCAGCCAGGTGCGACTGTTCTTGCAAGCTTTTTGCAGAAGCTCCACATGCAGAGCAAACGCACCTGCTGAATGACCTGCTATGCCCCTCCAGCCTCCCTTTGAAGTCACAGGCAGCACAGTGTCTCCTGACCTTGTAGCTTCGCTTGTCTCACTTCCCTTTCCCTCTTGTTCTTACTCACCTGGGCTTGAGCTCCCTATTAAACCGAAACTTAAACCTCTGCCTCAGGCTCTGCCTTCCAGAGCAGTGATTCTCAAATTTTAATGTGGATACAAATCACCTGCGGATCTTGTACAGTAAAATATAGACCCTGTTTCAGGATATCTGGATGGGACTGAGGAGTCAGCGTTTCTAACAAGCCCCCTAAGTGATGCCTCCCTATTGGCCCTTTATATAGCAAACTGCTAGAAGACCAAAGTAAGACAAACTTCATCATCACTACAATGGACATCCCTTGAGAGCCAAGACTGCGTGTGTGTGTTTTCCCTGTTCATCCCCTGAATAGACAATAACACTTATGTAGGAAGTGTTCAATGGATATTTGACTGAATAAATTAATTAGTTCTCCTAGATGACTTCAATTCCTGGCCAGGATAAAAAAAAATCCATTTTTTTTTTTTTTTGACAGGCAGAGTTAGACAGTGAGAAAGACAGACAGAGTGAAAGGTCTTCCTTCTGTTGGTTCACCTCCCAAATGACTGTTACAGCCAGTGCACTGCACCGATCCGGAGCCAGGAGCCAGGTGCTTCCTTCTGGTCTCCCATGTGGGTGCAGGGCCCAAGCACTTGGACCATCTTCCACTGCCTTCCCGGGCCACAGCAGAGAGCTGGACTGGAAGAGAAGCAACCGGGACAGAACGGGCGCCCTGACCAGGACTAGAACCCGGAGTGCTGGCACCGCAGGCGGAGGATTAGCCAAGTGAGCCACGGTGCCGGCCAAAATTTCTAATTTTTAAAAATATCTATTTATTCAAAAGTGTGTATGCACAGGCACGTGAAAAAGGGGTGGGGGGGGAGAGAGAGAATGAGTGAATATGAATCTTCCATCCATTGGTTCACCAGGGGGCAGCAATGGCCAGAGCTGAGCCGGGCTAGAGACAGGCAAAAGCTAGGAGCCAGGAGCTTCTTCTGGGTCTCTCTCATGGGTGGCAGGGGCCCAAGCACTTGCTGCTTTTCCCAGGTCATTAGCCGGGAGGGGAGCTGGATGGGAATTGAACCAGCACTCATAAGGCATGCTGGCACTGTAGATGGCAGCTTTACCTGCTATGTCACAATGCCAGGTCCCAAAATTTCTAATTTTAGCATTCAAACTTCTGTGGTGAGTTTCATTGTAGTATGTTTCCTGTGTTTCTGGTGATTGACAAGTAAATGATGAATGCCAAATACAGCTATACATTTGTGTCACTGCAGCACTAGAAGTTAAAGCCAAAAGCCAATTAAATGGTAGTTGTATTTTAGAAAGTAGTTGCTGATTTGAAAGCAGAGACGAAGTAGTGAGGTATCCAGTCCAGGACCATCTCTGCTGGGTTTCCAAAGGTCAACCCTACTTCTAAAGGCTTGGCTGCCTTCTGTTGGGTGCTAGAGAGAGCAAAGGGAAGTGTGCTTAAAATCCATTAGCTTGGTGGCAGCTCATGTTTACCCACCCAGCACTTTACTTCTCACATAATACCTTTTATTAGAGAGGGTAAATGGAAGTTTCCTACTGAATTTTAAAATTGTGCCTCATGTATGATTCATAAAAACTGCCAGTAGCATCAACATCCTCCTCTGGAATTTGTGCTATTTAAGAAATGTCACACATCAGACTTCTGTGATCAATGTTATGCCTGTTGCAGGATGTAACTGACCGTGTCCTACCGTCCCTTCCGTTGCTACCAACAATCATCTGCACACTTGGGATTTCTTGGTGACAATGTCAGCAGCTATTCCTTTCTTGTTACACTTTTACTGTTGTCATAGAGACGTGGAAACAGTTGAATAGAGTTCTCACTCATGGAGTTTCTGACAAAGGGACGACACAAACATGCTACTGTATGTCACTGGATCTCTTTCTAAGTGGTGGCAGCAACGTCAGTTTCTCTTACTTGTGTTTTAAGGGATTTCCACAGGTCATTAGAAGAGTTTTTCAGCAAGAACTCTCATTACAGTGGTTCTCAGAGTCGGGTCCCTGTACCAGCAACATCAGTGATACTGGGGAACTTGCTTGAAATGCAAATTCTTCAACTCCATTCCAGGCCTGGGGAATCAGAAACTCTGTACTGTGTGCTTTAACAAATCCACTTCACAATTCCAAGTGCATGTTCAAGTGTGAGAGCCACTTCTTTATTAGATATCGCCATGACACTAAAAGACAGTTTGATGAGAAAAAGTAAAGTGCTCTAGAACACAGAGATAGATGGAATAAAGTTCTGCACAGAGGTATCTGGAAATCTACGATAGGGAATGGAACTCTTTTTATTAAAGAACTGGGTCCTACAGAACAGATACAAATTAAACATACACAAGCCTTGGGCTGGCATTGTGGCACAGCAGGTAAAGCTGCTCCTGCAGTGTTGGCATCCCGGATGAGTGCCGGTTTGTGTCCTGGCAGCTCCACTTCTAATCCAGCTCCCTGCTAATGGTCTGGGAAAGCAGCAGCAGATGGCCCCAGTATTTGGGCTCCTGCCACCTACGTGGGAGACTGGGAAGAAAGCTCCTGGCCCATGGCTTCAGTCTGGCCCAGCTTCAGCCATGATGGCCATCTGGGGAGTCAATCAGCAGATGGAAGACCTCTCCCTGTCTCTCCCTCTTTGTAATTCTTTCAAATAAATATTTAAAAAAAAAATGCACAAGGCTTTACTTCATCCAGACCTTGGGAATCAGAGTTTGGATCAGGCCTGAGTGTGAGAAGCTTCCAGACAGTTGTAAGGCACCAAGCATAAGCATGAAGTACAGTGCAGGTTAAAATCAATAATCACTGCTGATGGAATCAAAATAAGCTTTATTTTCTACAAACTTTTAGAACATTCTGAGTTAGATGCAGTAATCATATATGACTTTTATAATCAGGAAATAACAAGGCAAATATTTAAAAAGAACAATGCTGTACAGAATGGTACTGGGTCACCTTGGAGACTTGAGCACTGAGGGATTTGTATGTTTTATATTATTTATAACAGAGCAGTAAAGAGCTAAGATTCTGCAGTGGCCCAAGTTAAAAGTCTAGAGGCTTACTTACTAGACATGAAACTTTTCTGCTCAGGTCTTGGGTCTCCTAATCTCTTAAGCAAAGACAGCGATAGTGTCTACTTCCAGGGTTGCTGTGAGAATCAAGTGAGATTATTTAGCGCAGTGCTTAGCACTCAATGAGAACCGAAAATGTTAGCTATTAGTAATACAAGAATATCCACGTCTCATGGTGATTTATGATGCTTTGCTATATGATTAGTCTTAGCTTTATTTTCTGTAAGTCACATACTCAATAGTGAAGCAAGCAAGCAATTTTTATTGCAATGCTTAAAAAAACCTAGTAGGACTCTAAGTGGAAGATATGCCTCTTCTTCATGGACTTTTTTTTTTTTTTTTTTAAAGAATTGGGCTTGTACTATGGTTCTACAGAACAGATACAAATTAAAAATACACAAGCCTTGGGCTAGCATTGTGGTATAGCAGGTAAAGCTGCCCCTGCAATGCTGGCAGCCCATATGGGTGCCGGTTTGTGTCCTGGCTGCTCCACTTCTGATGCTGCTCCCTGCTAATGCCCAAGCAATTGGGTCCCTGCACCCACTCTGCCTCACCTTGGACTCCAGGCCTGTCATCTGCTGCGTGTTCCTCACCATGATGCTTCCTCTTCCTCCTCTTGACCAAAAGTTTAGCTCAGATCTGGGTAGTGCTCAAATGTCTTCATATTCCCACGTGTCCACTTTCAATGTGCAGTCTGGTATTTTTGCCAACTTTCCTTGGCTCCCAAATGTTGCAACTACCAATTACCTTTGTGCATTTCATAAATGTTTGCTGAATTCTCTTAAATTTAAATTTCAGCATCACCAGCTATATTTCTATTTTGGGTATAAATAATGATTGAGTTTCTGAGGCTCTGTAAAATAGAACGCTCTAAGTCTCAGGCTAAGAATTGATTAATAAAGGCCGGCGCCGTGGCTTACTAGGCTAATCCTCCGCCTTGCGGCGCCGGCACACCAGGTTCTAGTCCTGGTCGGGGCGCCGGATTCTGTCCCGGTTGCCCCTCTTCCAGGCCAGCTCTCTGCTGTGGCCAGGGAGTGCAGTGGAGGATGGCCCAGGTGCTTGGGCCCTGGACCCCATGGGAGACCAGGAGAAGTACCTGGCTCCTGCCATCAGATCAGCGTGGTGCGCTGGCCGCGGCGGCCATTGGAGGGTGAACCAACGGCAAAGGAAGACCTTTCTCTCTGTCTCTCTCTCTCTCTCACTGTCCACTCTGCCTGTCAAAAAAAAAAAAAAAAAAAAAGAATTGATTAATAAAAAGGAATTCCTGGTTTGTGTGTGCCAGGCAGGGAGCAGTGGTGTGGCTGACACACTGCAGCCAGGTGCTTCTGCAGCTGCTGTTTCGCAGTCCAGAGCCAAGCTTTACTTTTTACCCCCAAAGGGAGACTAGTCTGTGTTGAAGGCCTACCACTACCTCATTGGGGTTTTCTCTCCCAGATTTAATCAAACAATTGCAATGCAGTGAGAAAAAAATGGTTAGGAAAGAAATCAATCAAAATTTTACTTTCTGGAGCATTTTTATATTAAGAAATATTATTTTAAGACAGTGGTTTTTAGATTTTGGCATGCAAGAGAATGACCTGGAGGACTTGTTAAAGCCTGGTGGGTCCTGCCTGATTCAGTAGGCTTGAGCAAAAGTCTGAAAACGGGCATTTGTCACAACTTCCCAAGAAGTATCTATGCTGTTAGTTCAGGGACCTCACTTTCAGAGGCACTTTTTAAAAAGCATTTATCATTAAGAATCGTGAGAACTTGGTCCTCGTAAAAGGGGAAGGAAAGACAATATTAGCTATGCTAGGAGGCCTCTCATCACACCACCTCTAATCTCTTGCTCTCCTATTTCCTGTATATTATTCAGCCTGAAATTCCAGGCTACTTTCTAAATTTCAGAACTTGATCAATGAAGACTAAAGAATTTTCTAACCCTTATCTTCGGTGATCAGTTTATCAACAATTATAATTTTAACAACAACATGGACAGCTCTACTACTGCATTCTGGCCTGCTTATTTCTCACCTCTGAACACTTTTTTCGTGGCATCTGTTATTTATTCCCAACTTAAGCTTCTGACTTGCAGCTTCCCCTTCCTTACACATCACTCCACTCCCGTATACCCATATTTTTTTGAAAACATAGTTCTCTAAGATTCAATTTCTCCAAAATGTCTAGAAACACAGACTCACACAGATGATAATTCGCTTGTTCTGCTTTCTAGTGGGTAACTACTGCTGAGAGTTCTAGTACTTCATTTTCTAGTATCTGCTGGTCCATTTGTCTTCTTATTTTTCATCTCGCTATCTTCCTCTCACCATGGTTCTCCTGCCCGACAACTAAGAGATCATGGAAGAAACCCAAGCTACTGCTATTATTGCCTATCCATACCTGAGCTTCCCAGCATATGACATGCTGGGTTGGGCCAGTGAGATTATTCCTGAACGGGAGACCAAGAGGAAGCAGCAAAGCAATGAATTTAGTTTTCATGCCTCTAGATTTTAAAGCCCACAAAGTCACTGCCAGTAACGACAAGTGCCCTAGACTTTTTGGCCTTAACAACCCCCAGATCCTGAGCTTAAACTGCTCATTCTTCCCTTCCCTTAAAATAGACACAATTACTATGCTTAGGAAGGTTAGCACAGGCAGAAGCAGCCATTGTTTTGTTTCAATTTTGATCCAGTATTCAGAGAATATTACACAGGTACTACTAAACAACACCTAGTTTGTTTACTAGCACAATATTATAAAATTAGATTTTTTTAAAAAAAAGCACTGGGTGATTGGGCTCCAGGACAAAACTCAACCACAAATTATCACCATACACTCATAATTACCACAAAAATTTGAGCCTGGAATCGATGCCAAATGATTCAGGCCAGCCAGGTTAGATTTCCCTGCTGCGCTGATGAGCGTTTCAGGTGCAGCTTAATATGACATGGCTGTGAATATCAAAAGCACAGCAAGGGTCCCTACAGTGCTGGTGATATCCGATAATCTGAGGGACTCACAAGCTTCCAGGAGAAAATACATACTCAGCATTTATTTAAAGTAACTTAATCGATAGGAACAGTCGTTTTCATATTTTTATTATGCTCTTTAGTGACCCTTTTTAAACTTTCATGTTCAACACAGACACTGAGCAGCTCTCGCAGAAGCTGGGTAACCCCGGTCTGCCTGATTCCTATCTTGTCTCCCCCGCTCCACGCCATCCAGCCAAGAACCTCTGTGATGGTCTCCAAGCACCTGCTGTAAACATCAAGGGCCCCTCAAAGTAGAGCTGGATCTCCTCACTTTTCTTCTGGCTTTTGTCTTTGACAATCTCATTTATGTAAAAGTGCCTGGCATATAAAAATTATTTTTGTGTTAAGTTTTTCTGACTCCCATGATTCACAGAAATGTGAATTAATTCATAAACTTTAAAAAAAAGTGAACTCTACAGCCAGAAATTCATAAAAACTATGAAGCTCAGCTTTAATATGCATACCAGTTCCTTCAGCTTCAATTGCAATGGCTCTGTGAGGTGGCAGGCAGAAATAATCTCTGTCCTCTGTGTTCCAACTTCCATTTTCTTTGTACAGTTTCTAATAGGATCTTTCACATTCTGCTCTACATCAGTCTTGGCTGTACATATGTCTGGTTTTCTCCCTCGATTCCATATGGCCTGAGATCAGATACTGTGCCTTATTTTCTTTGGCATGGTGTCACAGAAAAAAGGAGATAACTAGTTAGTATTTGCCAAATTCAAAGACCCAATAATACTACTCGATGCTTGCAATAACACTACCAGGCAGTGTGCATATGAATACTCAATAAAACATGAGGGTCTACAAGTGGAAGGATTTATCTGACAAAGGATTAATATCCAGAACATATTAGCAACTCAAAAACTCAACAGCAAAAACCCACCAATCCAGTTAAGAAATGTTCTCCCATGCAGGTGCAGGGCCCAAGCATTTGGGCCATCCTCCACTGCACTCCCGGGCCACAGCAGAGAGCCGGACTGGAAGAGGGGCAACCGGGACAGAATCCGGTGCCCCGACCGGGACTAGAACCCGGTGTGCCAGCACCGCATGCGGAGGATTAGCCTAGTGAGCGCGGTGCCGGCCAACAAGCAGTTCTTAAAAGGAAACACAAATGGCCAACAAATACCCTAAAAAACACACACACACACACAAAAAAACAAAAAACAAAAAAACCTCATTATCACTAGCCATCAGGAAAATACAAATGAGAACCATGATGAGATGTCATCTCACCCCTGTCAAAATGGCTATTATTTCAAAGAGCGACAAATGCTGATGAGGATGTGGAGAAAGGGAAACTCTTACACACTGTAGGTGGGAATGTCAATTAGTGCAGCACTGTGGAAAAAAGTACATAGGTTTTTTAAAAAACCAGAAACAGAGTTCCCTCTACTGGGTATATACCCAAAAGACATGAACACACTGTATCAAAGGGATACCTGCACCACCATGTCTTTAGCAGCACTGTTCACATAAGCCAACATATGGAATCAGCCCTGGTGTCCACCATCAGATGGAGTGATAAAGAAAAACATGATACACATGCACAGAAATATTATTCAGTTACAAAAAAATGAAATTTTATCTTTTGCATCAAAATGGTTGCAACTGGAGGACATCATGTTGGGTGAAATAAGCTGGACCCAGAAAGACAAATACCACAGCTTCTCCTTTAGGTAGGAGATCCTTATGTGGGAGCTAAAATTTAAAAAAACAGAAACAAAAAACCAGAAATTCCTTTGTGTGTCAGTTTTGCTGCAAATATAGTTTTGTGAAACTTTTTTGAATATTAATCAAATCAATGATATACTACTATAGTTTTAATGATTTGTGGCTATTTTAAAATTTACTTTATATATTTTTATGTGAGTGAAGTTGACACCTTTTCATTTGATTATTGTTCATAGCTCTTGCCTATTATATTCCTGGTCAACTATGGTCTGTTTACTTTTTATTTGTTGAGCTCTTAATGTTCTTAATGTTTTTTATTTTTTTAAAAAGATTTTATTTATTCTTTTGAGAGGCAGAGTTACAGAGAGGGACAGACAGAGACAGGGGGAGAGAGAGAAGTCTTCCATCTGCTGGTTCACTCCCCCAAATGGCCACAAATGGCTGGAGCTGGGCTGATCAGGAGCTTCTTCTGGCTCTCACATGTGTGTTCAGGGGCCCAAGCACTTGGGCCACCTTCCACTGCTTTCCCAGGCAAATTAGCAGGGAGCCGGATCATTAGTGGAGCAGCTGGGACCTGAAGGCGGAGGTTTAATCTACTATGCCACAGCAGGTGCCCCTTACTTTTTCTTGAGATTGATTTATTTATTTGAAAGTCAGAGTTACATACACAGAGAGAAAGGTCTTACATCTGCTAATTCACTCCCCAAATAGCTACAAAAGCTGGAGCTGGGCCAGGCTGAAGCCAGGAGCTGGGAACTCCATCTAGTTTTCCCACATGGGTGCAGGGGCCCAAGCACTTGGGTCATTCTCTGCTACTTTCCCAGTCCATTGGCTGGGAGCAGAATGGGAAGTGGAGCAGCTGGGAATCGAACAGTTGCCCACGATGGCTGCCAGCATAGCAGGTAGCTTTATCCACTATACTTGTTGAGCTCTTTATCTGGTGGAGTATTAAGCCTTTGACCCTAATGCAAATTAAAAATGTTATTTCAAAAATAATAAATAAAATATTAAGTTAAAAAAGAGAGGATAACAGAGAATAGGTGGAGAAAAGGTGGGATGGTGAAAGATAAGGGAGCTGAGAACTCCAGCAAGTTAAATATTGCACAGGCTGACGTTAAGCCATCAACTCACTACTAACATAAATTTGGCAAGAAATGCACACAGCTGGCTCTCCCAAGCGGGTGAAAGCTAGCTCCACCACTGCCACTCCCCTTTCTCCTTCCCTTTCTTGCTTTGCTTCTGTCTGATGAAGGTGTCAGTGTCATGGCAGGACGAGAGGAAGGGGCAACGTGGAATTTTCTCTCTCAGTGTCACCTTTGGGATAGTGTTTCGGGGACTATAGAGCATCTTCAAGTCATCCCCTCATCTCACTTTTAGGTGCAACCTGAAAATCCAAAACTCACTTTGGAAATAAATGAAAACCTACCACCTTCTTTTAGGCCCCTGATGAAAAGGGTTGGAAAATTTGCTTGAGGCCAGAACTGTGGTGTAGCAGGTTAAGCCACTGCCTCCAACGCCAGCATTCCACATGGGAGTTAGTTCGAGTCCCATCCAGCTGTCTAATGTGCTTGGGAAAGCAGTGGAAGATGGCTCAAGTACTTAGACCCCTGTATGTACATGGGAGACCCAGAAGAAGCTCCTGCCTCCTGGCTTTGGCCTCACCCAGCTCTGGCCATTGCAGTCATCTGGAAGTGAACCAGCGGATGGAAGATATTCTCTCTCTTTCTTTCTGTAACTTTCTTTCAAATCAAATAAGTGTTCAGAAAACTGTTTCATGATCACTGTCCCTTTAACTTGACAATATTATGTAAGTTTAGCATTTCTGAATGTTGCAGAAAATATAAAATAATACATAGGAAGGCATTAAGAATGAAGGCAGAGATTGATCAAAACTTTTAGTTCTTCCAGGATATAAGAGCTGTAACTACGTAGCTGACAATTATTTCATCAGTGGAGCCATCATTTGCTTTTCAAAACCCTGTTTGTATTTACAACATAAAGTAGAGTGAAATTTTAAAAAAAAATTAGCATGGTTCTGAGCACTTATGCAAATTAGCAATGGCTCAAAGGCCCACGGCTGGGCATGAATCAGATCTCAAGACATGGGACTATTAATAAAAATGTAATACAGCAGCTCAGCCCTGGAACTTGTTCAGGGTCCTCACTATCAGATGCATCATTAACCTGACATCATTCAGCCTGACTTGCACTGGTGCAAACAATAAGCCCACAGAGCTTCCTGGATTTATCTTCAAGGATAATGCAGGCAAAATCCAGCTTTGTGCAGCACACTCTCTGCCTGTGGCATTTAACGACACCAGAAAATCCCTAAGAAAACCTTCCCGGAATAACTCAGGGAGGTAACAAAGTTAAAAATAAACCTTATTTTCTAAGTTTAGGCTACGATGCTCCAGGAGTACATCCTCCCAGGAAGGGTTAGAGAAGTTATTTTGATTCTGACTATGTATTCGAGAACATTAGAGGAGTTATTTGGGTTCTTATTCTGTGCTTGCACAACCTTGTGTAATTTTTAAGCAATATAATATGAATTTTTAATCATAACTCATTGGGTAATCATTCCATGTCTCCTCTTGTCCAACTGCCACACTGGAGTGTGGTCTGGCATGAATCATGAATCTCTGTAACTGGCACAGTGGATGAGAGAGGACTGGCTGGCTCTCTGAAGCAGCAGAAGCTGGAGTGGCTTCCCAGAGCCCTTGTGGAGGGGGCATTCATGCACTGTCATTACTGAGGCTTTCCTGGGAGTTCTGGAGGGCATACACATGGTAGCAATCCCAAGCACTCAAATTAATTTTCCATCATTCAATTTAAAATAGAAGGACCAACAACAGAATGAATTCAGTGTCAAAACTTCAAATGTTGGCACTCAGCAGTAAGAAGCTGTGATGCACTTAAGGCTGAACTGAATCTTCAAACTGTCCCTGGCTCTGGGAAGGTCTGAATTGCAATATTAGAGCTGGAACACAAAATTAGGAGTCAGGGAAAGGGGAGGGTTGCGGGTGGGAGGGAAGTTATGGGGGGGGGGGAAGCCATTGTAATCCATAAGCTGTACTTTGGAAATTTATATTCATTAAATAAAAGTTAAAAAAAAGAATTCCTTTTCTAGACTGTCCTGAGAATTTAGCTGCAAAACTCATCCGAGAACTCAAGAACATATGAAGATTTGAAAGGAAATGTAGTGGACATCAATCTTTTGTTTTTTGTTTGGGTAGCCCAGAATCTGAACCTTATGCACAATCCTGTGCCTTGTAACTTTAGATGGGAGGCAAAGTACACTGGTTTCTAACCAAACCCAAACGGCTAGACTCACTTTCTCAGTATTCCTTGGGGCTAGGACCTGAGCATAGCCAATCAGACAGATCTTGCCTCCCATCCCCAGCTCTTGTCATCTATATCTTGAAGTAGACATAGCAAGAGGCAAGAACAGGGGAGAAGGCATTTTGGAGAGAGCACTAAGAGCATTGGCTATATCGAATCCCCTGCACTGGAGGGCCAGCAGTGCTACCCAGCAGTGGGACACAGCTGTGAGGCCAGTGCTTGGTGGGACCAGCAGGCCTGCTCTTACCAGGTGGATTGTATAATGAAAATCTGGCTTTTGGTTCTAGCTTGCTTCTCTTGGCTTCCTCCAGTGTCCTGAATCTGGTTCTGCAGACTCCCTGGTGATTCTGTAAGCTTTTCAACGAATTTCTTTTCTACTGCAAACAGCCAGTTTCTGGCCAAAAACTGAACCCTGTGATTATGGCACAAATAAATAACAAATAATTCCTTTCCCAAAAAGTTGCCATGCCCTAAAATATCAAACGACTTATGTTTCCTTTTAAACATGTTTTCATTGGTAACTATAGTTTAAGAATAAAATGGCAGCCCTGTAGTTGTTCCTATGCTTTCCCAGAGGTCACCTCTGCTTAGGGTCTCCAGAAGCAGCTTAAGGATAATTCACTTCATCATCTCTCCCGACTCTCCCATCTCTACTTTTACAAACCTACTTTTCCTTTATGTACACCAGGAGGACAACTCACCTGGAATTTACTGTGTACTTCGCTTTATCCATTTTCTCCAGGTATTTACCATTCTTCCACTGCTTTAACCTGATCTGAGGCCCCAGTCTAACCCCTTCCTCCATACCACCTGTGTTTAATCACTGGCTTTTTAAAAAAAAGATTAATTTATTTAAAGGAAGAAAGAGAGAGGGAGGGAGAGAGATAGTCCACCTGTTGGCTCACTCCCCAAATGGCCTTAACAGCCCAGGGCTGTGCCAGGCCAAAGCCAGGAGCCAGAAGCTTCATCCAGGTCTCCCAAGTGGGTGCATCCTCCGCTGCTTTCCCAGGTGCATTAGCAGCTGGGACTCGAATTGGCACTCATACTATGCTACAATGCTGGGCCACAATCACTGGCTTCTTAACAGTGATTTCTCCCACAGGTGTCTGAGCCCTCTCCTATTACCCCAGTTTCTGTGACCCACGTTTCCTGGGATGCTGCTTTCCGTGAACTTCCAAGTTGTAGAAGTGATTCTTCCTTGTCTTGAAGTAGACAACTCATAAACACCTGTCCATTCTAATGATTGTTTGATACACCAAACATGAGGCCCTCTATCTTTCTAGTTCACTCCCCAATCACTTGTGGACTTTAATAGTTTTTTTTAACTTTTATTTAATAAATATAAATTTCCAAAGTAAATTTTGGATTACAGTGGCCCCCCGCCATAACTTCCCTCCCACCTGCAACCATCCCATCTCCCGCTCCCTCTCCCATCCCATTCACATCGATTCATTTTCAATTATCTTTATATACAGAAGATCAATTTAGTATATACTGAGTAAAGATATCAACAGTTTGCACCCACACAGAAACACAAAGTGTAAAGTACTGTTTGAGTACTAGTTATATCATTATTCACATTGGACAATACATTAAGGACAAAGATCCTACATGGGAACTAAGTGCACAGTGACTCCTGTTGTTGACTTAACAAATTGACACTCTTGTTTATGGCATCAGTAATCACCCTAGGCTCTTGTCAAGAGTTGCCAAGGCTATGGAAGCCTTTTGAGTTCGCCAACTCTGATCTTCTTTAGACAAGGTCATAGAGTGGAAGTTCTCTCCTCCCTTCAGAGAAAGGTACCTCCTTCTTTGATGGCCCATTCTTTCCACTGGGATCTCTCACTCGCAGAGATCTTTTAGGTTTTTGTTGTTGTTGTTGTTGTTGTTTTGCCAGAGTGTCTTGGTTTTCCATGCCTGAAATACTCTCATGGGCTTTTCAGCCAGATCCGCATGCCTTAAGGGCTGATTCTGAGGCCAGAGTGCTGTTTAGGACATCTGCCATTCTATGAGTCTGCTTTGTATCCTGCTTCCCATGTTGGATCGTTCTCTCCTTTTTAATTCTATCAGTATTAGCAGACACTAGTCTTGTTTATGTGATCCCTTTGACTCTTAATCCCATCATTATGATCAATTGTGAACAGAAACTGAACTCTTGGACTAGTGAGATGGCATTGGTACATGCCACCTTGATGGGACTGAATTTGAATCCCCTGGTATGTTTCTAACTCTACCGTTTGGGGCAAGTCTGATTGAGCATGTGCCAAAGTGGACTTTTATATGAAAACTAATAGAGCCTCAAGATAAACAAGAATAGTATTACTGGACAGCAAAAACTGGTGATAAGCAGTTATATAAAGAAGAAACAAAACAAAGTACAGGCAAAAATTATTCTCATATTTTCAGTTTTTAGTTATATAAGAGGCACAGTGAAGAAGAGTGAGTGAGAGAGAGAGAGAGAGAGAGAGAGATTTTTCCATCTGCTTGTTCACACTCCAAGCATCCACAACAGCCAGGGTTGGACAAGGTTGAAGCCAGGAGCTGAGAACTTCATCTGGGTCTCCTTCAAGAGTGGCAGGACTCAAGTACTTCATTTATCATCTGCTGCCTCCCAGAATGTGCATTAGCAGGAAGATGGATTGGAAGCCAGAGCAACTGGGACTTGAACCAGGCATGCTGCTATGTGATACAGGTACCCCCAAGTGGTGGCTTAACCTGCTGTACCACAATACCCTTTCTTCTCATACATTTTGAAACTGCTGTGGAGAAACTGTGGATTCAAGACTTCGATGTACTTGCTGCAGAATAGCCCATCTCCATGTGAAGAGGCAGTAGTTTACCCTATCACTCATGTAAGACTATTGATAAAATCGCCAATTTCTACCAAAGGACAGTGACACAATCCTTTTTTTTTTTTTTTTTTTTTTTTTGACAGGCAGAGTGGACAGTGAGAGAGAGAGACAGAGAGAAAGGTCTTCCTTTGCCGTTGGTTCACCCTCCAATGGCCACCGCGGCCGGCGCACTGCGCTGATCCGATGGCAGGAGCCAGGTTCTTCTCCTGGTCTCCCATGGGGTGCAGGGCCCAAGCACTTGGGCCATCCTCCACTGTACTCCCTGGCCACAGCAGAGAGCTGGCCTGGAAGAGGGGCAACCGGGACAGAATCTGGCGCCCCGACCGGGATTAGAACCCCGTGTGCCAGCGCTGCAAGACAGAGGATTAGCCTAGTGAGCCGTGGCGCCGGCTTGACACAATCCATAAAGCAGATGGATTTGCTTTCAACAAACAACCACAAATGCCTAACGCTTAGGCTCATGCCAGGGAATATAATCTTATACCCTCTCTCATCCAGTTCAGCTAAAAAATATGATGCAGATAGGTGGTGCTTAGGGCAGAATGAACAATTTCCTGTTAATGTTCTCAGTGATATCTTTAAGATAAGCAAAATATTATCTTATTGAACCATCATTTTCTGTCTTCTTACAGATTTACTTTGCTGGGTTTTATCAAAAAAAGCCTTCAACAGCCCCAGAGGAGCAAAAGCAACAGAGAAATAAAACTAATCACCCCGGTGTCTTCCAGAGTCCTGGTGTGGATAGTCTCTGGCCCGGACACCCACTCGTTTGCCATATCACACTTCTTGAGAGAAATGCCTTTCTGCTGTGTATGTGAGGAAAACCTTTGCTTTCCTGAGAATATCTCTTTTTCTTTGATAAGAACAATCACGTAATTCATATATGTTTCCTTTACTTTGGCTACTGCAAAATTCAGACATGAGAATGAGGCTCATGAAGAGAACTATGAAACGACTTGGGTAATTATTGGTATGCTTTCCTCTGGCCTCATTTTATGATAAGTATCATATTGGGGCTGGCATTGTGGCATACTGGGTAAAAGCTGCCATCTTCATCACTGGCATCCCATACAGGCTCTATTTCAAGTCCCGCCTGCTCCACTTCTAACCCAGTTCCCTGCAAATGGCCTAGGGAAAGCAGTGGAAAATGGCCCAAGTGTTTGGGCCCCTGCTACCTATGATGGACACCTGGATGAAGCTCCTGGCTCCTGGCTTCAGAATGGCTCAGCCCTGGCCGTTGTAGTCACCTGGGTAGTGACCCAATGGATAGAAGATCTCTCTCTCTCTCTCTCTCTCTCTCCCTGTCTCTGTCTCTCCATCTCTCTGTAAATCTTTCAAATAAATAAATAAATAAATAAATAAATAAATCTATCTTTTAAAAAAGCATCATATCATTGATATAGATTATGGCTTTCAGGCTTCGAATTCAGCCATTCTTATTTCTTCATGCCGTAAGCTACAACAAATATGTTATGAAGTCAGAATACACAAAAATACATAAAAAGAAAAATAAAAGTGGCTACCTAGTATGTTGGGGTGTACTACAGCCATCGTTATTACTAATAATTCAATAGTGTATTACCATACACTAAGTGCGTGTGAGGTATGTGATGGGTCAGAAGAGAGGAGAGCCCTAAGGCAAAGTCCTGAATTCTAATTGAGATTATAAGGTTGGTATAAGAATGTGATATATGTACAATATTATAATAAATTATAAATAATAAATGGATGGATGGACAGGTCATGAAGTAGTACCCTTTCTGAAGACAGGATGGAGTGGAAACAAACAGCAGGTGCATTTCTAGAACCAGGCCCCTCCACAGGTGCAAGTCCTCTCTCCTTATAAAGAACTCTACTATTCCTAATGAAGCCCAGGCAGGCTTACAGCCCTCCTGGATGAGTCTGTTAAGAAAATTTTAAGATGATATTAATGTATATATCAAACTTAAATGGCCTACAAAAAGGAGAGTTGTCATTTTATCATCAGTATCTTTGCTTTCTTATATAAAGCATTTGATTCCAAAGTTTAAAAAAAATAAATCATAACTCAGAAATAAATTTTACTTTGCAATTCAGAGTGTACATACATACACACACACATACACACACACCTATCCCTGATACTTAAGTTTCATAAAACATTGTCTATTCTTCCTATGTATAATATTTTCTATCCTATTTTTTTCCATTTAGTCTCTTAAAACATAACTTGTTATGGCTCAAAAAATTCAATTTAGTATAAATAACACTCTTCTAAGGAAACCGGAAATTCAAGTTTCCAAGGGGCAAATGTTTTAATTTTCTGAAGGAAAACTATTATTTTAAAGATCAAAGAAGATCAGGATAGATGATACAACAGACTGCTTCAGATGAATGACATAGCATTTTGCTTCTTATCTCCTAAGTATTTTCTCAGAAATCCAAAATACGCAGATTTATGAGTCATGCAACTCTCTCTCAGAGGGGAAAACGCATCCCAGAGTTGTATTCCCAGTAGGAACACATCAACCCACACAAGTAAATCAAATTTCAAATGCCTTTAGTATTAGTGTCTTCAGAGTCTAAAATCCAGCTTGATTTACAATTCAGCTTCCTTCTAGTTTTATTTACAATAAGCTGAAAAATATTTATAAACATGAGTATATACACATATATGTGCATATAACACAGTGATTCTGAAAAGTATATCATTACAAACTAATCAATGATGATCCTAATCTTAGATTTCCACCCACAAAAAATAAATTATTCAGGAAACAAAGGGAAAAATTCCTTTTTATTAACTGAGAGGAATGCTAATCACCCAACTTACATAAGGAATTTGGAAGGTAAACCACTACTGTTATTAATAGCTCTGCTCAAACATAGTCAAAATCATGAATGAAAACAATTTCAATTTGCCAACATAACCCTTAGGCTTATTCACAACAGAAATATCTCAGCTGGGTCTCCAGTTCCCTAGTAGAAGAGTAAGAAAGTTATAGGCTTCTTACCAAGTCCACTTAATTTTACTGCGAGTGTGCACTGCCAGCTCACATTGCACACAAATGCCCACCTTTAACGAATAGTTCTATTCTAGTTGCAATTGTATCACACTAACTTCCCAGCCCACCAATTAATATCCAACCCAATTAGAGCTTTGTGAGTTCCTGGCAGGTTTGTGACGCTGTGCCAGAGAAGTGCAATTTTAACTAATTATGGACATTCTGGGCAGGAAGCCTTTTGCAAAGATGATCAGCTTCATTGCCTTCTTTTGAAACTATGAAACTATCCCAAAACAAACGTTTCACGTCTATTTTGACGTGAAAGGAAAAAAGTCTGTCAGCCTGAATGATCACACATTGTGCAACTGGGGCCACACTGGGCGCATTACGTGTGTAGTGTGACTGATGCCTTATTCCCTAATGTAGTAGGAAATCATACACCCACTTAGCAGACAGGAAAGCAAGCTCATAAAAAACTCCGTTGAACAAGCCCAAAGAGTGCATGCTAGAGTTGGGATCTGACCCAAGATCTTGAATCTGACTCCGGAAATGAATTATTCTTGGTTATCTGGGTAATGAAAGCATGAGGATTTATTATTATGTTATTCCGACTCCAAAATGAATGTTCTCAGTTTTCTCTCCCAGTAGCGGGCTGGGAGCTCGCTATACAGGCTCCCAGGAACTGACTGTGCACATCACTTTCCAATTACTCAGTGCCATCCCATCAATAGCTCGAAATCAGCCGTGGTCAGGGTATTTATTTATATTGTACAAACAGCAATAGAAATTGGGCTTTTCTTCTCCAGACAACATTCGTGTACACCCCATGGCCTATAGAATTTGTATTAAATATTTCACAAATGTCACAATTGAGTGTTCTTACTGTTCAAATTTGTTTTCAAAAACAAAAAAATAACAATGAAGTTTAGGTAGAGTATACCATCCTGTGCCTCCCACATTACTTGCCAGGATTCTTCACCTACCAATAAGCAAACTCAGAATTTGCAGAATTACTTGAAACTAGCTACAATAATGTAATAAATCTCCATGCCTCCGTTCTCCAGATTCAGGAAATATCAGCATATATCCAACCCAACTTCATTTGTACTCCTCAAATATTTCTTTTATCTCCAGCTAGATGATTTTCAGTCATCATATCATCTTATCTATAAATATGTTTAAATTTCTGACAAGTTCATTTTTAAACATTAGAAAAATATCTTTACGAGACTTTAAAATCACCAATAGTTCCTTAATATCATCTAACAACTCATGCATATTCAACCTTCCCCGAGCACTTCAAAACGGTCATATACAAAGTTGCTTTGTTCAAATCAAGATCTAGAACATCTGGATGAAATGCCTCCTGAATATTAATTTATTTTAACTTGTAAATTTAACTTTTGATAGCCACCCCCTTTATTTTCTCTTGCCATTTATTTGTAGAAGAAATGGAGTCATTTGTCCCATCCAATGTCTTACATTTTGGGTCTTGCTGATCAGCTTCCATGATATCCTGCCATGCGTTCCTCTCTCTCTCTTTTTTCTAAAAACTGGTAGTGAGGCCTTGAAGTTTGATCAGACTTGTGTTCTACTTTTTGGCAAGTCTATTTCACGGGTAAGACTGTACTTGCTACGGCATCCCGTAAGGTGCCTAATATCTACTGCTTCTCTTTGTTTATGTAACTAGTGGGTTTTGGTGTTCCCAGCCCAATTCACCTTTTATAAAGACTCCCCATCAACCTCTCACCAAGTGGTCTGGGAAGCAGTTGATGATTACTTCCTAGAAGCATTACTTCAACAGGATGTATAAAGCAGTGGTGGTTTAGTTTCATCCCTTCTGTACTTATTCTAGGATTCTTCTATAGAGCAGATAGACTTCTTATTAACTGTTTGTTAATTGGAACTAACTTTATAAAGGAAAGACAGGGTAAATGTGTTCTTTACGTTGATCAACAAATTTTCAGAGTGAGTTTTTTGCCCTCATCTTGCTCAAAGGTGGTCAAGGGGGTTTTTTATGTTTTTTACTTCTTGGTATCCTTATGCACTCACAGATTTCAAGACATTTGATTTGTTCAATAAATGGCAGTCATTATTCTTTTTTGATTCTTTGAAATTACTTTCTGTGTCTTTTTGACATGGTCCTCATAGTTTCTGAGATCTTATCTATCTTCCAGAATATTCTTGGATCTCTCTATTCCTGACCCAGTTCTAGAAACAGACATTTTTTGTGAGAAGCACAATGGGAAGAGGTTCTGCCCAGCATTTGACTCAGGAGAGGTTCTCAGACCAAATTCTGGAGCACTCACAGAAGGCAGACAAGTACCCTGGACTGGCAGACAGCACCTGGAATCTTACTGGCTAGGACAAAGACTGCCTACTCATTACAAGATCTGTCCTGTTAACTGTACACGGTGTGTGCTGTAGTCACACTCTCATTACTGACACTTAAGCACATGACGGAGTGATGGCCTGCAAGATTCTACTTTATGTGCTCTTTGCCAGTGAAGAGAGGGTTGGGAAGAATGCAGATCCTAAGAGATCTGAAACCTAAGCAATTTAAAGGGGGACTCTCTTTTGGAAAATGAACATGAAATTACAAATAAAAATTTGGGCAAGAATGTGATGATCTATTTTAGGTTGGGGGAGAAAAAAAATCACAGCAACGTACAAAAGTACAAGTGCTAGAAAAATCAAAATGGTAAAAGAACATATTTTTATAAATATACTGCTTGACATTCTTAAACAGCAGTCCTCCACGTTTTGTTGCCTAATCTTTGACTCTTGTTTTCACATGATAATGATATTGTGATATTATTCTACAGAGAAATCAGAAAGATAACGCATTGTTTCCTCTAGTGTGGTTGGCCAGACTTTAATTTTTTATAGCTGGTATGCCTAAAAACTTGTGATTTAACATACAAAATCTTATCAGTAGGACTGCTCTGGTTTTCTTTTACTCAGATGTTTTATTTATAAAATTTTTAAAATCTTTTTTATTTTTTTGACAAGCAGAGTTAGACAGTGAGAGAGAGAAACAGAGAGAAAGGTCTTCCTTCCGTTGGTTCACCCCCAAAATGGCAGCTATGGCCAGCACGCTGCGCTGATCCGAAGCCAGGAGCCAGGTGCTTCCTCCTGGTCTCCCATAGGGTGCAGGGCCCAAGCACTTAGGCCATCCTCCACTGCTCTCCCGGGCCACAGCAGAGAGCTGGACTGGAAGAGGAACAACCGGGACAGAATCCGGTGCCCCAACCGGGACTAGAACCCGGGGTGCCAGCGCCACAGGTGGAGGATTAGACAAGTGAGCCATGGCGCCAGCCAAAATTTTTAAAATCTTATAAAGCTTATAAACTCTAAGCAACTCCCTTCAATTAAGGGAAATATATGATGCATGTATGATTGCACACATCAGCATATTCTTGATAGGTGAGAACTTGACTGATGAGATATCAATCAGAACTTTCCACATGATGGCTTCTGTTACCATATATTTCTTTACATTCTATCTTTTTAAACATTATTTATTTGAAAGGCCAATGTGGGGAGGGGAGGGGATAGGAGGGGAGAGAGAAAACTTCCATCTGCCGGTTCCAGGCTGAAGCCAGGAGCCAGGAACTCCATCTGAATCTCCCACGTGTGTGAAAGGGATCCAAGTACTTGACTAATCATCTGCTGCTTCCCAGGATCTGCGTTTGCAGGCAGGTGGATGGGGAGCGGAGCTGAGACTGTAATCTAGACACTCCAATATGGAACTGAGAATCCCAAGCTCTGACTTAACTGCTATGCTACACCTCCCAGCCCCAGTTCTGTATGTTCCAATTATTATGTCTCCTCTATGCACTATGCTCTTTCAGGGAAAGGTACTATCAGACACATAATAACACATCACATCCTCTGGCTCTGATGGTGAGTTAGCTGAGTACATGGTAGGGCCCAAAAGGCATTCCTTCCCTGGCATGGCTGGCAATAGCTTCATTATGCACAGAAGGGACTGCAATCCCACGCATATCCCCCCAAACTCAGAGTAAATGTATCTTCAACTCTTGGTCTCCTTTGGTCCAAGCTATCTAATAATATACAATGTGGGAAAAGTGAGATGATAGAAATGCTAGAGTGGAAGAAAACAACGGCCTTAACCAATTTTAGGTTAAATATCATACTTCAGCAAACATTACAAAAACATATCATCAGCTGAGCACACTTCTCAGCCCTCCCAGAGCCTTGGAAGGACTCATTCAAGTAGGGGCCCTGACGTTTAAGCATTATGGGTTTCAAAGCAGTTTTCCAAGTTGAGAGAACTCAACTCTCGTTGTTGAGTCTTTTCTGACTGTTAATCAAATCATCTTAGTATTTGATGCAGAGCCTTGTCCCAGTCCCTTGAACATGTGCAGTGTTATCCTCAGGGAGCCCCAGAGCAAATGTACAGAAGCTGATGCTAAACGTGACTCACAGTCCTCTCCAAATCCTCCACGTGGAAGCAAATGTACCATCATTCTGCACTGTACTGAAAACAATCCCTGCGTGGAACAATGAAATAGCAGAGCCAGATATATATTTTTTCTCTTACTGCACTGTTTATATGTATCTATCATTTGCAAGAGGCTTTTTATGGATTAAAAATACACAGAACACCCATATGAAAATATCAAACTATCCTTGGCTGGAACCCAAGAGCACTACCAGCAAACACATAAAGAAAGTTGCAGCAAATGATTTCTAAGTACTATTTTGGCTAAACTATCGCACACTCACTAGCCAGAGTAAGAACAATGTACTTGCTTTAGCTATAGTATGCTGTGCCTGTTAAGCCTGGGAGTTGCCAGCAAGCATTTCAGGAAAATTTCCAGGGCTATTATTAGCTATAATGCAGACTTTCCTACCTACTTTTCAGCCATGAGGTCCCTGGCACATGCCTCAGTGATTATAGCGTCAGTAACGCTTGGCATCCCGACACGGACAGCCTGCCCCAGGACCGGCAACAGCAACTGACTGGGATTTTGTGGGAGGAATTTTTATTTTTGTTTTTCAGATACTTCAAAAGAAGCACAAGGCTACTCCCTATGCCAGAACTTCTAGTTAAGTCAAAAGTTTTTCTGGTGTATAAAAAAGTACAGAGAGAAAATCCCAAACCCACACTCACATACAAAAATCCTAGTTACCAAGGTCAGAGGGAACCTTTAAATTTAGTATTAAGATCTTTGAATAGCCAGAATGTAGTTCCAAATTTAACACCGCCATCATCCAAATCACAGCCAATATTTATTTGGCACCCACTATTCATCAGGCATGGAGCTAAGCACTTTGTATGATATCAAGTGGTCTGCAGTATCTCAATTTTAGAGTTGAACAAGACAAGACAATGAAAGGCTAACAAACTTGATCTGATTGAGGGGACAGCAAGCTTTGTCCTTGGTCAATCTAATTCCAGAAACAGTTTGTTAACCACTACTCTATCTGGCTTTACATGTATTAGTATGTGTGAAGAAAATTCTCTTGATACTGAAGTGAGAGGAATGATAAATATTCAAATCCTGTTTAGTATAAAAAGAAAAAAAATGATACTTTCCCTGTCTTAAATAGCTTTTAAGCATATTACATAATGATGATGACATTGTATTTGGATTGGATTTTTTTATATAGTTAGCAACACAACATTTAACTTTCTTAGCATTTAAAAGCAGTGTTAGTTTGTATATTCAAGAATAGATCAAAGGAATAACAATGGAGAAGGAATTCTTAAATAGATATTAAAAACAAATGTTTCAATTATACAAGTTGAATATATTCTAGAGACCCACTGCATAACATCCTGCCTACAATTAACAAACCAGCTGATAACTCAGTATCCAACAGGATTGGGTCTAGTAGTCTTCTCTCCTACCCCAGCACCCCGTGGATAACAGAATCTGCAGAAGTTCGACTCTTATATAAAATAACATATTTGCATATAACCTACGCATATGCTATGCTCCCATATAATTTAAATCACTTCTGTATTACTTATAATATCTAATTCTTTTAAATACTATACACAGAGTTCTAACACTCAGTGGTTTAAGGAGTAATGACAAGGACAAAGTCTATGTATGTTTAATACAGATGTGTTTTTCCCCAAAATGTTTATTTACTTATGGGGGGGGGCGGGTGGAGACAGAGAAAGAGAAGGAGAGAGCGCACTCTATCCACTGGTTCATTCTTCAAATGCCTGCAACTAGCAGAGCTGGGCCAGCCTGAAGCTACAAGCCAGGAACTCAATCTAGGTCTCCCATGTGTTTGGCAGCAGTCCAACTACTTGAACCATCATGGCTGCATCCCAAGGTCTGCATTAGCAGAAAGCTCAAATCATGAGCTGGAGCTGGGAATTGAACTCAGACACTCTGATGTGGGACTGGGGAATCCCAATGGGCAACTTGAATGCTAGGCTAAATGCCTGACCCTTCCTTAATACTTTCGATCCAGCTGGTTAAATCCATGGATGTGAAACCCAGGGGATGAATGGGTGACTGCACTGTACTGTTCATTTAAAAAAAAATTTAAAGAGATTAGATCTCATATTAAGTGTTCTTGTCCCAAGAAAATGAAAACAACAATAAAACCCTAAGAGCAGAAAAAGAATTACTCATATATATTTCTTTTGAAAGCATTCTGACAGAAGAGAGACAGATTTTCTAAGGACAAAAATAAAGTACTTTTTGAATAGGATTTGTAAGTTTGTTGGTTTTGTTGGCAGTGGTATTTGTGTAAGCACATTTTAGACTATTTTGTGCTCATGGTAGAACCAAGAAAATATGAAACTATGTTGTTACTATATCATGATTCTCCCTTGGAAGAAGGGAAATACAACTATGGAATGGGAGGAAGAGAGGAAGAATCCTGTGAGGTTGAAATGAAATGGATTGTAGCAGTATAGCAGTACTGAACCACTACTATATAGCATTGTGTGTGTGTGTGTGTGTGTGTGTGTGTTTGCATCTTAGCCACTGAAAGGGCTGAGAAAAAAAAAATGACACTCTAGTAGCAATAAGCAAACCTAGTGTTGCTATCTGGGTTTCAGAACACTATTTTCTACTAAAATGAGCCAGACCTCTTGGGACAGCAAAGTACAAGTTAGGTCTAAAGTGCCTGATGTATATCTCGATGTGCCATACAGGATGTTGGGGATCTGATGAGGATGTGTCTGCAAGAAATAAGCCAAAGGACTACTGCTGATGATCAGTTTGGGTATGATTTGGACATCTAGATGAATAATGACAGGGATATATTTTAATACTGATTTGAAAAAGTGTTCAAAGGGTACAAGATTTCATTAGGTGGAGTTCCAGAGATCCATTCTGCAGCATGGTGCCTATAGTTAATAAAACATATTCTATACATGTAATTACTAAAAGAACAGAAGGTAAATGTTCATGCCATGAAAACCTAAGTGTGCATGGATATTCCAATAAGCTTCACCTAATTGTTTCATAGCACTTACAGACAGCAAAACATCACGTTGAATACCTTAACTCACCAGTAACGGAGCCCTGACATCACATGTCTTCTGAGAGGAACATTGGGTAAGACACAGTATTACACATGCCTATATCCTGCCAGAAATGCTTAATTGGAATCTAATTATAAGGAAACAATGTACAAAATCAAGGAAGTACCATCTGCAAAACTAACTTCAACTTTGATAGCAGCAGCAGCAACCACAAAAGCTGGAGAGCTGTTTGAAGCACACTAAAAAGTTTTGACAACTAAGTGCAATTTATAAACCTAGATTGGATAATAGATTTGAAAAAGAAAATTTGGTAATGATTACAAAAATATGAGTAGACTGTGTGCTGATACTACTCCATCAATATTACTAGGTCAGTATCACTATGTATTTTTCAGAGAATGTTCTGTTTCTTAGGATTTTATGCTGAAGTATTTACAGGTGAAGCGTCTTGATATCTTAAATAATTCTCAAGTAGTTCAGCATGAGTATATATGCATATGCCTTATGATCAGATGAATATAACCATGCAGACATAATATTCCATATGCCTTAGAAAGAGAGCTGATGCAAGTATGAAAAAATTACATTTCATAAAGTTGAGTGAGGGTCTGAATGGGTATTTCTAGGATCATTCCTGCAGTGTGACATGGTTGGAAACTCATCAAAATGTGAGGCCTGTATTGTGGCAAAATGGGTTGAGCTGCCGCCTGTGGTGCCAGCATCCCATAAGGATACCAATTCCAGTCCTGGCTGATCTACTTCAGGTTCAGTTCCCTGCTAGTGTGCCCAGAAGGGCAGCAGAGGATGGCCCAGGTGCTTGGGCCCTTGCACCATGTGGGAGACCTGGATGAAGCTTCTGGATTTGACCTGGACCAGCCCTGGCAGTTGCAGCCATTTGGGGAGTGAACTAGGAGATGGAAGATCCATCTCTCTCTCTCTCTCTCTCTCTCTCTGTGTGTGTGTGTGTGTGTGTGTGTCTGTCTGTCTTTCCCTCTCTAATTCTGCCTTTCAAATAAATCTTTTTTTTTAAAAGAAATTGATCAAAAAGTTAGGGAGAAATTATAATGATGGATATTTAGGTTCAATTTGAGACAAATGACCAGAAACTTGTTAAGTGGGGAAGAACATATGAAAGTAATTTTAAAAGTTCATGGAAAACTGGATTAAAAGATAAGTTTATTTTGGTATAAGATATTTTAAAACTTATTCACATGAGATGATTTTCAAAATTTCATAGAAAGTACATATTATGAAAAAACTATGCATAGATCTTTCAAACACAAATTTTTCTAAATCTTTGAATTATTTTTAAAAAAGATTTTATTTATTTATTTAAGAGTTAGAAGTATAGATAGAGAGGAGGGAGAGACAGAGAGAAAGATCTTCTATTTTCTGGTTCACTCCCCAAATGGCTGGAGCTGGGAGAATCTAAAACCAAGAACCAGGAGCTTCTTACGGGTCTCCCACATGGGTGTAGGAGCCCAAGCACTTGGGCCATCTTCTACTGCTTTCCCAGGCCATAGCAGAGAGCTGGATTGTTCTGGAACTGTAGGCGGAGGCTAAGCCCACTATGCCACAGTTTCATACCACCTATTGTGGCAATGATTTCCATAATGTCACTGCTGCATGAAAAAGTGAATCTTCTTATTTACTACATCTTATTTGCCTCGTCAGAACTCTAAATTTGCTTCTTTAGAACTACAAAATCGTAACATTGGAACTTAAAGGAATCACAAGATATCATTTGATCTTGTCTTCTACCTACAGATATTTGAAATAGCAAAGGTTGTAAGAGAGTAGATAAGATTCTGTTTTGAAGACCCCTGTCATATAAGATGTTTTATCTTTCATTCTAATGGTCAGCAAGATTCTTTCTCTAGTTTAATTTACATCCCCAAGCACAGAGAACAACTGATCTCCAAATAGCTCACTCACCTGAAGGCATGAATCAAATCATGCGAGTAAATAACTGACACTCTACAAAGTAGTTGTTGAATTATGATGTTCAGTAGGTTAGGTGGGTTAAATGCATATGACACTTTCATCTTAAAATAGATTTATCAGTTTATAACTCTATGTTCAGTCAAGGAGCACCTGTACTCAAAATTTTAAGAAGAAAGAGAGTTTCTCTTAAAAATGTACCTGATAAAGTAGTGAAAATTATTCATGCCATTAAATTTAAAGCCTTCAGTAAACACCTTCTGAATATTCCAGGTGACACATTGGGAAGTCTTCATATAAAGTACTTCTGCTGTGTATGAAAGTATCATGACCCACATGGGTGGTTGGAACTCAATCACTTGAGCCATCATTGCTGCCTCCTAGGGTCTACATTAGTAGAAAGGTGGAGTTAGGAGTTAGAGTCAGACGCATGCCAGACACTCATATATGGGATCGGATGGCTTAACCAGCATTTTAACACAATAGGCTACGTGCCTACCCTAACTTCATAGATGTAAAAATGTTCAAAATGCTGAATACTGTTCTCACCTTGCTTATTTAATTTGATTCTTTGAGAAGATTCTACACTTAATTTAAGAAACCCAACTATTTCCCATGATATTCACATTTAATCATATCTGAAAATTGATAGACTTGTAAAAATAGCATCAATGTTGAAATCCTGGAGTTTGCTTCAAGCTCTATTTCTAACTATAGTAAAAGCAGAGATAATCAATCCTGTCATCAGTGTCCCAGAAGTTGTTAAGCTCTTTATGCTAGTGCCACCAACATCTGATAAAAATAGTGATATCAATTAATTTACATTGAATGATTATTATCTTCAGCCCCCCCCCCCAACACATTCCCAGTTATCTCACTGGAACCTCAGAACAACCCTTCCAGTTATATTTCAAGGTCATTTAATTCACAGAAAACAAACTGCATACACTCAGCTGCTGTGCAGAACATGCTCTGCATTTATCTATCAAAGTCCAATACTCACCGAAAGTAGATGTAAGAGGAAAGGTGCCTTCTTTCCTATATACAATGCCAAAAATTTTTAAAATATTAATTTAAGAAAGATTTACATTTCAAACAATTTCTGGTGAAAGATTTACTTTCATTGAGAAAACTCAAATCGAGATGTCTACTTTTCCAAAGATAATTCTGGCAACTTTTTATTATTCCTATAATTTTCTGGATTATGGTAATAGGACAGGGACATTAGACTAAAATAAAACATTAAGACAACATATATAACAGCCAACTCAAAATGGATCAATGACCTAAATACACAAAGTGAAACCAAAAAACTATTAGGAAAAAACATAGGGAAATATTTTAAGACACTGGTATGGACTTTTTTTTCCATAAGATCCCAAAAGCACAGGCAGCAAAATCAAAGCTAGACAGATGGGATTATATCAAACTAAGAAGTTTCTATGCAACAAAAGAAACAATGAACAGAGTGCTGATACATATGACATAACAGGAGAAAACAGACAGATGAATATTTATAAATTCATACACTTATATATCACTCATCTGACAAAAGATTAATACCCAGTATAAGGAACATAAAGAACTCAATAGCAACAATACAGGCAGAATAGAGGGGGACTGGATAATGAGTACCAAAACACATTAGAAATAGTTAAGTTCTAGGGTTCCCCAGCACAGTTGGGCAAACATAATGAATCACATACTTTATGAAGAACTAGAAGACAGGAGCTGGTAGATTCCAACCAAAAAGAAAAGATAAAGTCAAACACTCATTATTTGATTTGATCAGTTTATACTGTCTGCATGTGTTGAAATACTGCACTGTATTCCATAAAAGTACACAAATATTATATGTTAATAAAAAATGGGGGCTGCTAAAGGCATTCGGATCTGGCTGAAAAGCCCATGAGAGTATTTCAGGCATGGAAAGCCAAGACACTCTGGCAAAAGATCTCTGCGAGTGAGATCCCAGTGGAAAGAACAGGTCTTCAAAGAAGGAGGTACCTTTCTCTGAAGGGAGGAGAGAACCTCCACTTTGACTATGACCTTGTCTAAACAAGATAAGAATCAGAGAACTCAGAGGGCTTCCATAGCCTTGGAAACTCATGACTGGAGCATAGGGAGATTACTGATGCCATAGACAGGAGTGTCAATTGGTAAAGTCAACAACAGGAGTCACGGTGCACTTACTCCTCATGTAGGATCTCTGTCCTTAATGTGCTGTACATTGAGACTTAATGCTATAACGAGTACCCAAACAATATATTTCACTTTGTGTTTCTATGGGGGTGCAAACTATTGAAATCTTTACTTAATGTATACTAAACTGATCCTCTGTAAAAAAAAAAAAAAAAAAAAAAAAGAAAAAAAAAGAAATTATCAACTCCCAACTTGACTCTCACTGGGATTAAACATGACAATAGGTCGGATCTGATTTCATCATCATAAAAAAAAAAAATGGGGGCTGGTGTTTGGTGGACTGATTAAGATGCCTGCATCCCATGTTGTAGTGCTTGGGTTCAAATCTCAGCTTCACTCCTGAGTCTAGCTTCCTCCTAATGCGCTCCATGTGAGGCAGCAGGTGATGGCTCAAGGACTTAGCTCCCCGCCACCTACACTGAAGATCCAAAATGAGTTCCTGGCTTCCAGCTCTGGCCTGGCTCAGTTCCAACAGTTACACACATTTGGGGAATCAACTGGAAGACAGGTGCCTTTTCTCTCTATTTCTTTTGGTCTCTCTATAGTTGAGAAATAAATAAATAAAAACATTCAAAAAATCAAAAGTCTAAACTCATCACCAGATCAAATAAATCTGCTATTACTCACAGATTCCACTGCACGTTATGAATCCTCTGTTTTATTTTCCTAAATATCATCCCTTTTGGCATCTGGCCAATCATGGTGTATCTGAAATGGTAACTTAAATGTTTGTTTATTTATTTGAAAGAGAGACAGAGAGGGACAGAAAGACATCAGAGAGAGACAGATAGTAGAGAGAGAGCAAGAGGCATCAATATTTCCCATCTACTGGTTCATTTCTCAAGTGCCTCTAACAATTGGGGCTGGAACAGATCATTGCCAGGCCAGACCAAAGTTAGGAGCCATGAACACAAATCAGGTCTCCCATGCAGGCGGCAGGAGCCCAATTAGTGAGCATTAGCTGGAAGCTGGAGTCAGGAGGCAGAGCCAGGCACAGAACCCAGATACTCTGATGTGGGATGTGAATATCTCAACCTTCATGCTAAATGCTGACGCCTGAAATGGTAATTTAGGACCTCACTCTCTAAACTTCCTGACTTCAAATCTTACTTGTTACATCTTATATAGGCCATAAACTGTTTTAAAACTTCCAATAAATTTAAAAATTAAAATATGCACTATAATTTCCCATAACTATTTATTGGCAAGAGGAAGGCTGCATGGTAGGCAGTGTCATCTTTCTCTAGAGTTCTGATCAGAGAATGAGATATAAGTGTCATGGCAGAAAAGTTTGTGGAAAACATTAAAATACTATGGCTACATGCTAAATGATCACCTTATTCGATTTACAAGCAAATGTGAGGAAAGTCTGGCTTCAGTGTTGCCTCAAGGTCACAGCTGCAAGTTCTGTCACTCCAGGGGACATACACTATGGCTCCCAGAGTTAAGAGGGAGAAACTCTGGCTTTGCTGTTGAAAAATGCTAAGCTGTCCAAGGCTGGCTCTTACATAATAGTTTTCACTCCTAACTCTCGGAACTACTAACACAATTAAGCCATCATTATCAACGAAGCAATTAAACTTCCTGGAAAATGCAATTAAAAGATAAATTTATTTTGGTGAAAATATTTTTTTGAAATATATGCTTATAAGGGGTCTTCAAAAAGTTCAAGGAAAATGTATAAATGAAAAAAATCACCTACAGACTTCAAAAATTTTGGCAACAAAATAAGTTTACCTTTCAATTCCATTTTCCATGAACATTTTAGGATACCCTTGTACATCTCAGTGTCTTCCACTGATTTTGAAGTACTTAGTAATGAAAAGAACAGGTATCAACTGAGGTCAAGCTATCAGCTAATATGTTAAGGTTTCATTTGAATGGTCATATAATGTCAAAGAGAATATTTTTAAGGTAGCCCCTAAGAAACAATTACTCTTGAGATTCAAGCATTGTTATTCCCCCAAATACACATGTGCCCAAAGCCTGCAGACTGCTTTTGCCATCTCCAGGGTCTGCCCCGTTCTGAACTTAAAATCCTAGTTTTTGCACCACTTCCTCTGCAGAGCCTTCTCTCAGCAGCTCACCCGCATGCTCTCCTTTCTTGAAGTCTCTGAGGGCAGAGTTCATGGACAGGTGTCCCTGGAGGCCTCCAGGCATCAGGCCTGTGCCCGACTTTCCTGAAGAAGGGCATGAAAGGCAGGCTTTGTCAATCTATATTTGGGAATACATGCCCATGTGCATCTCTCTCTCACTCTCTGTGGAGAAGATCAAAGGTTTTCATCTGATGATTAAACAAGCTCGTAATCCTGGGAAACTTAAGAATCCCCATGAGTCTAACTTGTTCCCACCTTTCCAGCTCAATACCACACCTCAAGTGGGCATCTCCCTCTGGAATACTGCAATGGCTTGGCCTGCTCTTGGGCCTTTGTCTACCCCTCCTTGTGTTCCATCCCCAGCAACCCTGCCAGTGTGATCTTTTAAAACACCAGCCATGGTGTCATATTCAACTCTGTATCCTGTTACATACTTAACACTATTTTGAGCACAGGAGGCACTCAACAAATACCCTCTGCATAAATGAATGAATAATTGAGCTCCTGCTGACACTGTGAGTCCTTAACCAGGACCCAAAAATAGACCTCCTGGACTTGCTCCCTGTGAAACCTTAAGGCCCTTTAAGCCCATGGACGTGGCACTGTGTTAGGTATAACAAGAAGTAGTCTCAGAGGACAAATTAAACCACAGTCTACAACTGGTGAAGTGAGAATATTACCAAGAAGAGGAACAGACTAGAATCAGGTTAGTAGGTATGAGTTTGTTCAGAAAGTCATGGAGTATCTTCCTTTGAGTGAGAAATTACAAAGAGCTATTGCACAAATATACCTACATACTTTTTAATATGTGATCAGATATATGGAAAACTATAACCTAGGAGGACCAAAAGCTTAGAGAGGAAAATTTCATGCAAATATTATTTTAAGTTATTGGTGTCTGAGGCAGCAGCTTTGAACTTTAGATAGAAACAGACTGCCTGTCCTCCAGGTCAGGCTGACTCCAGCTTGCCCCAGAGCCCTGCAGACAAAGCTCCCATGCCAAGTCTTGACTATATGTGAACAGAACATTGAACAGCTGCAAACTTCCACTGTAGTCTGGAATAGTCCCTGGAGACAACTGCCTCAGCACAGAAGAGCCAAATAAACACTAATGCATCTGAAATTGTCCCTACAGTATTGTGGAGCCCTCATGTTCCCTAATCATAAAGCTCCTTTAACCCTGAAGTCCTGCTGGTTGAAGTGTCCAGCCTGGGGCAGTTCAGAGCTGTCTGGACATCCTGTTGCCCATAGCTTGCCAACATGCTGAGTCCTGAGTCCGGCCCCAGAGGTGGCTGAGCTCTAAATCAGAAGAAGTGACGAGGAGGGCCAGTCAGTCTCCTGCTTTAGTGGCTGTAGTACTGAGTTAGGCTTCCTTCGAAAGCAGCTATACCAGAGGCAAGAAAAGACAGGGCAGACACATGACTGGGAGATCCCCGAGGTGGGGGGAAACCGTTCAGGTATATGACGGGTTTACGTGTGCTCATCAGGTAAGGGTGACCACACTTGAAAAGCCACATGCACGACCAGCGTCAGTCATCACAGCTGTAGGGAGACACTCAGAAGTGAGGTGGTCTAAACTATGTTAATAAATAAAACATGTAGTGACCCTATTTTAAAAACAATTCCTCCTCTACAGTTATTCCAGCAAGAATATTTGCAGGTGATGATTCTGTTTAAAGCTTATTCTTTCCTTCACCGTCCTGAGGAGCTCTGCTCGAAAATCATCGGTCAGGACACAGCAAGGTCTGGTCTATGACAGAGTGGGATAAGCGAATCATAGTGACTCAGGACAGGATGTCACAATAGACAGAGGGAGAAGGGTGACTCGCAGTAGAAGTGTGCCCAGCAGGGGAGCCAGAGCCTCAGAAGGGTAATGAGGGTGCCCCTTGTGGAGGCAGGACAACACAACATGCAGGAGTCTAAGTAGAGTGGGGGAGAACTGATGCTGGGGCACTGGCTCCATTTTCAGTGGGCTACTGCAGCATGGGTTGGGATGAGGAGGGCTTTCACACGCAAGGCTGAAGAGTTCTGGGGGCTCCACATGGTGTTTCACAGCCCAGGTGTGCTGAGGAGGCACCTATGTGGGAAAAAGGTAGAAATGGCAATGGGAGACAGATACCCACAGGGATCTGTTCAACACGTAAAATTAAGTATAAGAGGAGCCAGTTTCTTAATAGTGGGGAGGTGAGTTATAAGTGAGGAAATGGAGAAAATAAGAGGATACTCTGTGGTGCAGGATTGGATTGGAGGCATCAGTGTGTACTTCTGGTTTTTAACATATACTGGCATTCATAGAAATAAATACACAAGCACGTGTGTGTGTGTGTACTTACACATCTACTCTCCTTTGCATGGCCCACTGGGAGGGCTCCAGGGCAGCAACATCCCCAAAGGCCATGGGCACACCTACTACCCAGATCTTGGTTTCCAAATCATTCTCCAGTACAAACAACCATGATTCTTGAAGAAAAGGCTGAAATCGGGGATTGGTTAAGAAAAATTCAAAATGAGCCTGAAATGTCTTCCTGTTCCACATAGTAAAGGAAGTGCTCAAAAATCACAAGGATCCTGAGTGAAAAGAACTCAGGCGCCAGCTCGCAGGGTCTTGCTCTCTGGCCTCATCTAGGATAATTTTCACGTCAGAATAAATGATGGCAGTAAGGGATTATAACTCATTGAATAAAACAGGAAACCATAATTCATATAAAAATGAAATGATAGAAAGTTTGACGAGGAATGAGATGCTTATCTGGTTTTAGGTATCACCCCACAAAATGTGTATAAAGAAAATAGTCACTTTATGGTAGAAAAACCTAGACAACACCAACTTTATTCAGTGATCCAAGTGAATATTATCAGTAATAGCAGAAATAAAAAATGACCTGAAATCTAATAGAGTACAGTGAGGGAATACAATCACTTTCATAATATTCTACCAAAGATACACAACCTGAAATCAATTAAGAGGAAGCATTTGAAAATCCAACATGATTTGTGAATGTTGAACCACCTTTGCTTTTTGTGGATTAAGTCCCACCTGATCGTGATATATGACCTTTAAAATTTATATGGAATCACAAAAGACCCAGAATAGCCAAAGTGATCTTGAACAAGAAAAATCAAGCTGGAGGCATCATGATACCTGACTTCAAAGCATACTACAAAGCTATAGTAATTAAATACATCATGGTACTGGCATAAAAACCAATACACAGATCAACAGAACAGCACAGAGTCCAGAAATAAATCTACATACATAAAACCAACAGATTTTTTACAAAAGTGGAATAAGGATACAGTGGGGTAAGGATAGTCTCATCAACAAATGGTGCTGTAAAACTGGATGTATATATGGAGAAGGATGAAATTAGAGCCATAGCTCTCACCCTATATAAAAATCAACTCAAGATGGACTGAAGACCTAAATCTAAGACCTGTGACTGTGAAGTTGCTAGAAGACCAAATATTTAAAGTGAGAAAAATTCACCAGGAAATACTGAGGACACATATACATTTTTGGAGGTAATATGGTTTGTCCCCCAAAGGTCCATGTGCTGCAATTGAAAGGCTGGTTCCCAATGCATTAGTTACGGTGGAACCGTTAAGAGCTGGGCCTAGTGGAAGATGGTTACACTGTTGGGCACCACCCTCAAAAAGGATTAATGCCGGTCTTGTGGAGTGAGTGAGTTCTCACTAGAGGTGAGTTGTTAGAAATGGAGGCCATTCTGGCTTCTTTGTCCCTTCTGCATGTCCTTCTCCCTTTCAACTGTCCAATGTTGTAATGCAGCCAGGGAAGGCCTCCCCAGAGTCTGAACAGATAGGGGCGTGGCTACCCTGTCTTGGACTTCCAGCTCCCCAAACCTCAGCTAAATAATGCTCTTTTTCTTTACAAAGCACCCAGCATCAGGTATTCTGTTACAGCAACATAAAGCAGTCTACTACAGAAGGCAGTGTTTGAAGTATGAGAAATGGAAATAATTCTGATGTATCTGTATCTCCATTTTATAAAAGCTCCATGTTTAGGATACTGGTCTATGGAGAATGTTTCCTTGATAAATGGGGTTTAGATATTCAGAAAAAAGTCACAAAAATAGAAATATGCACATATGAGAGAAGGGGACATACATTATTCAAGATAAAGGATACTTGCAAACAAGTGAAACCCAAGCAGCAGCTACTGCTGAGCGTTGAAAGGACAACATGATATCCTTCACGCTCCGGCGTGGTACAAAGGCTGTGGGGTTTTAGTGAGGAAGGAGGAATCCTGTAACAAGCTGTCATTCTGAGAGTGACACTGCCTTTTTCAGTCGTTTCATTGTATCAGTAATTCACCTTTATCCCACACATGGTGGATATTTCACTGCCTTTATCAGAACTAGAAGAAAAACAAATCAATACGGTAGGGAGGCAAGGAATCAAGGCACAAAAGTCTTTTGTGGCTATCTGTGTAACATTATGAATATTCTTTGAATCAATGTGTCACAGCACAAGACTTGTCTGAGTGATACATAAACCTTTTTCTATCTTCCTAGACAGCTAAGAGGCTTTAAATCCTCTAGACAATTGATACAGTCATACGCTGACACAATGTAAGAATTGATTAAGGTAAAATAACATAATAGTTATCTTCTACATCAAAATGGCAAACATTTGGAAACAACACTCTTTGATTTCAACTTTGCCAATGGCATTCATTAAAGGTGAAAAAAAAAGACACTTTAACTGCAAAGTATAGGAGAAATACATAAAATTGTTTAAATAATCTGACTTTGATGTCTTCAAGGTGCATGTTTTCTCCCAAGATTTATTGCTACTTGACGAAAATCTGGGAAAATGGTAAAATATACAGGTTGCCTGCAAAGTCAGGTAGCTAACAGAAGACAAAATTACTCTCCAATAGTGTGTAAGTTATACTTTGAAACAATATATTCAGGTGAAAGGTCTAAAATATATAGTAATATATTCAATGAAATAATCTAAAAAAAAAAAGACTGATCAACAAATATACCAAGACTGTCCAAAAGTCTGGAAACAAAGGGAAATAGGACATTTGTTGCAGTTACTTATATTTGTGGGGAGCAACTGGGAGCAACTCGGACTAGACTGTTACTGGAATTAAGACTTATTCTATGCATCTGCTCTCCCACAATATGGCGCTGGGAGAGGAGGAAACAGCTTCTACACAGCTGCCTCCAGTTCAACCAATAAACAGCAGGACCTGCTCCTGATTGGAGGAGAGCAGCGTACTCGGCGTGTGGGTAGCAGAGTTGGGATTGGTGGAAGAGGACTATAAAGGAGGAGAGAGACAACATGCACCAGGAACATCTATCTGAAGGAACACCTGTGCAGCCCCCGAGAGAGCCGGCCGGTGGTGTGCCACTACCCCGTGGAAGTGGGGAAAGTGGCAGGGGGAACCGCCCTTCCACGGAGGTGGAAGGGACGGTAGCCAACCCGGGAAGAACCAGCAGCAAACCCGGGGAGGGCCGAGCAGACAAAAGAACAGCGCAGGGTCCTGTGTCGTTCCTCCACGAAGACGGGGAGCGACAATATTAGTAATGGGACATGTGGCTTAACACTTAGTAGTTCTCTTAAAGGGCTGTTCGGGATGCCCACATGCTATGTTGGAGTACCTTACTTTGAGTCCCAGCTCTTCTTGCTTCCAGCTACCTCTAATATGCACCCTGGGAGGCACCAGGTGATGGCTCAAATGGTTGGGTTTCTGCCACCAATGTCAGAGACCTGGATTTTATTTCTTACTCCTAGTTTTTGCTTAACCCTGGTTCTACCAATTTAGGGGGTGTGAACCAGTATATGACAGCTGTCTGCCTGCCTCCCTGCCTGCCTCTTTCTTCACTTGATCTTAGCCAAAAGGGCAAGAAGCAACACCTATTGCTTTCTTTAAAAAAAGTAGCTTCAGTTTAAAACAATAACAAAGAACTGTTGAGCTTTCTTTTCAGTAATCAAGGGATCAGCAAAGCATTTTAATACATTTGGAAACACAAGGGCTGTGACTACCTAAGCAGAAATATAAGTTAAAATGTACAAACAATGCCAACTACTATTAGGACAATTTTTGTTCATTCACATATGGTTTTATTTTTCAAAGTTGTGATAAGTATCTTTTAGTACTCCTAGTGTAAAGTACATGCACAGTGATCTCCATCTGAGCCCCAGTTCATCACCCAGTTTATCCCAAACAGTGTTAACACCAGGCTTGGAACAGTTTCATGTACATTTCAAAGAGCTGAATAGTTTGTGCCAATGGATTCTGGGAAACTCTGTTTTTACAAGTGAGTACTTACAGGACTCCTATTAAATAAAAGCACACATTACTAACATTGAAGCTTTAAACTGCTTGCCTGGGCAGCCAGGAAATTGGGTGTTAGGGTTATTACCGCAACTCTCAAAGTCACCCTCATCTAAAACAATGGAATCATTTGCTACTCTTACAGCTCTTGCCAACTTGCCATTATAGATATTTGCATACCTGTTTCCTACTACATGAAATCATACTATTTCTCAGCCTCTACCTACACTAACTCATCGTAGAAGCTCAGAAGTTATTTCTTGAATGAATGGACTAGGACACTAGAGTCCTACAAGTACTTCACCTACATAAATGGTAACCTCAACTGCTCAGATTAAGCAAAGCACCAGAAATTGTGTTATCTTCCCATTTGCTACAAAAAAAAAAGTATCAGAAAATCAAAGATTCTTAAGAGTCCCTGAAGTCTCCTCGCAAGAGAGGAGGTGAGGCTGTGCCAGCAGATGTGATCATACTCTACTCCCTGTTGACAATAGAGGAGATCTACCATGCCCAACTTGGGTGTCACCCTGGACTCTCGTCTCACCCTTGAGCACTGACCAGAGTTCCCTGTCCCCTCTTAGCACACACCTCTGGAAATCCACTGGAGGTACAGACACTCCGCTAAGCCACAGAGGCACAGTTCAAAGATAAAAGCCATCAGCGGAGAAAATCAACAAGTGCTGTGAAAAATGCCTACAATAAATGCAGAAATATTTAAGAAATAAGAACAAGGAAGACAATATGATTCCCCAAAAGGAACACAACACCACTTTAATATTAGAATATGAGGACAAAGAGATTGCTGAAATTCTTGAAATGAAGAGAAATCAAATTGAAATATTAGACAAGAAGAATCCAATTAAAATAGAAAATACAGTGGAAAGCCTCACCAACAGACTTGGTGAGTCAGACAAAAGAATATCTGAGCTAGAAGACAAATCCTTGGAAATAGTCAGACAAAAATATAAAAAAGAAAAATGGAAAATAGTGTTCAAGATTTATGAAATACTATCTAATGCCCAAATGTATGTGGCTTAGGAGTTCCTGAAGACATGGAAAGAGAGAATGAATTAGAAGCCCTATTGAGTGAAATAATGAAAACCTTGCAATCTGGAGAAAGAAAGGGACATCCAAGTGTAGGAAACACATAGAACTCCTAATAGACATGATCAGAAAAGATATTCACCGTGACACATTATAGACAAACTTTACACCATTGAGGAAAGCAATGGACATGGCGTCACTAAAGGAACCCTTCCATCAATTACTATTCAAATGAAACACTTGGTGGGGAAGATGCTTTGGAATGAATTCTAGACACTATCTATACTGTTTGTTTTGCTCCCAGATCCCTTCTCCACTCCCTGCTCATCTGGGATTTGAGGTGGGAGAGAGGGGATTATCTACTCCTCTGCACTATGATATTTGTGGCATTGGGTGAGGTTCAGCCAATGGGAGGCACCACCAGCCAAAAGAAAGCCACAGGAGAGAAGCCCAGGTGTTTTTTGTTTGTTTGCTTGCTTCTCTCCCTGCCTGCACTCCAGCAGTGGCATCTCTGTAATAACAGCTCCTGTTGAGAAGCCCCATTCCAGCCTCCAGTTTCAGCTTGTAATTGACCTAGAGCCCTCCAAGACCTCCCCTCCCCTTTCAGGAATGGGAGATCAGACAGTATGGTTGATCAACAGGTATCCTAACATCTGCTGTTAACTCTTTCAAATCTGCCCACATCTCTGAAAATAGGTCTTTCCTCAAATTCTCATTGAAGATCTAACCGGATTATGCCCTCAGCGTTCAGTGAGAACTCTGATGGTATCACATATAATGGACTCCAGCTCCACTGCTTTAGTATGAGATTAGAGCCAATTTAGAAGGAAAAAAATCAGTTACCAAACCAACTAGTTCTATTTCCTCTGACCACACTGAAGTTCCCTAAGAAACTCAAGAAAAAAAAAGTACAACATATATACATACATATATATATATATATATATATTTAAAAGAAGCAAATACGTGAGCATCAGTGGCAAGTATTTTCTCATTTCAACAACTCTCCAGCTGGTGGAAAACTTCAGGCTCATCAGTGGCTTTTGCATATTAGCCAAGGCCACTTTAACATTTCTAAAAGAAAAAAAAATAATTGGCAATGCTTCTTCAAATTATTTTTAAGCAGAAATAGAAGTACTCAAGGTTGAGCAGAAGCAAAAACAGTTTTAACAGAGAAAGGGCATGGGTCTAGCTCTACTCACTTTTAAGTAGATTACAGAGGAAGGAGGATGTTGGGTTGGGTCACAGCTGTGCAAACAGAACAAATGTATGGGGGGGGGGCATTATATGACATCCCTCTGCATGAAGATAGGGGCCTGTCACCTGGGCCAGGGCTCCTGCCCACCCTACCTGGAGCAGAGGGAAGCAGAGTAAATGGATGGGAAAGACTGTGTTCCAACTTCCCTAAACACCTTAAGTCACTTTGTCCTAACAAAAATAACTAGGGATGAAGAATTTAATTTAATTTTTCATGATACTGTGGCTCCAAGTTCAAGTATATTAAGATTATTAGAACCCTTTTAGGATGATCCTTTTAAATGTCCAGGTTTGGGGAATAACTTCACTGGTCAATCCTCAAAGGTGCTCTATTTCAAACCTCTACAATTTCTGCTAAAACATCTATATCTTTTAACCTCTAAACCTCTGATTCTCCTACTGGAGTGGCAATAGTAGACTAGAGACAATCCTACACAAAATAGAAAATATCTATTGTGAACCAGACCTGCCAGGGTGCCGCTTGGGATGCATGTATTCTTAGCTTTTCATCCTAAGGGCTGTTTAAAGTCTAAATTTCTTCCCAAGTTCTCCTGGAGTATGATTTTTAAAGCATGAGGATACAGTATCTGAGTCAATATATTCTTTTTTTCCCAGAAGAAGCTCTTTGATTTCTCATATGCTTTTGAAATGTGGTTTGTCTACCCTGGGAAAATCTGTTCTCTCAGCTCCGTGGAAAGCTAGGAGGAGTCATGAATAACTGTCTCATCAGTACTTTTTGAACTCTACTCCTTGTTCACTATTTCTGATGGATTACTGTGTTGCCTGCATACAGCACACACAGCATTCTGTTAACGTTGCTTCTCAATCTCCCTCTGTTTTCTGTTCTGAAGCCACAAGTTACAAAGCCACACTCTGGCATAGAGAACCTACTCTATTGTTACTTGTTGTGAAATGACTTCTCTCACAGCAAAGTGGAACATTATTGACAAGATAAATCACCAAACAAGAAGAAAAGCTGAAAAGGCAAGGAGGAATATATTATGCATATCAAGAGCTACTCATTTATTCTATTTTGCCACATCACAATGCTTATAATTAAAGCACTCCCCCCCACACACACTGGGTTTTCATATGTAGAAGTATCAATCTTACAAAGCAAAAGCAAACAAGCAAAATGCCTGAGAGAACACTGGCAGCTTTGAGTTTTAGGAATCCATCATACAAGCAGAACAAGTACTCTAGAACAAAGGGAAGCAGGAGGAGAGGAATAGGGAATAACTGTGGATGTTACTTTTAGGGAACAATATCTTCTACAGGGTTGGTTCAGTACTGAAATTCATCCAACTCCATGTGAATTCTCATTTTTGAAACAGTATTCTTTTTGGGACCAGCACTGTGGCATAGCTGGTAAGGCCGTCACCTGCAGTGTTTGCGCCAGTTCCAGTCCTGGCTGCTCTACGTCTGATCCAGCTCTCTGTTAGAGCCCGGGAAAGCAGTAGAAGATGGCCCAAGTCCTTGGACCCTGCAACCACATGGGAGACCCAGAATTAGCTCCTGGATCCTAACTTCGGATTGGCGCAGCTCTGTCCATTGCTGCCATCTGGGGAGTGAACCTGCGGATGGAAGACCTCTCTCTCTCTCTGCCTCTGTAACTCTGCCTTTCAAATAAATAAATAAATAAATATTTTAAAAAGGAATATTTTTTTCAACTAACTTCTTTACCCCGGAATTTCAAGCATTTCAGCCAATATCAAAGCAATTCTCTCCACAGAGTAAAGGAATTAACATTGCAGGCTAAAGGGATATCACAAACAGGTGAACTCCACATGATGTTGAGTTCTGCAGCTACCAGGGGAAAGAACACAAGGATTTTACAGCTACTTCCCATGAAGAATTTAAAGAAAACATATTTAAATGGAACAATCAGGACAATTAATCATTCTACATTAACACAGGTTACATTATATCTATACATGTTTAAAGCTTAATACAGGTTTCATTCTGTGTTTACATCATTAAGAAGGGTCACCAGTTTAAAGGAATGCCAGAAGTTTACCTTTCTTTTTATGGACAGTATTAACGTTTCCTGCAGGGATTTCTGTCCATTCATAGACAATAATACTTTTATCTCTAAATTTCTATTTGCATAATAACTGTAAAGCCAGTAGTTGACATAAAAAAGTACAACATACAAAATTATAGCTACTACATGGGCATGCACTTATCCTGCACCAGGAAATGTGCAAAATGTTTTATGTGCATTGCTTTGATTAATCCTTATGATCCTGAAATTTCACAGGGTGTACATTATGATCCCCAAGTAAATCAAAGACAAGAAAACCCAAGGCTTCAACAGAATAAATGATTTGACAAGAGACACAGAACTAGTAAGAGTTGGAGCTGGGTATCAAATCCAAGTGCATATTGTTCCATGTTTTTATTTCCTCTTATAACTGAAGAGCAGTGACACCAAAGATGATCACATTTGACTTATCAGAACACAAATACTGGGGCTGGTGCTGTGACACAGAGCTGGTTTGAGCACTCGTCCCAGTCGCAGCTGCTCCACTTTTGATCCAGCTCCCTGCTAATGTGCCTGGGGAAGCACCGGAAGATGGCTCAAGTACTTGGGCCCCTGCACCCATATGAGAGACTCCAGTGGAGTTCTGGGCTCCTGTTTTCAGCCTGGCCCAGCCCCAGCCACTGCAGCCATTTGGAGAGTGAACCAGTGGATGGAAGATATTCTCTTTCTCTCTTTTCTCTTTTCTTTCTCTTTCTCTTTCTCTTCCTCCCTCCCTAACTCCATATTTCAAATAAATGTAAGTCTTCAAAAAGAAAAAAAAATACTCACAAATGTCAGTTTCAAGTATATTAAGCCAAGCATAAGCTACCTCATACTGAAATAACTTGAGAAACTATTTAGTAAAAATTCACACTCCTCAGGCTAGAGTCTTTGGATATCCTCATCTGGAGCTGTTTCTCAACCTTTATCTTTTTTTAAATTATTGCTCCCAAGGGGCCCTCTAAAACAATTTTTCTTTATTTAAAATTTACTGAAAAGACTGAGAGATAGATGCAGAGAAATAGAGTTTTGATCTGCTGGTTCGCTCTCCTAATGCCCACAATGGACCCTGGGTTGGGTCAATACTGACAGCCACAACTGCAATCCATTCTCCCATGTAGGTGGCAGGGGCTAATTACATGAGCCATCACCACTGCCACCCAGAGTTTGCATGATCAGGAAGCAGAGCTAGGAACTGAACCTAGGCATTTTAATATGAAATGCGAGCATCCTGTTTGGTGTCTTAACTGCTAAGCTAAATGTTCAGCTTTCTGTAAATTTTTAATACTAAAATGCAGCATATGTCTGTGTATGTATCATACGAATAATTGTGCTTTATACACGAGAAGTGTTTTGGTCCCTAGAATGAATTTCTGCCCACTAGGGGTAATAAGGAGGCATTGTATAGAGAAGATACCTCCTTATCTCGCTAAGACCTCCCAACTACTGGCTACTGCTTACAATTGCATAGGGTTAGGATTTTAGAGCTTGAACCTAAAGGTTTTGAGTGTGTTAAAATGCAAACATGTATAAAATCTTGATGAACCACTAGAAGCCATTTATACTATGGAGTGAATATTGAAAAGCCAGTTTGATAGGAGAACGTGAGGGCACTCATGTTAGAGGGGAAGGGAAAGGACAGACAGCCTTGACATCCAGAGCCTGGGTCACAACCACACTTCAGTCCAGTCCTGTTGAACATACAAAAGATGTGAACTCCCATTCGCAATGAACAAGAAAACTCAGTCATTCGGCATCCTGGTGACCATCGCCCTATTGATTAGTGTGTAAATATGAGGTTTCCTGCCGGTGAAGATTTGCTGTTTGGTTCCTTTCAGGCCTGTTTGCATGTTCCCAACTGCTACGAGGCCAAGAATAAGTAAGTTTATGTAATGTTCCAAAGAAACAGCTCGACACTATGGCTCATTTTAACCAAGGTATGAATAGGAGACAGAAATGAATTCACAAACACTTCTTTCACATGCCTGGTAAAATATAACTTTTCACTCCCAGAAGCCAAAATGGTCTTAACCATTGAAGTAATTATAGCTCACAAGTATAATTTAGAGTTAGTTTCAGTTGACTCTAAATTCACACAGGAAAATCATTCACACAGCTTAGTGGAACACTGAAATTAGTAACTTCATAAAGCCCATCAGGGTAAAGCAATCCTGGGAAGTATGGTGAATCCAAATAGAAATCACTGACTGATAATTTAATAAGGCAACAATATTTGTCTATCATTTATTAGTTACTGACTTAAGGCTAAAGTACTATACCTGACCTTTTATAAACATTACCTACCTAACCCTTATGGTAATCTTTACTGCTCCTGTCTATATTTACAGAAGAAATGTTTGCAGACTGGTTATTTTCCTGAAATCACTCAGAAGCAGAGGAGAAAGGGTTCAACCTCCTGTTGTCTCAGCCTCATGCTTTGCCACTCAGTCACCATGAGATGAAGAAAACTCCAAACTTTAAATTTTCAAGCAAACAGAGGAAACTTTGGGCACATGGAGAGGTGTAGATATGTTGCAAAAATATTTGGGAGCTACTGTACAAGTGACCTCAATTTCAGGATCTTAAAAAAAACACCAGCATTATCAAGGTGAGTATTGGTCAGAATTTCATTTACAACATTGAGGGACATAAAGCATGCATGTATCAGGGCCTTGGTGAAAGCTTTTAAAAATGACAGCCACTTCAGACAAGCACAGTGTGTTTCTAGAGGCTTGGCCAATTTTCCTAAATCACCTAAATTGTTGACTTCCCACAATCCATATGGAGCCTTCTGAACTGCAGGGGACTCCCATGTGAAACGATGCCTCTTGCCTAAAATTTAGTTCATTCTATGAAGGTGTATAGTGTTTCTAACAAGACAGGAAAGTAGAAAGTGAGAGAGCAGAAGAACTGCCAAGCTGAGTGAAACTTTAAGAACCATTTTATACAGGATGAATAGGAAAAGTGTTGAGGATTCATGACCAAAACCTGGGTTTCCTATTCATCGTCATTTATAATGTACTAGAATAATAGCAAAAATTACAATTATAATCAGAGCAAAAAATGCCCCCCAATATATCACCAGTTATAGGCTTTCTTTGTGCAGACTGATCAAATATTTAAATTATGTAAACACATAAAAATTTAAACTACTAAGATAGTTACGTTCACAATATCCCAAATGGGTTACAAAACATCTCTAAATATTGACACTCTTAGTAACTCCACAACAAACACTGAAGCTGTTCCCACGTGTGCGGTAATGTGTGCAACTGGTCAACGTGGAGCCGCTGCAATGAGAGCTGCTCTCACCCGTCTTCTTGATGATCCCAGAAGCTTGTTCAGTCGTTGCTAACCAGAAAGTTCCTCAACTCACTGTGCACTTACGGATACATTCTACTAGGAAAAACATCTGTTTCCCAAATAAATTATCCAAGCCCTAAAATTGCCAATGTCTTACAGTACTAAATTGACAGTAAATGAAACAGCCTATGAATGAAGCATGTTAAAATGTTTATGTAGCTTCCAACGAAATTCTTAATTATGCTCTTCTAGAAAAGTGAGAAAACGCCCTCTATTTTATCTTCTTTGAAAAGTTCTGCCATGTTTCTATTAAGGCTAATGCATGCACATGATATATTTAAAATACTTTATATAGAATATATAATTATGAATATTACTAAAATACACAGCATATGAACTCTTCACCTTTTCAACATTCCACTACGTGAAACTAATTCTAAAGGTTACAATCTGGGCATTTTCATTTTTAAAAAATGTTAGTGAAGTATATGCATCTCTTTTTAGCAAATGTATCAGATGTATTTTAACAAAATATACAAGTCACATTAACATTTAGATCAGGAGGACTCTAGTAACAGTCTATAACAACTACTGATCAAACCCCAAACTGTTTTGGCCATCTGCGTGGAGGGGAAAACAAAAGTATAGGTCAAATGTTAATCCAGATTGCTTCTGTAACTTATGTACACATTTCCAAGATTGTTTTCAACTGCCAAACCTCACTGCTTAAAAATCTCAAACGACAAAGAATCCCAATCACCGCACTGCCCAGCACCATATGAAACCTGTAGTCTGGAAAACTCCAACTAAAGCCAAGAACATCTACAGATATGTTCCCTGTCACCTTAGAATAATTCTACGGTTTGTAAGTTATGCTACTTACCTAGAAGCATGTTTCTTAGCAAGAGCTGATTCAGCCAGTCTGCAAACGGCAATGTCTGTAACAAATGTATCAGGAGCCGAGAAGTACCTGAGCCTGCCACAGGTTTGATTACAGACTGTGAACCCTCACAAACTCTTCCTTGTATCCTAAGCCGGCTGGAGTACTGGCTTACTGTACTCACTCACTGTGTACCTCATTTGAAACTAACAATACAGCGACTGTCAGTAGGTGTTGCCTCCTCAGCCTACACAGCCAAAAAAAATTATGGAAAAGTAGATGACTTCTCTGCAGCTTAAGATGTAAACTCTGCATTGATCATGCTGGTCTTTAACATTTCAGGGAATACTTGCTGCTCAGCACACAAAGAAGAAAAATAAACTCATGCAAACAAACTTATAAAAACCATGCTTTAAAAATGTAATTTTTTAAAAAATAACTTTTTTCCCCAATGTTGTTTTCTCTAAGACTTTCCCACATATTTAAGTATAAACCAGAGAGAAGTTCTGCTACAGAAGAAACACAGTGTACCAGGCATGATTTAAAGGAAAATTGGATATTAAAATTGTTATCATTCACCCAGGATCAGAAAATGCAAATATATTTATTATTTGCTGTTAGGAGCCTGACTTCCAAGGAGATTTCAGTTTCACAATGGATTGTTTGTTTGACTCCAATTCAGAGATAATGATTTTTTAAATAGGTTTCCCCTGAGAGGAGAATAAGCCTTATAGTTTTAAAGCACTAAGGATACTGCAGTGAGCATTTAACAAAGGAACATCTCATTGCTTCTTATTTTTCTACTGGATGTGTATTAAAAATTTTTAAAAAGAAAACATATCTGGGCCCAAAGGAAGAATACACGGCATGCCATCCAGCATGAAAGCCAATGAGATAAATGTGACATCTGAGCCATTTTCTAAAATAGAACAAAATGACATGTCCAAATGTTAAATATTTCAGCTATTGTTTTAAAATTAACTGATACTACCTTTTACACATTCCAGTGACAGAGGGCAGCCATTAAACTCTGCCTTCCTGGAGTCTAAATAATGAGTTCTGCAGGTACTTGTTCATGTTTCTGTCTTTCTCTATTCCTTAATGTGGAAGTTCAACTTTTATATGACTACCTACACTTTTTTTTTTTTAATAAAGCAACGTTATAAAGTTAAGAATAGCAAAAGTGAGGGAAAGAGTCTGAGCAAAGTGTGAAAATGACATCAATCCAGGTGGTCAAAAGAAGAGGGGGAGGACTAGGAAGTTGGGAATAAGGCAGAGAGATGGCCAAGGGTGATAATGATAAAAATCATTTTCACTATTCAAAAATGCAGTCTTCCTGCAATTTAAGTATATATTAATTACTTATAGAGAGAGAGTTCTCAGGAGTGATGGTCAGTTTTCAGTGTCAACTTGACTGGATTAAGAGATACCCAGAGAGCTGGTGAGCCATGACTTCTGGGTATTATAGCAGGGTGCTTCTGGGGCAGACTTGCCCTCAGTATGGACAGGCACTGTGCAATCGGCTGAGCAGCGAATCAAAACAGAGAGGCAGAATAAAGGAAAATGAGCTCTTTTTCTGGAGCTGATACACCTGCCCTTTCACATCAGAACTACAGGTTCTCTGGCCCCAGATTCCAAGAATTGCATGAGGGTCCTGCCGGGTCCTCAGGCCTTTGGCGTAGGACTGAAGAGTTCTTAGATCTCCAGTTCTCTTGGTTGTGAGACCTCTGGATATGGACTTAGCCTTGCTACTAGCTTCTCTTGTGGGTGGAGTATCATGGGACTTTTCAACCTCCAAAAGTGTGTAGGCTAATTCCCCAAGTAATCCCTTCTCACCTATCTATCTATATGAGGCTACTTCGAAAAGTCTGTAGAAAATGCACAACATGGGCTGGCGTAGTGGGTTAATATGCTGCCTGCGATGCCAGCATACCAAATGAGTACTGGCTTGTGTCCTGGCTGCTCCAGTTCTGATCCACCTCCCTGATAATGCCACCCATGTGGGAGACCTGGGAGAAGCTCCTGGCTTTGGCTTGGCCCAGCCATGGCCATTATGGCCATCTATGGGAGTGAATCAGTGGATAAAAGATCTATTTCTCTGTAGCTTTACCTTTCAAATAAATAAAAAAACTTTCCCCCAAAAAAGAAAGAAAATGCACATTAACCTCATTTTTACACATTGAAGTGCCCTCTTACATCCTGTTGGCTCTGCCTTTGTTGAGAACCTTAATGCATGAGGCAATGCTGATGCTCTTTGTCCTGTGACTACACTTTGGGAATTATTGCTCCAGCTCATTGGATTGCCAGAATATCTAGGATGAGGACAGTTTCCACTGTGGACTTTCCATTCTCATATTTTGTAGATTCTAAGACCTTCTGTCACATTCTCACAGCTCTGAATATGGGTGCATTCGTAATTAATCATATCTAACAATAACTGCTCACAGGGTAGCAATCCAGACTGCAGTTAATATCAGTGAGTATGTGAACTTGGTCATAGCTGCTGATATTGTCTCTTCAGTTGAGTATCAGCCGTTTTTTAAAGACTGATTTATTTATTACTTGAAACAGTTATACAGAGAGAGAGAGAGAGAAAGACAGAGAGATCTTCCATCTGCTGGTTCACTCTCCAGATGGCTGCAACAACCTGGGCTGGGGCAGGCCAAACCTAGGGGTCAAGAGATTCATCTGGGTCTCCCACTTGGGTGGCAGGGGCCCAAACACGTGGGCCATCTTCCACTGCTTTTCCCAGGCCATTAGCAAGGAGCTGGATCGGAAGTGGAGCAGCTGGGGACATGAACCAGCACCCATATGAGATGCCAGCATCGCAGGCCCCAGCTTTACCCTGCTATGCCACAATGTCAGCCCCATGTGATACCATTTTTGAGTTGTCTGTTTTTTCAAGATATCTTTTAAATCTACACTTAAAAAAACTGTGCTATCATTTGGCATTAAAGCTACTTTTTAAAAGCCACTTTGGCTTGTCTCTAAATGCCATTACAAAGAAAGCATATAAACAGGACTGTTATGTATGTTAATAGCGAATCCATTCTTCATTACTGGAAGAATGACAGCAATTTCAGATTGTCTTGCAAAATAACAACCAATTACTTTAGAGTTAGAAGGTAACCACAAGAGAGAGAAGCTGTGGTCCATGTAGAAGTTTTGCCCATCGCAGGCCCAGTAATACAACTGAAGGTGGGAGAAACTGCCAGACCCTTGAACAGAAATTTCAAAGTGATGAGTTGCTGGTGTGAATAAGTCACAAATCCAAAGAGAATTTCTTTAAGGTCTATGTCATAGCTTATTGGCAGTATTTTTTTAGTGATATATTTTCATTTTATTTAAAAGGCAGAGAGACAAAACAGATATATAGAAAAGTTCCACCTGCTGGTTCACTCCCCAAATGCCAACAGCCAAGGCCAAGGCTGGGCCAGGCTGGACCCAAAAGGCCAGAACTCCAGCTTGGTCTTTTTACAGGGTCCAAAGTAGTTGGGCTATCACCAACAGTTTCCCAAGGTGTGCATTAGCAGGAAGATAGATTGGAAGCAGAGTAGTCAAGACTCAAACTGGACAGTTCCATATGGAGTACCTCTCAAATAAACTAAACATCAAATGCCCATCCCTTGATGTTTTTTTCCAGACTTCTAGCCTCCAGAACTTCAGATAATAAATTTCTTTTTTTGCCCCTTTGCCAGTATTATTTTGTTATGGAGACCTCAGCAAATTAATACAAGGGGCTTCAAAAAGTCGGTGGGACAATTGAATTAAAAAGTTTACTTTGATGTAAAAAATTTTTGAAATTTATGGATAGTTTTTTTTCATCATACACATTTTTCATGAACTCTTTGAAGATCCTTTGTATAAAGGGATTGCAAAAATTCTTTACACCAAAATAAACTTATCATTCAAATCTAGTTTTCCATGAATTTTTTAAAAGTTTATTTTCCACCCCCCCCCAAGAAAAGTTTTATCTAAGGAATACAAACTTCATGCATTTCATAAGTAAAACTTTAGGAATATAGTGATTCTTCCCACCATATCTACCCTCCCACCCCTCCTCCTCCTCCCTTTCCCATTCCCAGTATCATTCTCCACTAAGTTTCATTTTCAGTCAACTTTATACACAGAAGACCAACCAAGTAAAGAGTTCAACAATTTGCAAGGAAAAACAAAAACAAAAACACAAAATAAACTGTTCCTCAACAGTCTAGACAAGGGCTGCCATTAACTTTTTTAAAAAAAGATTTAGGGGCCGGTGCCATGACTCACTTGGTTAATCCTCTGCCTGTGGTGCCGGCATCCCTTATGAACACTGGGTTCTAGTTCCGGTTGCCCCTCTTCCAGTCTAGTTCTCTGCTGTGGCCCGAGAAGGCAGTGGAGGATGGCCCAAGTGCTTGGGCCCCTGCACCCGCATAGGAGACCAGGAAGAGGCACCTGGCTCCTGGCTTTGGATCAGCGTAGCTCCGGCTGTTGTGGCCATTTGGGAGTGAATCAACAGAAGGAAGACTTTTCTCTCTGTCTCTCTCACTAACTCTGTCAAATAAATTTAAAAAAAAATATTTATTTGAGAGGTAGAGTTACAGACAGAGAGAGGGAGAGAGAGAGAGAGGTCTTGCACCTATTGGTTCACTCCCAACTGGCTGCAACAGCCAGAGCTGGGCCGATCCAAAGCCAGGAGCCAGGTACCTCTTCCTGGTCTCCCACATGGGTGCAAGAGCCCAAGCCCTTGGGCTATCTTCCATTACTTTCCTAGGTCATTAGCAGGGCCCTGGATTGGAGGTGTAGCACAAACGGGTGCCTACATGGGATGCCGGCACTGCTGGCAGAGGCATAACCTACTACACTACAGCACCAGACCCTCCATGAACTTCTAAAAATAATTAATAATTAATCAATTTGAGAGACAGAAGGAGAGACAGCAAGCTGCCATCTGCAGATTTGTCCCCAACTGCCTGCAATGGCCTTGGCCCAGGGCTAGAGCTGAGCTGGGACCTGAACCCAGGCACTACAATACCAGATGCAAGCACACCAATGGCATCTTAACTGCTAGGCCAAACCTTACAGCACCTTTAGCAGTTGCTTGATAGTAAATATTTGCTAATTTCATAGAGAAGTTAGAGAACTGCCTACCCTTCACTCTCTCTCTAAAAAATGTAACAGGATTGTCTATTTTTTGAAAGTTAGATACTTTCAGTTTGTACTGTCTTTGATTTTTCCTTCATCAAGTTGGCCATAGGTTTCTATAGAAGTGGACCCCACCAGCACCACCCTGCAAAATAATCAGTTTTTTAAATACTTGTTTTATTTTTTTCTGTACATTTTCTATCCCACTAACATTTGCTTTTTATTAATGTCTGCTTCCTAAATTCTTCTGAGAAGTTCTGACATACTTTTCCTACTTTTTACAATGCACACATGGCTCATTTATTTTCCATTTTGGTTTTTAATAACAGAAACCATTAAGGAACACAGTTTTTGATAAGAAAATTTCCCTTCCATTAATTCGTATTTGATCTGGCATTTTAGTTTTGATTTTCCTCTTTACTTAAGGGTTAAAAGAATTGAGGGGGAGGGAGGGAGTGTGGGGGACAGAGAGAGAGAGAGAGAAATAAGATATCTTCTAATTCTGTCTTTAGTGTTAATTAGCTATTTACCTCAGGCCTGCCCCTCACCTTCCATGAACTTCTGTGATGTCAACTCTATGAACAGCAAACCAAGTAAATACAATGGTATCTCAAAAAGTTCGTGGAAAAAGGCATTAAAGGATAAATTGATTTTTGTGTAAAATATTTTTGAAACTCATGCATAGTTTTTTTCCATAATACACATTTGCCATGTACTTCTGGAGACCCTCTGATAATGACAGTATTTGAAATCATCAATTGCTATACAATATAAGCTATTGTTTTAATTATTTGGGACCAATGTATACATACACCTATCAGAATACTGTAGGGGACACCAGAATTGCTGAACTTGAGAGTTTCAACTTTTCATTTCCTTTTGTCCTAGTAGTAGTTGTCTCTCAAGCTGTCTACATGTTTAAATTGTTGTGCAAAAATCATAACCTTTCACTTACTAGTACAGTTTTAACTGATGACTAATTTTAAAGATTTATTTATTTGCTTGAAAGGTCCAGGACTTGAACCAGCATTTATATGGGATGGTGGTGTTGGCATCACAGGCAGTGGCTTAACCCAGTGTCCCACAATGCCGGCCTCTAGCTGATGACTTCTAATCAAGGAGAGAAATTATTTTAGAATCTTCTTTCCTGGGATAATCTGTCATGACCAATTAGATGTAGGAGCAGGAGGAACCAGCAGTGACTGACAGCCAGGCATGCATCAATACTCTTCTGAGGGCCTTAGATTCAGTTCTCATGGCAGCCGCTGTCCAGATCAAGACAGTGAGACTAAGACAGCATAAGCAAATTGCCCTGGGTCATAAACCTTTGAAACCACTGCTCCTTCCTTGCCCTTTCCTTGAAAAAAAACCACAGCAGTGAGACAGCAAAGCTGAAGTTCTTTTGTTTTTGGTTTTTTTGTAATGATTTCCAGAGAATGTAAAGTATTTCATATTTTTTGGAATTGAAAATATAAATCATTTTAAGTAAAAGAATTTTTATTTTTCAAAGAAGCAGGTGATCCTTTCATTTCTTTGTTAGGCTGGTTTTTTTCCTTAAGGGAATTTTTTGTTTTTCCTTTCTCCTCCTTTTCAGGGGAGAATGAAAAGATCTGAGAGTAAATCACTTTACTTTGAATTATACAATTCAGAGTTTCCTCTCATGCCAAGTATTTAGTTCTAGCGCATCTTATCCTTTAACTCAAGAGTCTTCATATTTAATGTAGAAGATATATGTAAAATTGTCAGTAGCACTCATTTTTAATGCTTGGTACTTGGGTTTTACTTAAGACAACCTTACAGCATTAACTGCTATTATTTCTGGTGAAATTATGCTTAACTGAGCAAAAACTGTAGCCTAATCAGCTTCAATTTTCCACAAGTACAACCTTCTGTGAATGAAAGATAATTGTATTAACTAGGCTGCCACTTATTTGAACAGAGTGAAGATTTAGGGAGTTACATGAGTTCTGCATTTAGAAATCCAGAATGGACTCAGAACACAGAATTAAAGACTAAAAAGAAAGAATTAAAATCATCCCAGTGAAGATGTTCATAATACTTCGTTTAATCGCAAGCATACAGGAATGTCCTAAATGCTTAGCAGCAGGGGCTTGGTTACTTCTCTATTATGAAATATTATAAAGCATACATAGAGACATAAGAAAATTGACAATGTGCAAAAGTAGGGGACACATGTAGACCTGTATGTACAACAGAGGTCACATATGTGAAAATATATCCTTGTGAATATCTGCATATGCATATGCCTATCTACCTACAGAAGCATGTTTGAAAAAAATACTCCAAAATATATGCGGTATTATAGAAAAATTTTCTTTAGTCTTTATTCTTTTCTGTTGGTTTTATAGGGTACTAACTGGAAAAAACTCATTTATTGTCTGAAAGTGTTTGGGCTAGTGAAAAAAAATTCACAGTTTATAAAAAATTAGATGCAGAACTAGCTGATTTAAATTTCACTGACAAACTTTTTAGTCGGTAAATGTTGAGAACTAGTCAAATGTTCATGTTTCCTTTTTTAGCAATATTATTATTAGGTTTTAGAAGAACATGTAATACCTGCATATTTTAAAGGGGTACAATGCAACTTTTCAACATATATCCGCAGTTTCAACCAACCGTAGCAGGCCACCAGCCTGTCTGTTTGCTTATCTTTTTGCGTGTAGAGACCACGGGCTCACGTCTTCCAGTTTCTCCATTATTGAGAGCCACAGTCACCCCAATGTGCTGCCCAACACCAGAGCCTGTTATCTTTACCCCACTGCGCCTCAGGTTTCAGTGAGCCCAAATGATCCTGATTTAACTACAGTGATGCTGTGGACCTCTCGGCAGGCGTGGGGACTGAAAACACACGCGATGTGCACAACCATCACTGTGTCTCAATGCTAACACACCCTCAGTGGCGCAAAATGAACCAGATGAAGGAGAATGATGGTGGTGATAGGATATTTATAGTGAACTTGAGCCACCATCTCCCACGGCTCCTCAGTGACGACTTCTTGTCACGTCTGGCATCTGCAGCTCTGCATTCGTATAGATGAGCAACGGAGTCTGCATAGAGTTGAGGGTGGGAATCCAGCTCAGGGATTGTCTTATCTGCACGTTTTTTTCCCCAAGATGTTAAATTTTCTTACCCATGATGGTAGCACTGCCATTTCTTCCCAAGCATTTAACTCAAACAAAAGCAATAGTTTAGATGCTGGGCAACATTGCTTCCCTGAAAATCTTATAAAACATGCCTCCCATTATACTCCATCAGTGCCATTAGAAGAGTCCCATGACAACATCCTGCCATGGAGTTAACATGTTTTGACATATCACATCTCTGCGCGACTGGACACATCAGAATAATTATTATGTCGTCCACAATGCCATGAGACAGAGCACCAGCTCTCCTCCCACACTGGGGAACAGACATTCAAACAGTGCAATGAAGGTTTTTTAAAGACACATGTTCAGACGTATCAAGTTACTCCAGGGTTAAACTGTAAGTGCTGTTATCTTTTTTCTTTATATGAAAAAATAATCTTTACCTGTATAGTGTGTACCCAAGGCACCTTGCTTATTTTTATGCAAGGCCAGCTGGTCCTCTCGGGCAGAGTTTGCTTACGGCAGCAAAATGCTCTGTGACTGTTTATCCCATGTGAATGATTGCCAGCTGGGAGAATGTGCTTTTCCTACTTTGCCTACAGCATACATTCTGAGGAAGATGGACAAGACCATACTGCTCTGGACAGGGTCACAATTTTGAAGTGTGATGATATTTTACAACAAAATGTTAAGACACATTTAACAATTCCCCAAAGGGACTTTGAGATTTGCATTCTCTTAACGTAAGATCTAAGAAGAAAAATCCCATTTACGAAATCAATGTGCTTTGTTTTATCTCAAGAGCTAGTTATAATAGGTATTCGAATATCAGGACAGAAATCATGTAAAATATTTTATAACAATTGAGTTCAGTGGAGTAAAAACTACTGAAATACAGTAGTATTTAAAGGCATTTGGGTGCAGCTTCTTTCATCTGGTTCTGTGCTGTTCAACTAGCTATCAATTTTTATCACTAGTTTACTTTTATCCAAGATAGTTATCACATATAAACTTAAGCCATCTTACTATGGAGAAGATGAGGGACTGTTTTGCCTCAAGAATGACTTGACTTGCTTCCAAATGGAGAATGTGGTTTTAAGGAAAGATGTGACAGATAGATGTGTTGAAATTTTGAACACATGCCGTATAATCAGAGAATCTCTATACTTAAAATGACTTACAAACCAACTCATTAGTGAAGAAACTGAGATCCAGAAGAGAAAAAATTATGTGTACATTGTTATCTAGCTGACTCAGCGAAATATCATAGAAATAGCTATCCATTCTCTAAATCTTTATTAAGTTTCCATTCTGCATCAGGTGCGTTCTGAGTACAGAGGTACAGGAATTCCTGGTCTCGTGGAACTTTCTTTAGACCAATATTTCTGAATTCTGATCACAGGATTCTTTTTATTTTTCCACATGCTTCTCTCACCAATTTATGAACAGACTGCAGTGTCTGATTAAAATGCCTGTAAGTTTTTCTTGTTGCTGTTTTATTTTACCTAAATTCATCTATCATGGTTGTTTTCTTAAAGATTATCACATTTATCTATGTTAAAAACTCCCTAATCTTTGATATGACTCCCAATGAAGAACTTGCATAATAAAATCTATATTATGTTTGTTATATCAATTAATATATTTGGCATATGGTCGCATAATATAATTGGAAAGATTTCAATTTTTCATGTCTGAGCCCCCTCACTCCTGCCAGAAGGGAAAGATTCTGAGACTCTGAGATATTGATTTGCCATTTCTTCGATGCCTCCATTAACATTCAGCACTCATCACATTATGATTCAAGGGAATGACTCAGAGAAGAAATATCTACATAATATTAAGTGAGCTTGAAATAGTCGGCACTGCAGCAGTAAATCAGGAAGACTTCTCACTCGTGGTAGTGTTCACCAGTGTTCCACAAAACCACCCCCTGCACATGTGCTGCAGCTTTCAGCTAGGAAAGCTTGAGGCTACATCATTTTGTAATTAAAACAGAATATAGCACGTGTGTCCAGCCTCCAGCCTCTTCTGCCTAGCATGACTGCTCTTTGCACCACATGACTCTTGGTTGACTGGATCAGGTATTGACAATTGATTCAGGGACAGCTAACCATCAGAGACATGACTGGTGGCCTGATTCAAAAATCCACCTGTCAACCCCAGGAGTTAGGAAGATGTGAAACCAGCAGAGCAAGTGCTGGAGAGTGCTGAGCTCTGGCCAGGTTCACTGAGGAACCATGTTCAGGCTAAGGTTTAATGGGGAAGAGGAGAGAGGAGATCAGATCATCAAGTTCTGAGGAAGCAAGAGACCATGAGAGGTAGAGACAGACTCTGAAAGGAAAGATGCTTGCTTTTGGTTTTTTAGGCCATTGACACCAGCTTCTACAAACCCCAGCCACTTTGCAATGACTGACCTTGGGTTTCCTTAGATTTCCTATGGTATTTTCACAACAATACCCCCCTCCTTTAATTAACTATGTCCACTCCTTGTAACTGAACATATCTTGGTCAAGGAAAATGAACTTCATGTGTTAATTTATATTTTTAAAAGAATAAAACTTCATGTGTTAATTTATCTTTTTTACAAGAATAAAACTCAGTCACAAGGGATGGTAGACAAAGCTTAAACTTCTGAAAGGTTACCCCATCCATAAGCCAATATGGGGCACTGGTACCATGTCATTCATGTTAATGACATATTGGCATTTAATAATAATACTAATAATTTCTACAACCCTCTAAATTTAAAATTACAAGGCCACAGAATACAAGAGTACTGAATTATTTATTTTTCCAATTTTCATTTTCAAAATGCTTTTTAGATGATGTTCACATTCTTTTTTTTGTTTTTAAGATTTATTTAGTTATTTGAAAGGTGAAGTTACAGAGCAAACAAGAGAGAGCACACCATCTTTCATCTACTGGTTCACTTCCTAAATGGATGCAACAGCAAAGCTGTGCCAGGCCAAAGCCAGGAGCCTGGGACTCCATCCACATCTCCCACATGGATGCAGAAGCCCCAGGATTTGGGAAATCCTCTGTTGCTTTCCCTGGCACATTAGCAAGGAGCTGGATCAGAATTGGAGCAGCCAGGGCTAAAACGGGTGCTCATAAGGGAAACTGGAATTGCAAGCAGCAGCTTAATCTACTGTGCCACAACACCAGCCACAGATGCTCACCTTCTCACCTCCTGATTCCCTTTCCTCCAGCAAATGCATTAGAAAATAGGCAACCAAGGAACCACAGTAAATAGTTTTGATTTCCCATGTCCTGATATATTGCTTTATCAAAGCATTTCTTTCGGCTACTCCTCCCAGTGAATTTTTCTCCTAAAATAGTACATTCTTGAGGGATTTCTCCTTTATTTCCATTTAATTAGGCATTGATCCTCCTCAGGCTCAGTAAGCAAGGAAAGTGGATTTCTCCTTTGTTCTTATTTTCCTTATATAGATTTGGTCAAAATGTTTTGCTCTGCTTCTTCATCTTATCACACAGTATCTGTAGCAAACACTGCTTTTTCTTTCTCTACTTGTTTTCTCTACTTTGTTTTGTTGCTATTGAGAGAAGGGTCTGTGAAAATTCATTGCTACCACTTTATGAGCCAAGGGAAAATAAACAGAAGATAGAAAGTATAGTAAAAAGAATATCAAGCTTCAACCTTTAAGTGTATAAATGCCTACATGTTATAAAGCTTGGAGAAAACACAGAACTATAAAGGAAGTATGCTTAGTAGCAATAAAACTAGAAATGAACAACAGGAGTGCCACATCCTGCTCCAAATGGTTTACTTGTATTAACTAACATGTCATTATCAATCTAATTTCACACAAGAAGAAACTGAAACACAGATTCAAAAGTATCTTACTTAAGATTACACAGCTACAGAGTGGTCAGGTGGGATTTGAAAGCAGGTGTTCTAGACTTAATCATAGAGGTCTTACCTTCTGCATACGAAATCTGACCACCAGTTCTCAAGTTAGTTGCACATTGGAACCATTTCAGGAGCATTTCAAAGCATATAAACACCTAGGCTCCACCCCCGCGGATTCTGAACTAAAAGGCATCAGTGGGGGCTGTCATTAGTAGACAGAGAGTCCTTGTATAAACCTTGCAATGGTTTATACTCGGGATATTCTCGCTTTATAATGGAGCGAAAGCAATACACACTGAAGAGAAACCATGTTTTGAATTTTGACTTTTGATGTTTTTTCCAGGCGAACAATAATGGCAGAAAATCCAGTCTTGCGACGCTGGGCGGCAGCAGCGAATCGCAGCTCCCCATCAGTCACACCTCAGGAAGAAACGCCAGTTCCTCCACAGCGCACTGTGCTGCTGAGCCAGGATGTTCACTTGCAGAGGGTCTTAAATGCATTTTAGAATTAAAAAGTTTTCAAGTTACAATGGGTTTATCAGGATGTAACTCCACTGTAAGTCAAGGAGTATCTGTATTTCAAAAAGTCATCAGGTGATTCTAAAATGCAGAGACGAGACCACCAAGCCTGACATTCAGCAGCCTAATCTAGAAGCAGATTCCAGGGATACCGACCACCTTCTTATTCTATGTAATGTGGCTCCTATCTTCAGCAAATTGGAGAAGAAAATGAAGAAACAGTGTTTTACTCTGGAGTGAACAAATTCAGTTTCTTAAATTGCAAGCCTTAGTTCCCTGGGAATCATGAAACACAAGGATGGTGTCTCTTTGGTGATTTTATTACAGCCAAGATAGATTTTCAACTTCCTGAAATAACCACGTGTGTAAATGAGATACTGATGAACTCCTTCCAAACTTCTTTTATTAAGCATTGTGGCACAAAAATAACTTAGACACCAGAAGTCTCTGCTATGCAATTTAACTCTATATATAATACAGAGCCTTCCTGAGAATCTACTTAAGGCAAAATGTCTTAAAAGAAGGGATAATGGTGGTGGGGTAGTGATAAATGAACACCCGGTTTTCTAGACAGGGGGGTTGGAAGCATTGATTTTTACCAAAATGGTATTTACCAGTTCAGGTATAAATACTCTCAGCCTTGCCAGCTTCAGGCTACCAATTTTATGTTACTGAATATGGCATTGGGAGGATATGTGTAGTGGCACACCATTACAGCGTACTTTTACTACACACAGTAGTCATAAAATCCTCAAGAGAAGGAATAATAGTAAGATAATTAGGAAGTAATGGGTTTTGAATATTTATTGCATCAATTTTAAGTATAATTCATTTAACTTAAGCTTACATAATTTAATTTTAATAACAGCTATATTTAATAACTGGCAAAATTCCTAAAAATGTAATGATTGGTTCTCATGAGCTGGTCCAGCACACCAGTGAAAAGGCATCCATTTTATCACATTTATTATTGGACAACAGCAGTATTTAATTAAATAAACAACAATGTGCCAGTTTTTGTGCTACAAAAAGTCTAAGGAGGAGATAGACTTTCTTCATAATTCAGCTTTCTAAAGAATAAGAACTTTTTGAAAGGCAAAGAGCAGGAGAGAAAGAGAGAGATGTCTCATGCACTGGTTCACTCCACCAAATGCCTGAAACAGGGAAGTCTGTACCAGGATGAAGCAGGAGCCCAGAGCTCAATCCAGGTCTCCCAGGTGGGTGCCAGGGACCACCATGTACCACCCCCCAGGGTCTGCATCAGTAGAAAGCACAATCAGGAGCCACGTAACTGGGACTCAAATTGGGCCCTCTAATATGGGATGTGGGTGGCCCAAGCAGTGCTCTGCGCCAAATGCCTGCCCCAAGGACAAGAGCTTTTGATTAAATCCTTCAGAGCAAATCCAGACTCCATTGTGAGCAACAGAACAGAAAGGCTAACAGCATGGTCTCTGGGATCAGAAATGTCTAGACAAGAGTCCTGGCTCATCCACCTCACTATAATACATTAGGAAAGTCATTTAATCACAGTTTATCCATCTGTAAAATGGGACATTAGTGCCTATCTCATAGAACTGCTGACAGAATTAAATGAGTTATTCCATTAGAGGCACTTGAGTATCTGGAACAAAACAAATGCTCAATGTAATCCACCATCATCATAGGAAAGTGCTTTTAAACATAGAGACGTGGCATCTTTGAGACAACTGTGTTCATTGTTAGCTACCGGACAGTTCCATGAGCCCACCAAGAGCTTTCGGATGCCTCTACCTTTTCTCATGTGCTTCACTCTGCTTGAAATGATGAACTTCTATATGACTTTTTAAACTCAGCTCAAAAATAATACTTTTTAACTTTCTCGGATTAGCATGCATCATGTAAGCAGCCATGTGTCTCTTAGCACTTCTACTAAAATATGAGAAGACAGAACTGACTTAAAGATGGAATTACCAATACAAGGAAATTAAAACTTAAGCATCTGGAAAATTCTCAGTATACCTACATTGTAAAAAATAAGAAAGCATGTTTAAGACAAAAATCCTAGAGAATGTCCAGAAATCTGGACAAGGAGATATTGGTTATCTCAACAGAAATCAGAACTTTTCATCCAAACCCACAACCCATATCATATTGAGTGGAAAGTTGGAAGCATTTCCACTAAGATCCAGAATCAGACAAGGATGTTTACTTTCACCACTGCTATTAAACATAGTTCTGGAAAATTTTAGCCAGAGCCACTAGGCAAGAAAAAGAAATCAAAGGGATACAAGTTGAAAAGGAAGAAGTCAAAGTATCCCTTTTTGCAGATGACATGATCCTATATATAAGGGAATCAAAAGACCCCACTAAGAGACTATTGGAACACACAACAGAGTTTCGTAAAGTTGCAGGATATAAAATCAATAGCCTTTATATACATAGACAATGCCACGGCTGAGAAAGATCTTGTAATATCAATCTCATTCAAAACAGCTACATAAAAAATTAAATACCTAAGAATAAATTTAACCAAGGAAGTCAAAGATCTCTAAAGGAAAATTACAAATCATTAAAGAAAGAAATGGAAGAAGACACACACACAAAATGGAAAAAATCTTGTCTGCTTGAGGATTGGGAGAATTAGTACCATCAAAATGTCCATATAAAACCCAAAGCAATTTACATATTCAATGCTATCCCAATCAAAATACCAATGACATTCCTCTAAGATTTAGAAAAAAGAATGTTAAAAATCATATGCAAACACAAGAGAATTTGAATAGCTAAAGCAATCTCACAACAAAAATCTCACAACAAAGCCGCAGCTTCACAATACCAGATTTCAAGACATACTACAGGACAGTTATAATCAGAACAGCCTGTACTGGCCAAAAATAGACGTGTAGACAATAGAACAGAACAGAAACCCCAGAAATTAATCCACACAGCTACAACCAACTAATCTTTAACAAAGAAGGTAAAACCAATCCCTGGAGCAAGAACAGTCTCTTCAACAAATGGTGCTGGGAAAACTGGATCTATGTGTGCAGAAGTATGAAAGAAGGCCCCTATCTTACATCTTGCAGAAAAACCAACTCAAAATGGATCAAGGACATAAATCTACAACTGATACCATCAAAGCACTAGAGGAGAACATCAGGGAAACTCTGCAAGACATTGGCATAGACAAAAACTTCTTGGAAAAGATCCCAGAAGTACAGGCAATAATGGCAAAAATAGACAAATGGGATTATATCATGCTTAGAAGCATCTACTCTGCAAAGGAAACACTCAACAAAGAAGTAACCAACAGAATGGGAGAAAATATTTGCAAACTATGCAACTGATAAAGAATTAATATCCAGGATCTATAAAAAAGTCAAGAAACTCAACAACAAAACAATCCACTGACAAAACAGGTGAAGGACATAAACAGGCATTTTGCAAAGGATAAAACTCAAATGGCCAGCAGACACATGAAAAGATGTTTAGGATCACTAGCCACCAGGGAAATGCAAATAATAAACACAATGAGGTTTTACCTCACTCCAGTTAGAATGGCTATCATCCAAAAATTAAAAAAAAAAATACTGGTGAGGATGTGGGGAAAAAGGCTTTGCTCTTCTACAAGGTGTGATTTGAAAGTGAAATTAAAAGCCAAATACTTTCCTTTTTTTTTTAAACTTTTATTTAATGAATATAAATTTCCAAAGTACAGCTTATGGATTACACTGGCTTCCCTCCCCATAACTTCCCTCCCACCCGCAACCCTCCCCTTTCCCACTCCCCTCTCCCCTTCCATTCACATCAAGATTCATTTTCATTTCTCTTATATACAGAAGATCAGTTTAGTATACACTAAGTAAAGATTTCAACAGTTTGCACCCACATAGAAACACAAAGTGAAAAATACTGTTTGAGTACTAGTTATAGCATTAAATCACAATGTACAGCACATTAAGGGCCCTTTAAAGAGCCTGAAATACTCATTCTGACAAGATGAACCCCTGTTAACAACTAATTGGATTCCTTATCACCTGGAGACAATGCTCATGTTCTAGTTTTATCTGAAGATACTACTTTACCATATTCATTTAAAAGCACCTCAATAATGGAATATTTCTTAAACTTTATAAACAATTATGTTTTCATTGAGTGCTGTAGTAAATAAAATTCATAAACCTTTTTAATATGACATAAAATCATATAGACTCAGGGCTGTGGCACAGCGGGCTAACGCCTGGCCTGAAGCGCCAGCATCCCATATGGGCGCTGGTTTTAGTCCCAGCTGTTCCTCTTCTGATCCAGCTCTCTGCTATGGCCTGGGAAAGCAGGGGAAGATGACCCAAGTCCTTGGGCCCCTGTACCAGCATGGGAGACCTAGTAGAAGCCCCTGGCTCCTGGCTTTGAATTGGCACAGCTCTGGCCGTTGTGGCCATCTGGGGAGTGAACCAGTGGATGGAAGACCTCTCTCTGTAACTCTGTCTTTCAAATAAACAAAATAAAAATCTTAAAATAAATCATATAGACTGTTATCTGGAGAGTATCAATGTATGATATAACTATCAAAAGCTTAAGTTAAATGTCTTGGCCTTATAAAAATACTGTTTCAACAAATACTCATACTACATGCAAGTGCAGCTATACAAATATATTCTTATTGTTTTCACTGAATTGTGTCCTAAATTATCAGTGGTTTTCTCAAGGCCAGGGACTACTTGTGATGTCAGTATCTGTACATGCTAGCACTGCATTCCTCTTTCATAAAGTGCTTATCTATGTAACAATTTTAAATGAACATCTGCTTTGTGCCTGATAAAATATGCTTTGTAGCTAACTAATGAGAAAAACTTACCACAGTTCCTGTTCTTGTGGAGGCTGTAGCATAGTAAAGGAGACAGATGATTACTAGAAAATCATGAAATAAATGTTGAAATTCTACTGAGCAACGCTGACATATTCTTCTTAACTGTAGTCAACAAATACACTGGTTTAGAGTTTTAAAAAAATTTAATTTGGCAAAAGTTAAGTGGCAAAGGGTGATTTAAGTCTTCTTGTTTGTTTATTCTTCTAATAAATATAACTCAAACTTCTCCTGAGAAAATCTTCACTTGATACTGGTTCCCACTGAATCCCTTAAAGTCATTATCAATGTTGACAATATTTTAAAATTTTTAGAATCTTTTCATTATAATTCCAAGTAATAAACTGTTGAATTTAATAAACAATTTATCAATTTTTATTCCTTAGTTACAATCTTTGAAGCATCCTATTGCTATATGGGATGTTCTAATAGATTTTGAAGATTTCTGTGTTATCATAACTACATTTTAAGGAATTTTTAAACTGACTCTAACAGTCTCTTAGATGGAGAGACAGGTCAGCACATGGGCGGATTGGTCTGACAGTCCCAGAAAGGGATGTGGGAACCAGGGCTCACAGAGAGGGACAGAGCCTGAAGACTCCAAGATCCCCAAGTACTGCATCCTCACAGCCCTCAGAGCTCTCTCAAATTCTGTCCAACTCACATGAAACCAATTGCAGAAAAGTTCACAAATAATAAAAAGATTATGATAAATCTGTATGTTTGGTGAGTTAGCTCAGCAACTGACCCTTAACGAACCTGGGTTTTGGATAATTAGCCCTAATCTAATTGGCCTGGAATTATCTGCAACATGTCAATCTGACTTGGTCCTAAATCATCAGATAAGAATACACTGGCAGCTTGAGGCTGAAGTCTGAATTGCAGGATGAGTGTGGACTGAGCAGAGGAGGTGGGGCAAGGCAAGGACAGGAGGATGGAGGCGGGTGTGAGGGCCTGGACTAGTGAGAATAAGTAGGTTGACATGAAGCCAAGGGTCCCACTGGACTCAGGTAGGGTGAACACTTCAGGCTACTTGAAAGAGGCCATCTTTGTGCAGAAGATGGCCCAAATTTTCACTGGGAAAAACTGACATCATTCTTAAATGGAGTGATGAGATTCAGGTTTTGAAATGGTCATTCTGGCAACAATGAGGAGAGTGAACTGAAGAGCAGCTGGGGTACAGGCAGAATGACCTTGCAGGAAGCTACTGGAATCATTTGCTGAGAGATGATGGTATCCGGGACCAGAGCTGTAGTGAAGGAGTTGGAGCAGAGTGGGCAGATTAGAGTGGACAGTGGTCCTTACACGGGAGCATTTTGCCCTGGAGGTCGTCTGGCCATGTCTAAAGACATTTTTGTTATCACAACTCAGCTGGGTTAGAGGAAAGTGTTACTGGCATCTAATGGGTAGAGGCCAGAGACACTGCTCAACATCCTATGACATTCAAGACAGCCCTCTATAACAATTATCCAACCCCAAATGCCAACAGTGCTGAAGTTGAGAAACCAGAAAAATACCAAGGGAGTAATATGGACTTAATGCCAGAAACCAACTTTAAGTATAAAGGCAGATTTATCAAAATAAAAATGCAATGACCACAAGAAAAACACAAGTGACAGTAACTGCTTTAGGAACAGCAAGATTTAAATGACCAGCTGAAAATCAAAGCAGTCATTAAGTACATATGCACAGTTATTAAAATGTTTGGAGAGGATGGAAGCTATACACTGCACTCCCAGCTTGACAGAAATACACAGCGACTAATTCCAGCATTGTCTGCAAAAGAGACTCGCACTGACTCCAGTGGAAGTCAGCAGGATCTAAATTTAGTTTATACTCTTAGTGCACTAAAATAGCGTCAAGAAGCTCAGGAAGTCTAAAACCATCACACTCCAAGTTTCTGTCTATACTGTTAATAGTTACTTGCCAGGATCCCTGTTGCCCATGTGATTATAGCCCATTAAAAACACGATCTCTGCAAAGTCCTCCCAAGAAACAGGAAATGGAGTTCAAGGAATGACTCTAGAAAAAATAATTGGCAACACAAACATCATAATTCAGGCATTCACAAGGAATACATCTTAACTTCTACAAATAATGAAGTTTTGTGAGAAGCTTTATGAGGCTTTTTAATTGTTTACTATAAAAATTAAAATGCTTTCTGTCGCTCCCCCTCTTCGTGGAGGAACGACACAGGACCCTGCGCTGTTCTTTCGTCTGCTCGGCCCTCCCCGGGTTTGCTGCTGGTTCTTCCCGGGTTGGCTACTATCCCTTCCACCTCCGTGGAAGGGCAGTTCCCCCTGGCCACATTCCCCACTTCCGCAGGGGAGCGGCACACCGCCGGCCGGCTTTCTGGGGGCTGCACAGGCGTTCCTTCAGATGTTCCCCTTAGGTGTTCCCCTTAGATGTTCCTGGTGCATGCCATCTCTCTCCTCCTTTATAGTCCTCCTCCGCCAATCCCAACTCGGCTGCCCACACGCCGAGCACGCTGCTCTCCTCCAATCAGGAGCAAGTCCTACAGTTTATTAGCTGAACTGGAGGCAGCTGTGTAGAAGCTGTTTACTTCTCTCCCAGCGCCATACTGTGGGAGAGCAGATGCATAGAACAAGTCTTAATTCCAGTAACTCAGTCCAGTCCGGATTGCTCCCCACAGCTTTCCCTCCAAGTTCCAGAGTTACAATGGTAAATTAGAAAAGCTAATAAACATTTTTATTTGAAAAGAAGATCTACTAATTTCCTATCATGTGCTTTGGACAAGAGTTGAACTGGGGAAGGGCAGAGCCAAGCCTATATCTGAAAACTGGAAAAGAACGATATCATGGCTTGATATCTCCATTTATCTTTTTAACCTCCCTGTACAAACAAAACAGAAACAGGCTAACCTGAAGGGCTTCAGTTTTTCCCTCTGTTTCACAGGAACTTCTGAAACAGAGTTTAAGATTTTTTTGTTTAAATGGTTTTATTTCTAAATTTTTCTTAAAGATTTATTTATTTGAGAAGTGGCGTTATAGACATAGAGGGGGTGAGACAGAGAGGTCTTCCATCTGCTGGTTCACTCCCCAAATGGCTGCATCGGCCAGAGCTAAGCTGATCCAAACCTAGAAGCCAGGAACTTCCTCTGGATCCCCCACACAGGTCCCAGGCCATTAGCAGGGAGCTGTATCGAAAGAGGAGCAGCTGGGACAGGAACTGGCACTCATATGGGATGCCAGACCACAGATGGAGACTTAGCCCACCAGGCCACCGCACCAGCCCTGTTTTCTAAAATTTTAGCTCAAGACATTCCTAATGAGTCAAATACTCTCAAAACATACATTTAGGGCCCAGCATCGGGGTTCAGCTTATAAAACCATATGAGTACAGTTGGAGCCCCAGCTGCTCCACTTGTGATCCAGCTCCCTGCTAATGCACCTGGGAAAGCAGCAGCATATGGCCCGAGTGCTTGTATCCCAGCTACCCATGTCAGAGATCCAAAAGAAACTCTTGGCTCCTGGCTTTAGCCTGGCCCAGCCCTGGGGCATTGCAGCCATGTGCGGAGTAAAACAATTAATAGAAGATCTCTCTCTTTCTCTGTCTTACCCTCCTTCCCTCTAACTCAGTCTTTCAAGTAAGTAAATCTTTTAAAAAAATACACTTGCTACATTTTGTAATCTTCTAAACAGAAACACAGAAACAGAAAAAGCAACCAAGAAAACATTCAGAATTAATGTCCTTCAGCAAGGATGATGGATACTTGTTTTTTTTTTTTCCCCTCAAAAGGGGCCACAAAGCAAAATAACAATTTTTAAATCACAGCTTCATAAAATCAAATGAAATAACACAGGATTTTTCTCTAGCAGAACAATGAATATTTCCTTCCACACATGACCAGGTTATTTTCCTGTGTTATATACAGTTATATATATATATATATATATATATATATATATATATAATTATATGATACAAAAAAATACTCCAGTCAATCTATCTCCTCACATTTGTCCTATGCGCCTCATACCTACACTCCTGTGCCTGGCTCTTTGGCAGAGTACTCACAGCCTCTCAATATATGCTCAATCCTTCTTTAGAAATATTATCATGGGGGTCAGTGCTGTGGATTAAGTGTGGATTAAGCAGCCATCTGTAACGCTGGCATCCCATGTGGGTGCCGGTTCAAGTCCCGGCTGCTCCACTTCCCATTCAGCCCCTTACTAATGGCCTGGGAAATGCAGCAGTAGATAGCCCAAGGCCTTGGGCCCCTGCTCCCATATGGGAGACCCAGAGAAAGATCCTGGCTTCAGCCTGGCCCAGCCCCAGCTGTTATGACCATCTGGAGAGTGAACCAGCAGATGACAACCTCTCTCTTTGTCTCTCCCTCTCTGTCTCTGTAACTCTGCCTTTCAAATATATATATATATATATATATATAAATCTAAAAGAAACATATCACCAACCTCTCTTGTTTTTCTTAAGCTTACTTTTTAAATTTTGGATTAACACATGATACTTGCACATTTTTAAGGGGTACGATGCCGCATTTCAGCACACATAGATAGCTTCAATCTATCATTCCAGGCAATCGGCTTTTCCATTTTGTCATCTTTTATTTGTGTTTGGAACCTACCAGTTCCTTTGCTCCACTTCTTTCTACAGAATACACCATCATCATGAGAAATGTCACCCTATGGTGCTACAAAACATGAGAACCTGTCATGTTCAGCCGACTGTGTTTTGGTACCCGTTTTCCAGTTTCCTTGGATCATCAATCTTTAGCTAGGTACATAGCTACTTGGAATAAAGCCTACATTGCCTGGCCTCTCTTGAAGCTGAGCATGGCTACTTGCAAAGTTCAGGCCATATGGGACTTTCAGGTATTTCCATAAAGTTTCAGGAAATGACTCTGTTACTTTCTTCCTGTTGCCTGCAATGTAGATAGAGTAACTGGTGCCAAAAAAGCCATATAAGATGAAGAAGTGAAATCTTTGTGCTAGAGGATGTTACAGCAACAGAAATATTCTGACACTCTGACAGCACAGAGCATCATGCCAGACACTGAAGCACAACAAACTAGACTTAAATGAAAAAGAAATTATTACTTTTTTGCTTAATCCACGGTTATTTTTGTTTTTCTGTCACTATATATGACCTTAATCCAGATCAACAGAATGGGTTCTTCAGGCCCTTTGCAGGCCAGCTGTATCCTCAGCTATTCGCTCTGTGACTCTATTTTTTATATGGGATGATGAGTCTGCAAAACTTCATAGAAAATGTGAATATTAAAAAAAAACTGCATTGATTTCAAGATTTTTTTATACCAAAATAAACTTATCTTTTCATTTTGTTTTTTTCTACAAATGTTTTTTAAAGCACCATAATATTAAGAAAGTTTTTTTATTTTTTTATTTTTGACAGGCAGAGTGGACAGTGAGAGGGACAGAGACAGAGAGAAAGGTCTTCCTTTTGCCGTTGGTTCATCCTCCAATGGCCGCCACGGCAGGCACGCTGCGGCCAGCGCATCACGCTGATCCGAAGCCAGGAACCAGGTGCTTTTTCCTGGTCTCCCATGAGGGTGCAGGGCCCAAGCACTTGGGCCATCCTCCACTGCACTCCCTGGCCACAGCAGAGAGCTGGAATGGAAGAGGGGCAACCGGGACAGAATCCAGTGCCCTGACCGGGACTAGAACCTGGTGTGCCGGCACCGCAAGGCGGAGGATTAGCCTATTGAGCCACGACGCTGGCCAAGAAAGTTTAAGTTATGTTTTCTTGAGGAACTCTTCCAACTTAATCACTTTCACAGGAATTTCTCTTGGCATTGACCTAGGACTTACAGGCTATACATTGCTGTGTGATTCTGAACTTAACATCATGAATAAAAATTGATCATTTTGAACTTATCCCACATCTCTGCAACTAGATTATAAATTCTGTAAAGTTAAATCTTTTTAGTTATTTTAAAAATATTTATTTTTATTTGAAATATTTATGGGGGAGAAGGGAGGGTTGGGGATACAGAGAGAGAGACAGATCTTCCATCTGCTGGTTCACTCCTAAGATGGCTACAATGGCCAAGGCTGGGCCAGACCAGAGCCAGGAGCCAGGAGCCTCTTCTGGGTCTCCCACTTGGTTAGCAGGGGCCTGGATGGGAAGCAGAGCAGTTGTAACTTGAACTAGTGCCCATATGGGATGCCAGCATAACAGGTGGCAGCTTTACCCTCTATGCCACAATGCCTCCATATTTTTATTTCTTTATATTCTCAAAGTGTTAGAAAAGAGCCACATATCTATCATTAGTTTAATATATAGAAGGAGTAAAGGAAAAAAGGGGGAAAGAGAGAGGGAGAAAGAGGGAGGAGGAGGAGGAGGAGCAGGAGGAGACAAAAGAGGAGATGAAGGAAGGGGAGAGGGGGAGGAAGTGGAGGAGAAGGAGAGGAGAGGAAGGGAAGGAAGGAGAAAAGTAGCTACAAAGACAGAGGAAGGGAAAGGGAGGGATAAAAAGAAAGAAAGGCAACCAACAAACGATTAAAAGCAACACAGGAATGATGTTTTGGCCTCAAGATATTTTCAGTAAAACTTGGGCATTTTTCAACCATGGGCATTAATGGGGTTTAAGGATCAACTGAAGCACTTATTAGTTGAACATTTCTGAATAGCACTTAGGAAAGCAGAACCTTGTGGAAGTCTGTAGGGATAGGAGGGTACTCAACCTGATAGCATAACTGCCCATGGGTTCAGAGAATAAGAATCCACTGACACCATTCAGCTGTGCCTCTTTACCAACATGATAATGCTAACGGCAGCAGCAGCAGCTGAAATGAAATGTAAGAAGCTTAGAACTGTACCAGAAGCTCAGAATGATTACCAGCTGAAACTGTCTCCTGAGTCCAAGAAAAGCAAGAGACCAAGGCCAAAGGTGCGTCTTTGAGCCAGGGTCAGCCTAGGACAGAGCTGCCCAGAGGTGCTGACAGAGACTAAGGTATTCAGTCTTCTCACTGAATTTTCCAGATTAAATCTCTTTTCTACTAATCTGGAAAAAAATTAATTCAGAAAAGCTTTTTTTCTTTTATTTAATAAATATAAATTTCATAAGTACAACTTCTGGATTATAGCAGTTCTTCCCCCCCATACCCGCCCTCCTGCCCCCCAAACCATCCCACTTCCTCCTCCCTCTCTCATCCCATTCTTAAGATTCATTTTTAATAATCTTTATATACAGAAGATCAACTATATACTAAGTAATGATTTCAACAGTTTGCACCCACACAAAGTATAAAGTACTGTTTGAAGACTAGTTTTACTGTTAATTCTCATAGTATAACATTTAAGGACAGAGGTCCTACGTGGGGAGCAAGTGCACAGTGACTCCTGTTGTTGATTTAACAATTAACACTCTTATTTATGATGTCAGTGATCACAATTCAGACAAACTTAGATATTTTACTTTCCTAATCATGGTTTATTAATCGATTTTAAACTCGTGAGTCCTTACAGTTTTAAACTGTGTATGTTTCCTATTTATGTTTTGGATACAACACCATTCTAAGACTGATTCATGATTTCTCTCCATTTTGCCTTCATTTGTTTGAAACATATGACTTTACAGTGAATTTCACTACCAATGAACCTGGCTGATGTATGGCTTCACCATCTTTCTCACTGCCTTTAATTAAAAAAAAAAAAGGCAAAACAAATAAAGTTCTGCTGGTTCTAGGAATCCAAGGTTGGCTTCAACATTCTAAAATCAATTTAATTTTACTACTTCAACAGAATAAAGGAAAAAAATCATGCCACTCTCTCAATCAATGTAGAAAAAGTACTTTAGAAAATGGAAACATTTATTCTTGACCAAAAAAATCTCACTAAACTATAAGTAAAATGAAACTTTCTTAATTTTAAACAGTGTTTCTCAATAGATAATTTGCACCATGGAATACTAATCAGTAATAGATCAACTATAGTTATATACAGCATCTCACTTTAAAGCATATACTACATTCATTCTATTTATAGAAAATTCAAAACCAAGCAACTATACTGTAATACTAGATAGAAGTCAAGATAGAGTTATCTTTGGGAAAGAGAGTGGAGATTATTGGCTTAGGACGGAAAGAGAGAGACCTTCTGGCTGCTGGCAGTGTCCCATTTCTTCACCTGGGGAGCAGATGCTAAAGTCTATTAACTTTGTTAGAATTTATTAACCCAGATTTCCATGAAGCAAGATCCCTACCTTACACCTTACACAAAATCCACTCAACGTGGATTAAAGACTTAAATCTAGCACCCAACACCTTCAAATTATTAGAGAACATTGGAGAAACCCTGCAAGATATTGGCACCGGCAAAGATTTCCTGGAAAAGACCCCAGAAGCACAGTCAGACAAAGCCAAAATTAACTATCGGGATTGCTTCAAATTGAGAAGTTTCTGTACTGCAAAAGAAACCATCAGGAGAGTGAAGAGGCAACCGACAGAATGGGAAAAAAATATTTGCAAACTACACAACAGATAAAGAATTAATAACCAGATCTACAAAGAGATCAAGAAACTCCACAAGATCAAAACCAACAACCCACTTAAGAGATGGGCCAAAGACCTCAACAGACATTTTTCAAAAGAGGAAATCCAAATGGCCAACAGACACATGAAAAAATGTTCAGGATCAATAGCAATCAGGGAAATGCAAATCAAAACTACAATGAGGTTTCACCTCACCCCGGTTAGAATGGCTCACATTCAGAAATCTACCAACAATAGATGCTGGAGAGGATGTGGGGAAAAAGGGACACCAACCCACTGTTGGTGGGAATGCAAACTGGTGAAGCCACTATGGAAGTCAGTCTGGAGATTCCTCAGAAACCTGAAGATAACCCTACCGTTCAACCAAGCCATCCCACTCCTTGGAATTTACCCAAAGGAAATTAAATTGGGAAACAAAAAAACGGACTACACCTTAATGTTTATTGCAGCTCAATTCACAATAGCTAAGACCTGGAATCAACCTAAATGTCCATCAACAGTAGACTAGATAAAGAAATCATGGGGTATGTACTCTATAGAATACTATACAGCAGTAAAAAACAATGAAATCCGGTCATTTTCAACAAAATGGAGGAATCTGGAAAACATTATGCAGAGTGAGTTCACTCTGCCAGTCCCAAAGGGACAAATATCATATGTTCTCCCTGATCGGTGACAACTAACCGAGCACCAAAAAGGAAACCTGTTAAAGTGAAATGAACACTATGAGAAACGGTGACTTGATCAGCATAGCCCTGACTGTTGATGAACTTAATACGTTATCCCTCTTAGTATTTTTTTGTTTGTTCTGCTTAATACTATTGGTTGAATTCTGTAATTAATACACAGTTATCCTTAAGTGTTGAAACTTAAATAAGTGTTGAAACTTAAGTGTTGAAACTGTTAAATATAAGAGTGGGAATAAGAGAGGGAAGAGATGTACAATTGGGGACATGCTCAAGCTGACTTGCCCCAAAAGGTAGAGTTAGAAATGTGCCAGGGGATTCCAATTCAATCCCATCAAGGTGGCATGTACCAATGCCATCTCACTAGTCCCGGTGATCAATTTCAGTTCACAATTGATCATAATGATAGGACTAAGAACCAAAGGGATCACATAAACAAGAATAGTGTCTGCAAATACTAACCTATAGAATAAAAAAGGGAGAGAATGATCCAATATGGGAATCGAGATACATGGCAGACTCATGGAATGACAGATGTCCTAAACAGCAGTCTGGCCTCAGAATCAGCCTTTAAGGCACGCGGATTTGGCTGAAAAGCCCATGAGAGTATTTCAGGCATGGAAAACCAAGACACTTTGGCAAAAAAAAAAAAAAATGACCTAAATGAAAGGTCTCTGCGAGTGAGATCCCAGTGGAAAGAACAGGTCATCAAAGAAGGAGGTACCTTTCTCTGAAGGGAGGAGAGAACTTCCACTCTGACTACGACCTTGTCTAAATATGATCAGAGTCGGTGAACTCAAAAGGCTTCCATAGCCTTGGAAACTCATGACTGGAGCATAGGGTGATTACTGACGCCATAAACAAGAGTGTCAATTTGTTAAGTCAACAACAGGAGTCACTGTGCATTTACTCCTCATGTAGGATCTCTGTCCTTAATGTGCTGTACATTGAGATTTAATGCTATAACTAGTACTCAAACAGTATTTTTCACTTAGTGTTTCTATGTGGGTGCAAACTGTTGAAATATTTATTTAATATATGCTAAACTGATCTTCTGTATATAAGAGAAATGAAAATGAATCTTGATGTGAATGGAAGGGGAGAGGGAGCGGGAAAGGGGAGGGTTGTGGGTGGGAGGGAAGTTATGGGGGGGAAGCCATTGTAATCTATAAGCTGTACTTTGGAGATTTATATTCATTAAATAAAAGTTAAAAAAAAAAGGAAAATGTTACCCCCCCCAAAAAAAAAAGAATTCATTAAGGAAAACACTTATGGTTTAGGAGCATTTGTGAGCTAACATTATGCATCATTGTGGAGTCTATTTGAAATATTTGTCTTTTTTTTACTTTAATTTTCTTTCAGTTTTTTTTTTTTTTTTTTTTTTTTTTTTGACAGGCAGAGTGGACAGTGAGAGAGAGACAGAGAGAAAGGTCTTCCCTTTTCCGTTGGTTCACCCCCCAATGGCAGCTGCGGCTGGCGCCCTGCAGCCGGTGCACCGCCCTGATCCGAAGCCAGGAGCCAGGTGCTTCTCCTGGTCTCCCATGGGGTGCAGGGCCCAAGGACTTGGGTCATCCTCCACTGCACTCCCGGGCCACAGCAGAGAGCTGGCCTGGAATGGGACAACCGGGACAGAATCTGGCGCCCCAACCGGGACTAGAACCCGGTGTGCCGGCGCCACAGGCGGAGGATTCGCCTAGTGAGCCGTGGCGCTGGCCAATATTCATCTTTTATGAATCTTCCTCCATTCTTCACCTTCCCTGTTCTTCCTTTTTGATCCTAAGGTCTTGAGACAAAATACGTTACAATCAAGAAAAGCAGGAAGCAATACTGTGAGCAAACAGCAGTGCACGAATTATCTCAGTACTCGTACTGACTCAGTGAGAGGTAAGAAGCACTGAAAGATGTATTTTAAAAGAACAGATAAACTGAGACTCAGAAGCGGTTACATTTTGTCCCCCAAGTTCACATATCTAGAAAGTGGCAGAGTTCACTTTAACACTTCAATTCTTGATCCATGGACTGCTGCTCCTTTATACATGCAACCATTTATAATAATGGAACAAGAATAAATTATCTACAATTCAAATAACTGGTTTTCTTAATTTGATTCTGAACATACTGAAAACTGGCACTGCTATTTTCCAGAAAGCTTGATGAGGTCAATAAAATGTTATTTTCCATTCATTTGTAATTTCCTGTGTGTCAAATAATATGTGTGAATGTTTTATACCTTCTTAAATATTGCCACAAACTTTAAAATAAGTGAACAGTATTCGGTTTGGTTGTTGTTTTCAAACTAAAGTATATTAACGTGACTGAACTGTTCAGAGGTCTTGTGTTCTGAAGCTCTCTGGTTGATTATTCCAGTCCTAGACACAGAAAGAATTGTTAGTTTCCTTTCTAGTGGCTATATAATAAAAAGAATGGAAGACCGAAACATTTTAGATAGTAGTTAGAAAAACAGATTGTAGTACTTTGATAATAAAATAATTTTATGACTAGTCATTCTGGGTAGTTTACTCTTTGGTCCCTATAGAATACAGCTTTAAATTCCACTCGGTATTTTAAAATTGCATACCTCTGATTATAACAAGTATCGAGGAAAAGGGTTCATATGACTTAATTAACATGACCCACATTATTAGAAAAAAAATTCAGAAGTTCATAAACAATGTGTTAGCCGTCTCATCTTCGAAGGAGCGACTCGATTTAAAGGAATGGTTCAGAGGAAACAACAATGACATCCCTGCAAGCTTGTAAATTTACCCGTAAGGATATTTGTGGCAGCATAATTTGTAACAGTAAAAAAACTTTCTATAGCATAAATGTCCAATCATAAAAACTCATTAAATTACTCATGACACATTCATAAAACCAGACTCTCTGTAGCCATGAAAAATAACACTGTGAGTGAGGAGCTGTTGCAGGACGGTATGTGGCTGGGTAAATGAATAACATTCTAAGCTTATCCTCAATCAGTCCTTCTGTGTGCCTGATGCCACTGAAAGGCCTTTATGCACACGCGACAGGGTGGAGCAAGGAATCCCTCAGGCTCAGGGCTCCTGGAGCTTTCAATATATGACAGCAACAACTGATTTCTGGCAGCATTTTCCTGTATCAGCAGGACCTGTTTTCCTTGTTGTAGTGTGTCAGTTCCCCATCACCCTCTTCTGTGACCCACTCCCTCTAAGCAGCCCAAGAACGCTGCTTTTAACTCCTGCCCCGCTTTCTGTGATGACCTCTCTGTGTCTGCGTGGAGGCTGACATGATTTGCTGGGTCTATACATCCTTCTCCCTCAGCTTCCTTCCATCTCCCACTGTTTTTATTATAACTACAAAGTAAATATACTGTTATTTTAAAAATTGATCTTTTTTATCCCTTATTGCTGATCCCTTATGTTCTGATTCCAAAGCCCTAGCAGTGGTTTCCTTGTTCATTTCCCACATTCTGGAGCCTTTTGCTTTCTTACTGTCTGTCTGCCTCTGAACCAACCCACTGACTAGAATGCAGAGTGATTACACCACAGGCCTATGTAATCGCCATCGTAGTCCTTGGATTTGTGATCATTTCACTGAGTTTTTATTCTTCCTGAATACATGAAGAGAACACACACTAACCTAGTAGCGGTCTCTAATCCTTTGTTTGTTTTTCTGTTTAATTGACTGCCCCGGGAGGCGGAGTCTGTCCTTTGGGCCTTTGAAAGTCATACCTGCGATCAGAACTCCAGTGCTGTCCAGCAGGGTCAGCCCTAAAGCGCTGGGGGCAATTGCTGACGGAGGAGCAGCCTGGTTATGGGAGATCCCAGCTTCCTTCCTGCTGTCCCTCTTGCAGAGGGTCTCCTCCTGACTTACAAACAAATCATGGCAAATAGTGAAGCGGGACAAAAGATATCTACCAAATAGTAGATATTTCATTAAAAGAAATGTCCTCCATCGCCGCACACAGACCTACGACGACACGCTGGTGGCTAACAGCTCTCTCTGAGGGGCGGAAGGAGACTACAGGGGCGGTTGTGCACATTTCATTTCTCTTATCTTTTTATGTCGAAATGTTTTATGAACAAAAGAAACATGTATTATGGTTACCATTAAAAGAATTAATGTTCATTTCACATCATTTTGGGGGCCTGTGCTGTGGCATAGTAGGTTAAGTCATCACCTGTAGTGACAGCATCCCACATGGGCACTGGTTCGAGTCCCAGATGCTCCACTTCTGATTTAGCTCCCTGCTGATGGCCTGGGACAGCAGCAGAAGACGGCCCAAGTCCTTGAGCCCCTGAACTCACCTGGGAGAAACCAAATGCAGCTCTTGGCTCTGGCTCCAGCTCGGCCCAGCCCCTGCCTTTGCAGCCACTTGGATAGTGAACCACCAGATAGAGAGCTCTCCTCTCTCTCTGTCTCTCCCTCCTCTGTAACTCTGCAATAAATCTTTAACATGGTTTTGGCAGCTTTATCTTCAACACTGTGAATGAACCACGTTAAGGGCTTAAAATGGTGGGTTTTTTTCCTCCTGTTTTCAGTTTTCCCTGCTTCCCAATTTCATCATCTTTTTTTTTTTTTTTTTTTTTTTTTTGTGCCATCCACATAGGAAATTCCTCTACCTTTTACTTTAAAATGAGCAGTTACTGAATTAAGGAAGAACAGTTTTCCACATTTACAGACTTTCCAGCCTCCTCACAGTAGTAATAATGAACACATACAACCTTGTTGAAAAGATCTAGGCCTCAGAGGCCTCCCATAGATTCATTGGTCTGCTAGCAGGAGCCCACATTAGGTCAAAATTATGCAAAGTGCCGTGACTATGGCTAACCATTCTAAATGTGTGTTCTGAATCACCTTTGTGCCCAGATTAGAAACAGTTCCTGGACACACAGATGCAGCATTCAGTGCACGGTAGACCACAGCTGGGCTGCTGCTTCCATTTTAACTTGTTTAGGTAAACACCTGACATCCTTGTTCTCTGCTCAGCCACCAATAACAAGAAACGCTATGCACGTCATACCAAAATAGGAGTTGGGGGACTGAAATCCACCTTCTAACCTTGCCCCCCTTTAAAAGGTAAACATAAAATGTTCATGTGCTACCATTATGTGGTTTAACAAAGAGGAAGGCATTCCCTCTTACATTTATCCACAAATGCCACGGCCTCAACCATTTATGCTCACAGCTACCTCCTATATGAATGAGGAAGGTAGAAAAAACAATGCTCATGCAAAGGTTGCCTGTCAAAGAACATCTCAATCAACAGTGAAGCAACAGATCACTCTTCCTAACAGCGTGACAGACACACCACACCTCATTTCAAACATTCATTGGTGCTTTGAGCAAAAGATACTCCCTGGCTCATCCACAGAATAACCTCCTTCCACAAGGGATGGCCAAGAATGCCAAGGCAATCAGCTTTCCCTGAAGATTCAGGAAACGTAAATAAATACCAAATGCAAGTTTATTTTCTGAATTAAAATTTTAAGCACTTTAAGGGAAATAGCAATACTGAAAGTAATTTAACATCTTCTGAGATAATTCAAAATGCTTAACTCATTTAATATAATTATCTCTTAACATTGTTATATGGTCTCTGTTTTCCTAGTGCTCTTTAAAAAGGACAAAGTACCTCTGCTTTTTACCATAATTTTCCCCTTGTCTATACATAATTGAAGAGTTTTCTATCAGAAAAATTGAAAAAAGGATAATTACTGCTCTGGGGTTTTTAGCCAACTATGAACTTGGGAATTAGAGTTTCTGGCCTTGCTTAGTGAAAAGTGGCTGAATTAAATTTTCTTCATCTAACGAGTATCCATCTTTTTTTTTTTTTCTTTTGGTAAAAAGTTTCTCAGAGAAGCTCTTCATAGCCACTGGCAAAGCCCGTAACTCTACTACTGAGACAATGAGATCTGT